>NC_138199.1:57658789-58200267 GCF_964194105.1 Spermophilus citellus | reverse complement strand
CGTCTGCAGGTCCTCCCAGCCTCCCCCAGAGGACACTCCGCACATTTCCTTGGTCTTCAGCTGCTAGTTCGGGGACCTGCTGGGTCTCACCGCTGCTGGGACACCTTCCTCTTCCTCCTGGACACTGAGAATTCAGGGACAGCCCTGGGCCCCTGGAAGGGAGGCGTGGGGCCCGTTGTCCTGTGCTCTGGGCAGCCCGGCTGTGCAGGCCACAGTCAGCTCGGCCACTCGACCCTGTGTCCAGTGGGCGCACAGAGGGGCATTTCGTTGACGTGAGCTCGGGTCCCTCTCCACCCCACACACCCTGGCCGGTCAAGATGAACCCTCCAGCCGAGGCTGCATGGTCACAGGAGCAGGGCCAGGCACCCCCTGCCACCAGAGCGACTGCCACTTCTCTCTGCCGTGTCCCTTCTGTGGGGCTGGCGTGCCTGTCAGGCCAGGGGCTCTTCTGGGTGTGGGATGACATTGATGGGGCAGCAGGGGACACGGTGGTGCCTCTTGCTGTCTCCTAGGTCCTAGGAAGCAGCTCAGGGCCTGATGTCACTGCTGCTGGGGACCCAGGCTGGGGACCAGGAAGGGAGCGGTGGCAGCAGCTGGGCCCGAGCTCAGGTGGCCCTACTTCTCTGTGACGCGGGTCTGTGGACAGAGGGGCACGTGCCCAGCACCCAGGCCAGGACTCGCCTCAGAGCCTGAGATTGTCACGTGAGCTGAGGTCGTCCTCTGGGCTGAGGGTGACTCCTGGGGCACAGGAGGGGACACGGTCCCCTCCGTCCCATGCTTGGCCACCACAGAGCCTGCACAGGCTTACAGGGAACAGGAGCCCGTGGCCGCGGACAGGCAGAGGTATCCCCGTGTCCTTGGTCTCTGCGAAGGCCACCTGTCGGGGGAGTTTAAAGCAGGGCGAGGCCTGGGGAGGAGGCGGGGGCTGGGATGGCGGCTGGTTCTTCAGGGCAGCAGTGCATTCGTCACCTGCAAACCGGTGACACGACTTTGCCCTGGGCTCCGTCTGCCAATGTCCTCGGTGACGCTCCAGCTCTTGGAATCCAGGGCTCACTTCAGGCCTGGCTGGTCCCCAACTCTGTCCCTCCAGCTTGGCCGAGCAGCCCGGGACCCAGGCCATGAGAAGCAGGGCTGTGAGCCACACGTGGTCCTGGGAGGGTCTGGCACAGGTCCCCATGGCCACCAGTTTGTCCCCAACATGGCCTGTGAGGCCCCAGCGTCATTGCAGGGGTGAAGGGAGCCAGGGCACCCCAGACGCGGGGCGGGCCAGCCTCCAGAAGGTGGCCATACGTCCACCCTCTGGCAGCTGTATGGGGCGGAGGCTGAGTTGGAGCCAGAAGGCAGGGCTGGGGTGATAAGAGCTTAGTGCCTCGCTTTGGCTGAGGCCAGCCTTCCACTCATGATCCTCCTTCCTCAGCCTCCCAAGCCGCTGGGATTACAGGCATGCACCACCGTGCCTGGCCGTATCCCAGATCTTCAAGGTGGACTACAAGGTCTACACGGCAGGTAGGCGGGCAGGAGCCTGCTGACCGTGAGGACAGGAGAGAAGGTTGATGTGGCTGGGGCTTGGTGGTTGTGAGAGATGATGCAGTGAGACTGTGGCCCTGGGAGTGTCATACTGCTTAGGCGTGTATTTCAACTAAGTGGTTTTCAGTTAGGGCAGGCAGGGCCAAGGGGGGTTGCAGCCTTGGCCACCACAGTCTCCAGTAGGTCACGTTAAGAATTCGGGCTCAACCTCAGAGCACTGGAAAAAACATTTATGTGTTTTAACCAGGGTGCGATATGATCATGGCTACTTGTCTCCTTTGAGTCCAAAGCCTGATTTTTCCCCCTCCAGGTTTTTGGTACTGAAAGTCCTCTTAGCACACACTGACCTGCTCGCTGTGCACATCACCCTTCCCCTGAGTAGGGGATCCCAAAGAGCAGGAAGCAAAGTGAGCTAGAGATGGGCTGCAACCCCCCTTGGCCCTGCCCGCCCCAACCAAAAACCCCCAGTTGAAATACTCGCCTAAGCACTATGACATGTTGCAGCTGGCCCATGTTCACCCAAGAAGTGTCCAGTGTGGGGATGCCCATCATCTGGCAGCATGAGAGAGAGACTGGGGTGCCATTTGTTAGGGGGGAGATTCTGTAGAAAGTGGGGTCCCTGGAAGGGGATGGGAGAGAAAAGAAGAGTTAAAATGGGGATCATTGGCAGCTAAAAGTCCAGAAAATACCAGCTCAGGTTTGCTCCTTCACTTGGTGCACCTGTTGTGGTCACTACCTCAAGCAAAGCCAGGGCGTAGAGATGGATGAGCCTCTAGGAGCATCTTCCTGAGAGACCTCTGGGGTCGGTCCCCAGGTTCTGTGATGCTGTGAGCTCTAATAGGGACTTCTTAGAACTCCCTTTTGAAAGCACCTGTCTCCTATTCTGCCGGCTCCTGGTTGGCAGCCTCACCTCGTGGAGTCACAGAAACAGACGGCCAGAACAGGACCTGGCCGCCTGGAGTTAAATCCTGACTTTGCCTTCAGGTTGCTGTGTGTCCCAAGGCTGCCAGCTGCCCCTCTCTGAGCAGCTTCCATTTTCCTCTTTGTAAAATGGACAAAATTGAGATAGACGCTCTCTCTGAGATCCCCCGTGCGGACATTTTACATCCCCAGCTCCTCTGCTGGCTGGCCGTGGGGCCCACGGAAGTAGACAGAACACCCCTTGGGTTGTGGATGTCCTGCTCTGCTGCCTCCAAGTGCTGGTCCCAGGCAGCAGCACCCCAGAGGTGGGGGCCTGACCCCGCCCTCCCCGCATCTTGCAGGTGCACCCTTTGCTCCCGGGCTCGGCCACTGTCCTAATCCATGACCTGTGCCTGCCCTTCCTGGCCCTGGCCAAGGCCACCGTCCATGTCTCAGACATCCACGAGCTGTATGTCCGCGTGGTCGACAAGGTCAGTGAACATGTCCCCGTCTCCTCAAAGCTGGCCTTCCTGCTGCCCTTGGGCTGCTCTGAGCTCCCTGGCTGGACGGGGGGGGGGGGGGGGGGGGGGTAGCATCTCCGTTGTTGTCCGGTTTCCTCATCCAGCCGACATCCGCGGGGCTCAGCCATAGACCTTGTCGAGGTCTGCTAAGCCAGCCTGGCCTGGGACCCGCATCCTCCAGCGCCCGTAGGTTACACAGCAGCCGGGCCCCCGACCTTCTCTGGAGTTTCACCACCCTGGGGAGAGCTCAGGGCCGCCAATTGCTCTTGCAAAATGGTAAATAATAGATGTGGGTTTTCTTTGGCCTCATCAGGAAACTTTTTATTTATCTTATTATTATTATTGGTTTTTGGTACCAGGACTGATCCCAGGGGTACTCGGCCCCTGAGCCCCGTCCCCAGCCCTTTTTGTATTTTATTGAGAGACAGGGCCTCACTGAGTTGCTTAGGGCCTCGCTATTGCTGAGACTCACAATCCTCCTGCCCCAGCCTCCCGTGCCACTGGGATTATAGGCACCCAGCTCATCAGGACATTTTTATGACTCCGAATATCAGAGGTAACCCACGCCAGGCTTCCAGGGGGTTGCTGTCAGCCCCTTGTTTGACCCAGTGGGTGTAACGGTTGGTGATTAAAAGGCAAATGTTCAGGCAGCTTAGGCTACTTACCTAAAAAGTATCATTAGCTAAAGAGCTAACATTCCCGACCGGGTCTTAACTATTCCTCCCATAATCTGATTTCTGCTGCTCATTTGCTTACTAGATTCCTTTTTCTTTGCTCAGCATTTCCAGCCCCCACTTGCTATTATGCACTTCCAGATGTGAACTGTTCAGTTGGTGAGCACTTATTGAGCTCCTGCTGAATGCATGATGGAGTTATAAGCTATCTATATATTTTTTCTTTTTTTTTTTTTTGGATGGGGGTACCAAGGATTGGACTCAGGAAAACTCAACCCCTGAGCCGCATCCCCAGCCCTATTTTGCATTTTATTTAGAGACAGGGTCTCCCTGATTTGCTTAGGGCCTGGCTGTTGCTGAGGCTGGCTTTGAACTCGCGATCCTCCTGCCTCAGCCTCCCGAGCTGCTGGGTTGACAGGCGTGTGCCACCTAGCCTGGCCTAAGCTATACCTTATTTTCGGGGTTCCGTGGTTCATCCATTAAGAGTAGGGAGTGGAATTTATGTCTCTTAGTGTCCCCAAGCCCTGTTGTATACAGTAAGTACTTAATTGGTGTTCGTTTGTTGATTGACCTAGTCCAGAGAGAGGTCATCCCGGGCGACTCATCGCCAGCTCCTAGGGCATTGGTTTTGAGGTCACTGTCCCCACCTGAGGGAACTGGTCCTTCACGCCTCTGTCCCCCCCACGCAGGTGGAGATTGGGAAGACGGTCAAGGCCCACGTCCGAGTGCTGGACTTCTACAAGAAGCCTTTCCTGACCAAGTACTTTGCCTTCATGGACCTCAAGTTGCGGGCGGCGTCCCAGATCATCACCCTGGTGTGAGTCCTCCGGGGGGCCAGGCGGGCTTCTCAGGGACAGTGCTGGCCCGACTGCGCCCTCCCCGGCAGGCCTGACCCGGAGGTGAAACCCAGCGGCCCGTCTGTTTCAGGGCCCTGGACGAAGCCCTGGACAGCTACACGGCTGCGTTCCTGGTGCACGGCACGGCCATTGGCCAGACCAGCCTGACCGCAAGCGTGACCGATATCGCGGGACAGAGGATCAGCTCGACCCCGCAGCAGATTGAAGTAAACCGGCCCTTCTCGCGCCCTGTGGGGGTCTGCCCATGCTGGGGGAGGGTGTCTTCTGGGTGACAGGCTGGACGGTCCAGCAACAGACCAGGAAGTCACCACGGAGAGGCCCTGATAAAATGTGTGCCCGTCCTGGCTTCTGAGGAGACGGTCTCTACCCGGCCCTGGGGCCGGGAGGCAGGTCTCAGCGCTGGAGGGAGGTGGCTGGGGGTTTTGCTTTTTGGAACCAGGGCTTAAAGCCAGGGGCCCTTGACCCCTGAGCCCCATCCCCAGCCCTGTTTTGCATTTTATTTAGAGACAGGGTCTCCCTGAGTTGCTCAGGGCCTCACTTTTGCTGAGGCTGGCCTCCAACTTGCCATCCTCCTGCCTCAGCCTCCCAAGCCGCTGGGATGACAGGTGTGCACCCCTGAGCCCAGCCTGAGGGTTTCTCATCTCCCTCTGTGACACAGGGAGTCTGTGAGGCCCTAAGGAGGGGCATGCCTTGTCACATGGCAAGGGGAGGGGCAAGAACTGTTCCCAGAGAGTGGCCCGTAGGGAAGTGGCAGACGCACTGTGTCGACCTGACCTGAGCCTCCTCCCAGGCGCCTGGGGGCTGAGCTCCTGCCATGGAGCTGTGCGGGCAGAGGGGTCACTGAGCCACCTGGAGCCACCCAGGGCAGGCCGCTCTGGGGAAGGCAGCCCTGAGGCCCCCGTCTCCATGTGACACGGGGCTCTGCCGGGTCCTTACAGCCAAGGCCGCTGGGTCCAAAGCACCCTGTTGTTTGGACCCTCCAAGGGACTTGGCCCCGCAGGGGCCAGTGGGCTTTGTTGACCTGCGTCCTAAGCTGGCAGGGTCCATGCCTGCCTCCAGGGACAGTGCAGAACTTCAGGGAACGGAGTAGGCTTCCAGGGGATGGTGCTGGCCTCCAGGGGACGGTCACCTTCCTCCCCCTGGAGCAGCCCTGGGTGGCTGACCCTCCTACCGTGGGCAGCATCCTGGCGGCTCCCATGGCCACGGGGACTTGTGGGGCTGCCCAGGGGGTGGGGACCTGCCGTGTGGGGGGCGCCGTGTCCCTTCTGCCTGCCCCTTGGCCCCTCTTTGCACTTCAGAAACCCCGAGAATGCTGGAGTCGATGGCCGCCGGGCTCCTCACGTCCTCAGGGATCTGGAGGACCTTGGGAGCCAGAGGTGGCAGACAGTGACGCGTGTGAGCCCCCAAGGGCTGCGTCCCCATCACAGGACCTGCCTTGGGCTCTGTGGGGCTGTCCTGGGCCAGAGGACGCACATCCTACCAAGGCCCCGCGGCCACCCGTGGCTGCCGGTCCACTGTCCGGCGTCGCCGTCCGACCTCTGCCCACCAGCTCCTGAGGCCTGGGCGCCGTACCCCATGTGGCCCCCGTGACCGAGGCTCACCCGTCCTCTGCCGTCCCCTCAGGTCTTCCCCCCGTTCAGGCTGATTCCCAGGAGGGTGACGCTGATCATCGGGGCCACGATGCAGGTAGGAGCCTGTGGCCTCTGCTGGCCCGAGGGTGGACGTTCCTGACGCGCGGTGAAGGGGCCCACGAAGCCATGCGTCTGCCCCCGCAGGTCACCTCCGAGGGCGGTCCCCAGCCGCAGTCCCACATCCTCTTCTCCGTCAGCAACACCAGCGTGGCCACTGTGGGCAGCACAGGGCTGGTCCGTGGCCTGGCCGTGGGCAGCGGCACCGTGTCGGGCGTCGTGCAGGCGGCGGACGCGGACACCGGCAGGGTCATCGTGGTCTCCCAGGTATCCCTGAGCCCGTGGTGGCCGGCACCGGCCACGCCTGGGGTGGGGAGCCCTGCAGGTCGGTGTCCTGGGTCCAGGCAGCCCCGTGTGGCCAGCAGTGCCAGGCACTCCTGGGGACCTGCCCCCTGGACCTGCCCTCCCTGTGTGTCCCCTCCTGGGACAAGCTGTCTGCGTGGGCCCTGTCCCCGGGTGCCTCCTGCAGGCCGAGGCTCCCGGGTCCTCGCTGCCCCGCGTGGGGCCAGGCCACCACCACACCCTGTGCCCCCAATGGGTGGACCCTGCGCGGTCCTCTCCTGGGTCCTCAGCTCTGTGCCTCTGGCTCCCGTTTGCAGAGAGGCCCCCGGGGTGACCAGCCAGTGTCCCTGTCCTCGTGTGGCAGGTCTGGGACGTGGCCGGGCTCTCGGTCTGGCTGGCTCGTTTCCAGTGAGGTTTGATTATGTGCCGGGGACAGAGGAGGGGACACTGTGTGGGTGACAGTGTGCGCGCGCTCAGGAGGGGACACTCTGTGGGTGACAGTGTGCGCGCGCTCAGGGTCGTGCCCCGAGTGTGGCGGATTGAGAATTAGTCAGGGGTGGCACCTCCAGGAGGGACCCTGAGCCACCTGCCACAGTTGGGCGTCCCCAAGCCTCTGCTGGGGGGACAGGTCCTGATTGCTCCTCCTGGTCACCAGACAGCTGTCCCTGCTGGGCGGGCCACCTGCCCCGCCTGCGTGGGGGGCTCCAGGCCGGGGGTCAGCCTCCGAGGTCCGCTGCCTTTCCCGGGTCGGGCATCCCCTGGAGCGGAGGCCGGGTCATCTCCACGGCTGTGAGAGGCTCAGGGGGTCCCCAGAGGCCTTGGGTCCCCTTGGCATCCTTCACCTGCGGTGACCCAGGCCCTCAGGTGCAGGTTGGGTCCCTGCTGCCGGCCACACTGAGCGCTGGGGGCTGAGGACAGCCCCCGGGACGTGTAGGGCCACCGGGGACAAGGGCCTCTTCAGATCTCAGCTGGTGTCCCTCACCCAGAAGCGGGTCCCCTCTGAGCAGCCCGAGCCCTCTGAGCTCAGGGCGTGTGATCCTGCTTCCCAGGCGGACTTTGATCCAACCACGAGTCCATCGATGGACTCCTCCGCATGCAGCTTCAGTGCGGGCTTCCAAGCATCCGGGTGACCCCAGAGGCTTTGTGAGCAGCAGGGGACGCCAGCCCTGAGCGCCCGGAAGCTTCCACGGGTCCAGAGGCCCTGGGCGCCTTGCTGGCTTCTCTCTCCAGGGCAGGGACCCGGCTCCTTCTCTCTGGGGCCAGACAGAGGACGACAACCCTGCCCCCTCCCCACCGCCCTTCCTCCCTGTGGCCTGGCCTGGCTGGCCCCCTGGCTTCCTGGACCCACGTCCATGTCGAGCTGCATCTGGTCAAAGCTTCCAGGACCAGCTGTCCAACCCCAGTTCTGAATCAGGCCTCTTAATGGAGATGCACCAGAGAGGGAGGACCCGGGTGGGGGGGAAGAGAGTGAGTGCTTTTCAGGACCAGCTGAGTGCCCAGGGTTGACAGCAGTCAGGAGGTACAGGGTCCCCTTGAGCCTGTCAGCAGGCCTGGAGGGGTTAGTAGCCTGAGCACAGCCCAGGTCAGCTGCTCAGGTCAGCAGGCCACTGAAGTGGGCATTTGGTCAGATCAAGAGGAGCATGGAGTTGAGGATGTGGGAGTATATGCAGTCTGTTCTCACCGCACCCTGTGGCTCCTGTGTGCCTCCCTGTGTCCTGAGTCAGGGAGAAGGACGAGCTGGATTTGGGGTTGGGAGGACCTAGAGACCTATCCTGCGAGGACCATCCACTGAGAGAGCAGGCCCCAGCAAGCCTGCCATGCTAACATGGGTCAGCTGAGCCGCTGGGCCTCAAGGGAGGCTCAGGGGCCAGGTGGAGACTCCGAAGTGCCCGCAGCCTGAGCCCAGTCTCTTCCCAGGATCTGGTGGAGTTAGAGGTGGTGCAGCTGCGGGCGGTGAGGATCCGCGCACCCATCACGCGCATGAGGACAGGCACCCAGGTGAGGACCGGTCGGGATGGCGCTCCGTGTCCTGATTCTGAAGAAGCCACTGTGAGGGCACTTCCCTGGGCCAGAGCCAGGTGTCCATGGCACCCAGCTCAGGCTCGGTTCTGGGCCTGGGGTGGGGTGGCGTGCAACATGAGCATAGCGTCTCCCCTCGGGGTCCACTCGGCCTCCTCCCTGAGGGCGAGGCTGCCCATCCTCCACCTTGGGTAGCACCTGGGTAGCAGGAGCCCCTACCCCGTGCACCTGTGAGGTTGGCCGGTGAGCGGATGGACGTGGACAGCCCGATTCATGTGCACAGCCAGGGATGCTGCCCCTTGGCACCCAGGGGGCCTGGTTCCCGGAGTCCCTGCCAATACCAAGACCTAAGAGTGCCCTCGTCCCTCGTGTGAAGCGCCCTGTGGGTGCAGGGGCCCGTGTGTCCTCCCGTGCACCTGGGGTCGTCCCCAGCATCCCCAGGGTGAGGTCAGACAGTTCTCAGGCCTGTGCAGCTGGCTGCGGGTGTGGCTTGCACCGCGTGTCCCCAGTCTGCCACCTGGAGTCGGGCTGGGGGCCAGCTGCGCCCGCCCACAGGCTGAAGGAGCCGGGCTGCCTGTGCCCACGCCCCACAGACAGAGGCCCCTGCTGGCCTGGGAGGGTCAGCAGGAGGGTGCGGACCTCGGGCAGCGTGGGCTGAGTGGCCAGGGATGTCCACAGGCCTCCTACAGCCCCAGGGCTCCTTCCAGAAAGGCACCTGGTCATGCACAGCCCCCTGGCAGGGAGGGACAGGCTGGTCCCCGGTGGTTGGACTATCTGGTGTTTGGTCAGGGCTCCCAGAACCTGTGTCCAGCCCGAGTCCGCGCAGGGTGGACGTGGGCAGAGAGGCAGAGCCCCTGGAGGAGGGTCCCCAGCCTGGGTGCGCAGGTGCTCACAGGCCCGGCTCTCCCGCCCCCAGATGCCCGTCTATGTCACCGGGATCACCAACAACCAGAGCCCTTTCTCCTTTGCAAACGCCGTGCCCGGCCTGACCTTCCACTGGTCGGTCACCAAGCGCGACATTCTGGAGCTACGTGGACGGCACCACGAGGTAGGGCCCAGTCTGCCTCCCGGAGGGCGGGCGGCCTCAGGGCCCTGGGGGCCTCTCCCAGGGCAGGGGACACAGGCCGTGTGGTTTATCACAGACGTCCTGCAGCGGGCCCTGTGGGGGACCCCACAAAAGCCAGCAGCCCCCACGTAACACTCCCACGCACACACGGGGCTCCAGGCCCCGCTCAGTGACCCCGCGTCCCAGGCACCATGCAGAGTGGCCGGTGGCCTTGTGTGGGTGACTGCCGTCTGTGTGGCCCTGGGTCAGCAGATCTGACCCCGGCTGAGGGCAGTGGCCTTGGGGAAGAGGGTGCCCCCAGGCCTGTCCCTGAGCCCCTCACTGCCTTCCAGGCGTCCATCCACCTGCCCTCGCAGTACAACTTCGCCATGAGCCTGCTCGGCCCGGCCAAGGGCCGCACGGGGCTGAGGGTGGTGGTCAAGGCCCTGGACCCCTCGGCGGGACAGCTGCACGGCCTTGCCAAGGAGCTCTCGGACGAGATCCAGGTCCAGGTACCCACAGGACACAGCCGTGAGGGCAGCAGACAGTGCAGGGGCCCGGCCCAGAGCTCGGGGCTGGGCCCCTGGTGTGGGGGACCCTCCCTGCACTGAGGGGCTGCGCCTGCCTGGGGAGGACGGGCCGAGGGGGAGTGTGTCACCCTGGGGAGAGCCCAAGGGTGGTGTCACCAGACTGCGTGCAGGGATTCTGCCGGTGGCAGGGTTGGCAGCAGATCTGAGCAGCAAAGGCCTGGTGACCAGGAACCATCGGTGGGTTCCAGGAACAGCAGCTGGGCCTAGTTCAGGGGAGGGCGGGGCCTGCTCAGGGGAGGGCGGGGCCTGCTCAGGGGAGGGCGGAGCCTGCTCAGGGGAGGGCGGGGCCTGCTCAGGGGAGGGTGGATCCTGCTCAGGGGAGGGCGGAGCCTAGCTCAGGGGAGGGTGGAGCCTGCTCAGGGGAGGATGGAGCCTGCTCAGGGGAGGGTGGATCCTGGTTCAGGGGAGGGAGGAGCCTGCTCAGGGGAGGGAGGAGCCTTCTCAGGGGAGGGTGGGGCCTGGTCAGGGGGAGGGCGGGGCCTGCTCAGGGGAGGGCGGAGCCTGCTCAGGGGAGGATGGAGCCTGCTCAGGGGAGGGTGGATCCTGGTTCAGGGGAGGGAGGAGCCTGCTCAGGGGAGGGAGGAGCCTACTCAGGGGAGGGTGGAGCCTTCTCAGGAGAGGGTGGAGCCTAGCTTAGGGGAGGGTGGAGCCTGCTCAGGGGAGGGTGGAGCCTTCTCAGGGGAGGGAGGAGCCTGCTCAGGGGAGGGCGGATGGGCCCTGCTTGTGGTCAGGAGTCAGGCCTTGGGTGGGGCCTCATGACAAAGGACCAGCTGCCTAGGGGGCAGGGAGCCAGCTGCCCTACCGAGTCTGGGAGAGGGGATGTAGGTGGTGGGCTCCTTAGGAGTCCTGCTGCCCCCGTGTGCTCCGGGAGCCCTGGAGCATGGCAGAGGGGAGGGAGCCGGACGGGCCACAGCAGAGAGAGACGCTTGTTCTGAGATGGCGACAGGGAGGACAGGATGTCTCAGGGGCAGGGGTCCCCGAGCAGGACTGCGGGCCTGATCTCCCTGCTGTGGAGTCTCTGTGACACAGGCCGAGGCTGAGGGAGAGGCGGGTGGCCCAGCTCCCACGGGGTGCAGGCGGCTGCTGCTCCTGGGCCACCAGCCCCATCGTGTCCCCGGCCGTGGGGCAGGTGGTCTGCCGTTGGTCTGGTCCTGACCCCCAGCCCCCACTGGTGGATAAGGGGACTCGGGCGTGCCATGGGACACCCAGCTCACCCTCTTTCCCAGGTTTTCGAGAAGCTGCGGCTGCTGAACCCCGAGATAGAAGCAGAACAAATATTAATGTCCCCCAACTCGTTTATCAAGCTGCAGACAAACAGGTACATGTCCCGGCTCCTGTTTGCAGCGGGGCTGGGAGCTGCCCCCGCCCATGCCCATCTGGACGCCCCGGGGGCCTTCTGGGCACTGGGCTGGGCCTGGGCAGCCGCTGCCCATCTCTGGTCTCCTCGGGGGCCGCCCGCTTCCCGCAGCCTAGAAACATCTTCCACTCACGGGGGAAGCTCGGGGTTGAAAAGGGGAACAAGTTCCAACTTGGACTGTTAAATATTTCAAATGACTCAGCAGAGGAGCCCATGAATTAACCAGAGTGACCTCACCTGGGACCAGGTCAAGTGCGCCTCGCAGCCCTGCCCAGACCCGCAAGGACGAAGCTGCCCTGTAATGAGGTCCCCGGGCGGTGGCTGTGCACATTAACGTCCGAAAAGTGCATCTTTAAAGGCTCTGAGCAGACGTGATTCCCACCTGACCCTCACAGGGACAGGGACACTTTTCCTAAGGAGCACTCGTGCTTGAATGACGGTTGCCAAGGGCCCGGGGGCCGAGTTCCATGTTTTATGAACGCACAGCCAGGGAGTGTTCAGCCGGAAGTAACTCAGTGCCCAGCACTGTGCTAGGCCCCAGGAATGCAGGCAGAGGTGGATGGCACGAGGTGACATGGGGTGACAGCAGGAGCCTATCAAGAAAGGGGCCATACGGCCAAGCCAGGGCTCAAGTAAGAGCCGCTGGCCCCCAGATTTAGGGGAGCCCCTGCCCAGATTCAGGTCTTGACCCGGGGGCCTTGGAGGACCCCTGGAGCCCCGCGGGTTCTGAGCGGGGAGCTAAGGAGGCAGCCAGCAAGAGACACGGCCCAGACCACCTGGAGGGCGCAGGACACCACAGGACGTCCCCGGGCTCAGCGCCTGCTGACGGTGTCCGTGACCCCTCTCCGGGTCCAGTGAGCGGCCCCAGAAATAGGACGGGGCACTCGGCCTCCCCTTTCCGAGCTGACGTGGCCACTTGTCCTCAGAGCCAGAGGCTTTCTGGCTTAGGTCTCCTGGGGGTGGCTGACGAGGCCGCAGACGGCGACGGCACACACCGCGCTGCAGGCAGATGGTCGATCTCCAGGCATCGACCAGGGCCCTTGGCCGAGTCGTCCCCCACCCCCGCCGCAGCCATCTGTAGAAACAGATGTCTTCCCCCAGGGACGGTGCCGCGGCTCTTTGCTACCGTGTCCTGGAGGGGCCTGAGAAGGTTCCCGTGGTGCATGCCGATGAGAGGGGCTTCCTGGTGTCTGGCTCTGTGATCGGGACGTCCACTGTGGAAGTGACCGCTCAGGAGCCTTTCGGGGCCAACCAGACCATCATCATTGCTGTGAAGGTGGGTGACACTTGGCCCTGTTTTGGATGACAAAATGCAAAGCTCAGAGGCTCGTGTTTCCTCTTTCTGGTGTAAAACTGGTTCACCCAGCCGGGGGCCCGCGGTGCACACCTGTGATCCCGGGAGCTCAGGAGGCTGAGGCAGGAGGATCGCCAGGTGGAGGCCAGCCTCAGCCACTTAGCAAGGCCCTGAGCGACTCAGCGAGACCCTGTCTCTAAATAAAATGCAAAAAGGGGCTGGGGACAGGGCTCAGGGGTGAAGCACCTCTGGGTTCAGTTCCCGATAACAAACACAAAAAAATGTGTTCACTCTCCAGCTGCAAACCGTGGATAGGGATTTACATAAGAGTCACCCAGGGACAAAATCTTGGACAGGTGTGTGGCCGTTGGAGCCAAAGACCCCGAGAGGTCACCGATTCCACCCACCTTGTTTCATAGATGGGTAACAAGTCAAGTGAGGGCCTCGGTCAGCCTGGGGGCCCAGGGCTGGTGCCCCGACCCCACGGGTGCACTGCCTGCCTTGCCTGATCCCTAACGTGGCCACCCCCGCGAGTGGAGCCCCTGCGGGGGCCACCCAGGGACGAGCAAGGTCGATCCTTGACCAAATGCTGTGCGCGTGCCGGAGACCCCCCCATGAGACTCGTCAAGCTCATGAAAGTGGCTGAGTGCTCATCCTGTTTCAGCATGCACGTGCTGAGCACTAACTGTATACCAGCCACTGCCTCCTGGGTCTTTGTGGTGACTTTGGACTTGGGAAGGGTGGCTTTGTGGCCAGGAGATCTGTGCCTGGGATCCAGAGAGATTTGATGAGTTGCGATTTATGGGACTCGGGTTCCTCCGTCACCTGGGGCCCGTCAAGGGGCATTGTTCCCGCCTCACGTGCCCCCAGAGCCAGGTGACAGCCGGTGGTGCTTAAGCAAGGAGCACAGTGCTCTGGTCTCTCCAGGTCCTGGACGTGGGTGGCCTGGGTGGCACCCGGGGGACTTGGCCTGCACAGTTGGAGGCGGAAACCGGGTCCTAAGCGTGGCGCTCTGGAGGCCCGTCCCCGGCTCAGGGGTGTCATTGTATTGCTCCTGTCCCCCAGGTGTCCCCTGTCTCCTACCTGAGGATGTCCATGAGCCCTGTCCTGCACATCCGGGACAAGGAGGCCCTGGCGGCCCTGCCCCTGGGGATGACCGTGACCTTCACCGTCCACTTTCATGACCACTCTGGAGACGTCTTCCACGCGCACAGTTCGGTCCTCAGCTTTGCCACCAACAGGTAGGGTGTGGGTGACACCGTTGTCACAGCCCCGCCCGGGGTGCCCCTGGTTCCACCCAGCGCGGCGGCAGGTGGGGACTCGGGCTCAGCCACCGGCAGGACCCAGTGCTGTCCAATTCAAATCTGTTTTTATTCTGGGGGTCACTTGTGGTTTCCCAGGGAGGGGCCACCTGGCCGGGGGAGGGAGCCTCGGCAGAGGGAGCGTCCTGCCAGAGGTGACCACTGCAGCCTGGGCTTCCCACAGCTGGTGGCCGAGCTGGCAGAGCGGGACTTTAGGAGACGGGCACCAGCTGCTCTCCAAGGGCCAGCCGTTTAGCGCACCCGTCACGCCACGTGGCAGGCACAGTGTCACCGGCGCACAGAGGGGACGTGGCGAGGCTGTCCCACGGCAGAGGCCTTCTCTTTGGGTCACTCTCCTCCTGGCCACGGTCTCCCTTCTGGGTGTGGGGTGGCGGTGCTGGCCCGGGGTGGCCGGGGGCTGTGGCCTCTGTCCCGCGAGGCCCTGGGGCTCCGTCCAGCTGATCCACTCCCTGTGTCCAGAGAGGACTTCGTGCAGGTCACCAAGGGCACCACCAACAACACCTGCGTCCTGCGCACAGTCAGCGTGGGCCTGACGCTGCTGCGCGTGTGGGACCCCGAGCACCCCGGCCTCTCCGACTACGTGCCGCTGCCCGTCCTGCCGGCCATCGCTCCAGAGCTGCCCGGCACCGTGGTGGTCGGGGATGTCCTCTGCCTGGCCACCGTGCTCACCGGCCCCGAGGGTGAGAGAGCCGACCGGGGGGTCTCGGGGTCACTGTGCCTGCCAGGGTGGGAGGGGGACCCCAGGGTGCCCTGAAGGGGTCAGGAACGGCCACCAGAGGGCCACATGGGCCATGTTGGCTTTGGAGATGAACCTGCCTGGGCAGCAGGGCCACTCCCTAGTGGGCACCCGGGGAGGGTGGCCTTGGGGACGGTCCCCCTGGGGACGGTCTGCTGGGCAGCCACAGTCCGCAGAGCAGGTGCGCCAGGAGGGACCACCAGGACGTGGCCACGGAGGCGGGCAGGGAGGCTGAACCACGAGGCCCCTCGTGGGCAGGGGCCGGGAAGAGGCTGGCGAGGTCGCGGGCAGCCGGTCCTCCATGGGGGGACGGGTGACATGGGGCCTCTCCTCCCAGGTGCCCCAGGAACCTGGAGCTCTTCAGCCGACAGCATCCTCCAGGTCGACCCCAAGACGGGGGTGGCCGTGGCCCGGGACGCGGGGTCCGTGACCGTGCACTACGAGGTCCCTGGGCACCTGAGGACCTACAAGGAGGTAGGGCAGTGGGCGCTGGGCCTGGCCCACCCTCTGCGGGCAGCAGCGCCCTGGCCTGTGGCCGGGAACACCTGTCCTTTAAATCAGTACCGTGTGTCCAGGGCTCGGCCAGGACCTGGGTCCCCAAACCTGCAAGTGCTCAGTCGGGTCCCTCACGTGCTGCGGCACGGTGTGACCTGTGGCCTGTGCGGTCCTGCGTCCACTCTGAGTCGTCCCTGGGTGGCTGGTGACAGCAGGGAAGCGCCGTGTGCCCTGTGACCATGCTGTGCTGTTCAGGGGGGACAAGACCCCCGGGCCTCCTCCCCAGAGGCCACTCCTCTCAGGGGAACCTAAGAAAAACGCTCAGGCCACCAAGGCCGCCTGAGTCACCGAGGCCACCTGAGCTGCCTGAGGCCACTGAGGCCACCTGAGTCACCAAGGCCACCTGAGCTGCCTGAGTCCATCTGAGTCGTCTGGGTGCCACGGGCTGGGTCAGCCGCCCGGACTCTGAGGTGGAAACAGCTTCCCACGGTCCCCAAGCCTCCACGGTCCCCAAGCCTCCGTGGTCCCCAAGCCTCCGTCTCCCCATGTTAGAGCAGGGAGGGGACGGGAGGTGACCGCATGGGTCGGTGCCAGTGCCCATGCACCAGGGCCCAGCAGCCACCAATGGTTCCCGAGGGAAGCTCAATGATGTGACGTCACCCACAGATCAAAGCCACCAGGTCACCTTCGGAGCCTTCTGGAGGCACCAACCCTTTGGCTCCATGTTTCTGGCTGAGGACGGGTCAGCGTGGACCCTGGTGGCACATGAGTGCCGTGCCTGTGTGGCCGGGGACCGGGCGTGTCCTGCCGTTGGCAAAGCTGGCCTCCTGGAAGGGCCCAGCCGTGGTCGGGGGCAGGCAGGTCCCGGGGCGCAGGGCCCTGGGTGGCTGCTGGAAGGAGGGCTGCACGTCCTGGGCCTGGCCAGTCTCTGGTCAGATCCTGGAGGCGTCAGGTCTGGGCAGCTGGTCCCGCGGCTGAGCACAGGTGACCACAGGGAACAGGGCTGGGGTGACCCCGTCCACGTGGATGACCAGGCGCACACGGCCCTCCATGAGGGGAGCCGGGGCAGGGGGTGGGCAGCACAGTGGGGGTCATAGTGGGTCCAGGTGGGGGTCGCGTCTCTACGTGGGGCTGTCAAGAAACCTGGGGCCTCCGGTGTCCCCAAGGGTGGGCGGGACACGGGGGCTGGGCGCAGGGCTGGGGACGAGGCCCAGCCACAGGCATCAAGTGGGACACGGACTGGGGTGGAGCCAGGGCCGGGTGTCCTGTCTGGGGCCGCGGTGGTCAGCCCTGTCCAGCTGGCCCCTGGGGACCTGGAAGGAGGCAGTGCCTGGGCTCTGGGGTCAGTGTGGCCTCTGCCTGTGGCCTGCAGTGGGGGTTGATGACTCTGAGTAAAGGTCAGGAGACTGAAGTGGGTCCTCTTGGCTGCGAGGCCGGGTCAGGAGCTCCTGGACAGGAAGGCCATCTGGGTGTCACAGGTGCCATGAGGTCGAGAGGGGCGCAGGCTGGGTCATGAGGTCCAGCGGACTGAGTGTACGCTGTGCTGGCCCGGTGGACAGGCCTTGGCCCTGTTGTCACCTGGGGCCGGGTGTCCGCAGGCCACAGGATCAGGGGGGGTCACGGGGGGCCCAGCATGGACGGCCAGCGGGCAGCTCTTCACCGGCTGCCTCACCCTCCACAGATCGTGGTCAGTGTCCCCCAGAGGATCGTGGCCCGGCGTGTCCACACAGCCCAGGCCAGCTTCCAGGAGGCCACAGCCTCCAGAGTGACCGTCACCGTGGGAGACAGAAGCTCTAACCTGAGAGGTCCGTGCTGCGGGGAGGTGGCTCCCGGTGTCCCTGAGCCCAGAGGCCACCCAGAGCCCAGGACCCCTGAATGGGCAGGCTCTATGCCTCCGAGCTGCGCCCAGCCACCTGTCCCCACCCAGGGGACACTCTGCTCCTGGCCGGTGTCCCTCACCTCCCTGGGGCCCACCCGTCCCTTGCCTTGCGTGGCCGGGTGTGGTGGCTGCTGGCCAGGCCTCCTGACCCCGCCCGTCCACAGGCGATTGCTCTGCTGCCCAGAGGGCGGCCATCCCGGCCCTGCGGCCCGAGGCCCTCCTCGGCTGCCACCTTCGGTTCCAGCAGGACGTCTTCGACCTCCCAGCGACGGACGTGTTCTCTGCCGAGCCGGACTTCGACGTCACACTGGGTGAGCCAGGGCTGAGGGGCTCTGCCCACCGCGGGCTGCCCGGTGGTCACGGTCTGGCTCAGGGGCCACTGTCCAGCCTGGCCCAGGGCCCTCCTGGGAGTCCGTCCTGTGCGGTGCCACCAGGGCCTGGCCTCTGTCATTCCTGTGCCCACAGGAGGCTGGCCTTCAGCCACCGCCGCACCCGCGGGACGGTGCAGGGTCAGGAGAGGCAGGGACAGGGTGGGGTGTCAGCGCAGGCGGGGGACAGGGACAAGCAAGACGCCCCTGTCTCCACAGGCCAGTACCTCTGCTCGGTCACCATGCACAGGCTGACCGACGGGCAGCTGAGGCACTTGAGCTCGAGGAGGACGCCCCTGGTGGTCATGGCCTCGGTGGCCGGGGGCCAGGCCTCCATGGAGCAGGTGGGGGCCGAGGTGCCCTTCAGCCCCGGGCTCTACGCGGACCAGACCGAGATCCTCCTGAGCAACCACCTGTCCAGCCGTGAGGTCAAGGTCTTCGGGGCCGCGGAGATCCTGGACAGCTTGGAGGTGAGCGGAGGGGTCGGGGCGTCCGCGGGGACTACAGTCGGACTTCACGTTGGCCACCCATGTGGTGACCGTCCCCAGCCCTTTTTATACTTTATTAAGACACAGGGCCTCGCTGAGTGGCTCAGGGCCTCACTAAGCGGCTGAGGCTGGCCTCCAACTTGCGATCCTCCTGCCTCAGCCTCCCGAGCCGCTGGGAGGACAGGCGTGGGCCACTGTGCCTGGCTTGGTTTTGCAGACTTTTTAAAAACTTGTATTTATTACTCGTTTGTCTGTTGGTTTGTCTGTCCGTGTGCTGGGTCCCCCGGCCAGCGGCTCTGTGGAGCGTCCCCGCAGCCTGACGTCTCTCCCAGGTCAGGTCGGGGTCCCCCGCTGTGGTGGCCTTTCTGAAGGAGAAGTCCCCGGGGCTGCCCAGCTTCGTCACCTACACGGTCGGCGTCTCGGACCCCAAGGCGGGCAGCCAGGGCCCTCTGTCCACCGCCCTGACCTTCTCCAGCCCTGCCACTAACCAGGTCCTCAGCATACCGGTGACGGTGGCCCTGGTCCTGGATCGCCGGGGGGCTGGCCCCTGTGAGTGTCGGGACGGGATGTCATGGGAGGGACTTGGGTGGGCAGGGGCAGGGCCGGCCAGCGGGGTCTCGGGGGTCAGTGGAAACCTGTGGTCAGATGCCGACTTGGAGGGTCCTAGGTGCAGGATGTCCCTGGAGGTGACAGTCACCTTTTTTTGGGCACCGAGGACTGAACTCCGGCCCCTGCACCCCCCCCCCCAGTGTTGTATCCAGAGTCGGGGTCACTGGGCAGCTGGGCCCCCTGAGGCCCTTGATGGGCCTGGGTCCCCGCAGTGGCCACAGGACCCCACTGGCCCTGGCTTCTTGTCCACTTGTGACCCCCCACAACCCCCGCTCCGGCCACAGCGTCCTCCCCTCCTGGGACCCGCCCTCCTGAGCCGTTTCTGGCTCCCAAACCCCTCGACCCTCTTGTCCCCAGGCACCATTGCCAGAGCTGCCTGTCACGGGCAGCGTGACAATGGCTCGGGTTCCCACGGGGCCTCCCCAGCTGGCCGGCGGGCACTTGGCCGGGCCTCGAGGCTGGGCTCCTGGCCTCCCTGCCTCCCTGCCTCCTCAGCCACGAGGTGCATCCTGGGCCGGCCCTGGGCCAGGTCACCGTGGGAAACCTCCCACCTGGAGGGGACGCAGGGTGGAATCTGAGTGGGTCCCCTGCCCTGGTGGCCTTGCTGGGCATCCTGGGGCCGGCAGACACTGGCAGGCCACCCTCCAGACGGTCTGGGCTTGCCCTCATGGGCGGTGGGGCTGGCGGGGCCTGGGGTGGCCCTGGCCTGGACTTGCTGACGGTGTCCCCTCGCAGACGGGGCTGGCCTCTTCCAGCACCTCCTGGACTCCTACCAGGCCCTGTTCTTCTCGCTCTTCACCCTGCTGGCCGGGACGGCCGTCACTGTCATAGGTGAGCCGGGGGGTGCCGTGGGGTGCCGTGGGGGTGCCGCCTGCCCTACCCTCGCTGACCGTACTGACCACACTGACCCGTCCGCCCCTGCAGCCTACCACGCGGTCTACGTGCCCCGGGAGCTCGCCGGCCCCATGGTAGAAACAAAATCTCGTCCCCAGCTGGTGGGTGTTCAGATTGATACAATGCTTTGCAAATGTGGTAGCATCTACCAAATTGGTAATGGGCATGTGCCGTGACCCAGTGATTCTGCTTCTAGAGAAACTCCCGCCTCTGCACCTCTATTCATCAGCTTTGCATTACTGTAATGGATTACCTGAGAAAATTGACTTATAAAGAAAAAAGGTTTATTTGGGCCCATGGTTCTGGAGGGCCCAGGCCAAGATATAATGGCTTCCTGGTTACATCATGAGCTCAAAAGCAAAGAGAGAGAACAGGCAGGGTCCCACAGTCCCCTTTTTTAAAAAAAAAAATTATTTTCTTTTAATTGTAATTGGACACGATACCTTTATCTTATTTATTTTTATGTGGTGCTGAGGATCGAACCCTAACCCTCACATGGCTAGGCGAGCGCTCTACCGCTTAGCCACAGCCCCAGCCCTATAAAATAATTTTATGGGAAAATTCTCTTAGAAATTATTTTCTTGCTGGGCATGGGGGTGCACGCCTATCACCCCAGCAACTCGGCCCGGCCGAGGGGCCTCTGCTGCCCACTGTCCCTGAGGTCGGTCCTCACTTCTTCCCCAGGGTCTGAGCTCCACCTGCCTTGGAGCTGGGCCAAGAGTCCCCAGGACACCTGGTTCCCCACCCTCTTTGCCGCTAGACGTCAACAGGTGACCACGTGGTGGGCACGGGGAGCAGAAGTGACCACGGACATCTGGCGGGAAGACGGTATCCTCACCTGGCGCCCACCTGGCAGCCAGTCCCGGGAGCCCCCTCTGGCCTCCCCACGGCCTCCTTCAAATTGGCAGCTGGGGTGCCACCGTCCTCGTCCTGGGCTGGCTGGGTCTGTCCCCGGGCCCATTTCACAGAAGAGAAGACTGAGGGTCAGAGTGGGCAAGCAGCCAGGCTGGAGGGTCTGAGGGACCAGCCCTGCCTCCTGCCCACTCCCGGGTGGGGGTGGGGAGTGGAGCTGCTGGGCACACAGGGGCCTCCCAGGGCAGGGGCCCCGCTCAGACTCCTGGGCAGCAGGGCTGCCCCTCTGCCCGCCTGCACTCGCCATCCCAAGTCCCCTCCAGGCGGGAGGTTCCCACCTTGACCTGGCACAGGGCTGGCCCAGGACGTGCCTCATGGCTGAGGAGGCGGGGAGGCCTGGTCAGCAGCCCAGCCTCGAGGCCCAACCAAGTGCCTCACACCTGCGAGGCCAGCGCTCTGCTCCTGAGTCCCAGCCCCAGCCCCAAAGTTTTCATAAGAAAAATTATTTCATCAGGTGACACTCCCCTGTCATCCCAGTGGCCCGGAGGCTGAGGCAGGAGGATCCCAAGTTCAAAGCCAGCCTCAGCCACGCAGTGAGGCCCAAGGCAACCCAGGAAGACCCTGTCTCTAAATATATAAAAAGGGCTGGGGACACGGCTCAGTGCTTAAGCATCCCTGGGTTCCATCCCTGGTCCCAAGAAATAAAAGAAAAAGAAAAATTATTTTCCTAAGAAACAATGCTCCCCAGCCCCTTTTGATTTATTTTTTTCAATTTTGAGACAGAGCCTCGCTAAGTTGCTGAGCTTTCCATCCTCCTGCCTCAGCCTCCCGAGTTGCTGGGGTGATAGGCGTGCACCCCCATGCCCAGCAAGAAAATAATTTCTAAGAGAATTTTCCCATAAAATTATTTTATAGGGCTGGGGCTGCGGCTAAGCGGTAGAGCGCTCGCCTAGCCATGTGAGGGTTAGGGTTCGATCCTCAGCACCACATAAAAATAAATAAGATAAAGGTATCGTGTCCAATTACAATTAAAAGAAAATAATTTTTTTTAAAAAAAGGGGACTGTGGGACCCTGCCTGTTCTCTCTCTTTGCTTTTGAGCTCATGATGTAACCAGGAAGCCATTATATCTTGGCCTGGGCCCTCCAGAACCATGGGCCCAAATAAACCTTTTTTCTTTATAAGTCAATTTTCTCAGGTAATCCATTACAGTAATGCAAAGCTGATGAATAGAGGTGCAGAGGCGGGAGTTTCTCTAGAAGCAGAATCACTGGGTCACGGCACATGCCCATTACCAATTTGGTAGATGCTACCACATTTGCAAAGCATTGTATCAATCTGAACACCCACCAGCTGGGGACGAGATTTTGTTTCTACCACTCTTGCCAACACACAATATCGCCACATGTGTGTGTTTATCTTTACTGGTTTGGTAGATGGGAATTAGAATTTTATGAGTGATTTAAATTCCTTGATGGTAAAAAAAAAAGAATGAGCTTGTATTTGTTTATTGATCATTCTGGTTTCCCTCTGAGCACTCTCTGCTCTCCATCCAAATGTTTATTTTTTTTTTAAGCTATTTCTTTGTCAGAGCCAAAGAGAGATCTAAAACAGCTTCACGGGCCCAGCTTAGCATTCAATGTATCAGTCAACTACCGCCGTGTAACAAAAGTCTCCCCAAAATCAATATCTGGGGTCAGCTGACATTCAGTCTGAGTTTCAGCTGAGAGCACCTTGCCCATGTGTCCCTCCTCCTCCTGTCTTTCCCATGGTGACAACCCAGGTGCGAGAGAATGTGTGGAAACACTGGCCACCTCTGGAGGGTGAGGCCGGGAGGGGCATGTTGTCCTCATTCACAGTGAAGCTCCTTCATTCAACTGGACAACTCGAGCCATGAGTCTGAATCCAGAACCAAAGGTTGGAGGGACAGAGTCCACCCTTGGACGTGGGGAGCTATAGTGTCACAGGTAGATGGTACTGAAGTGGGTGAAGAGTCAAGGTCCGGGCTCTGTTGTGGGTTGGCATCTCTGTCTGGTTCATGGATTTACGTATATATATATATTGGCACCAGGGATTGATCTCAGGGGCCCTCGACCACCGAGCCCCGTCCCCAGCCCTATTTTGCATTTTATTTACAGACAGGGTCTCGCTGAGTTGCTTAGGGCCTCCATCAGTTGCTGAGGCTGGCCTCCAACTTTTGATCCTCTTGTCTCAGCCTCCCGAGCTGCTGGGGTGACAGCCATGAGTCAACATGTCTGTCTCCCGATTGATATGGATCCGTGGTCTATGCTGGACCCCTGCGGGAAAGGATAGGAGAAGATTTGACAATGATTGAGCACCATATGTTTGCTCATGACTGTGCTGGAGCTTATTACACCCACAGAGCAAACTGATGGAGGCTACTATTTGATATTTTTATATAGAGAGTTAGTTGCTGATGAGCCTTTATATATTCTAATTATTTTAAATAAGTTATTTTTAGTTGTCGATGGGCACAAACCTTTATGTTACTTATTTATTTACAGGCGGTACTGAGAGTCGAGCCCAGGGCCTCACACGTGCTAGGTGAGCCTCTGCCGCTGACCTCCACCCCAGCCCCCTAAGTAAAACTTTGCTACTCCGTGACCCCGTCCAACCCTCCCATTGCACAGATGGGGAAACTGAGGCCCAGGGTCAGGAAGGCAGGGGTCTTGGCTGAGTGAGACCCCCGTCCTCGCTCCTCTGGACTCTGCAGGTCCACAGCTGTGCCTGCTGGATGCACACGTCTCTGAGTGTTTTTCCCAATGACTGGTTCTCAGGAGGCGATTTTGACATCAGATAAAGCAAACAGTTTATTAGTTAATGAGGGAGGGAAAGGGGGGGACCAGGCTTCAGCCGTGGGCTGAGGATGGGCTCCCGCCCGCTAAGCTGTACGCCGTGTGTGATTAGCACACGCAGCTTCCTGGAGGACTCATTAGCAGCCTCATCGGGAGGCCGCCGTCACTGAGCAAAAGGAGTGATTTAGTCTTCACTGAGGGCGAGGAAGGCGCTGCGGAGACTCGGGAAAACGGGGTCCTTGACCTCTGAGTCCCGTCCCCAGCCCTGTTTTGGATTTTATTTAGAGACAGGGTCTCACTGAGTTGCTTAGAGCCTCATTGTTGTTGAGGCTGGCCTCCAACTTGCGATCCTCCTGCCTCAGCCTCCAGAGCCCCTGGGATGCCGGGCCACACCACTGCGCCCAGCCAGCATGGATCTTAGAAGCCCCCAGAGGCCCATGTCCTAAGGGCTTGGAGGCCCTTCTGGGGAGCTACTGGGAGTTGGTGCTAGTGAGAGGACTGTCCTTGGGGACGTGCTCTTGAAGGGCATAGTGGCCCTGGCGGGAGCATGAGGTGTGACAGAAGGGGGCTCCACCATGGAGGTGTGCCGCACCACAGGCTCAAACAGGAGGCCCCGGGACCCTGGACCAAGTCCGGGAACCCGTGAGCCCAAATTAGCCTTCATCCTTGCAGCTGGTTAACTTGGGTGTCCCTCCTGTGGCAGGAGGCTGGCTAGCAGAGGGAGTGGGTGTGGGGACCGGGGTGGCTCAGTGCATGCGGCCCTGGTTTGAATCCCAACACCAAGAAAAAGCAAAAAAAATCAGCGACAGCAACACAGTGGTCAGCTCCTGTGTCGAGGACCCTGAGCAGCGCGGTCAGGAGCAAGTGCTCGGTGCTGGGGGCTTGTGAACTTGGGTGGGGCTGGGCACCGGGCAGTGCTTGCCTAGCTCTCGATTCCTGGGCTCCATCCTCCGGGCCACATAAATGTAAATAAATAAATAAAAGATGTGACCTTGGTCCATTCCCCTCCTTCAGGGGCCCAGGGAAGCCACCCCTGGTCTCTGGGGGTTCATGACACCAGAGTCACTTCCTAGCACCCGTCTGTCACTCACTGAGCCAACAGAAGCCAGATGGATAATTGATCAGGCGTCCTAAGTGCAGATGCAGACGGGCCAGCTGGGTGTGCCCATGGGAGAGGAATTGGGGTGGACGTTGGTGACCCAGAGCACGTGGCCTCACCTCTTACCTGTCATCCCAGCAGCTTGGGAGGCTGAGGCAGGAGGATCGCAAGTTGGAGGCCAGCCTCAGCAATTCAGCGAGGCCCTGAGCAACTCAATGAGACCCTGTCTCTGAATAAAACCCCAAATAGGGCTGGGACGGGGCTCAGTGGCCGAATGTCCCTGGGTTCAGTCCCCAGTATCCCCCCAAAAATGGAATTAAAGGAAGGTGACCCAGGGCCGTTCCCTGGGCTCCTGGGTGGACACAGGGACGCATTGGCTGCCAGGTGGAGGACACAGGCCTAGGAGGGCCAAGCTGCTCTGTCACCTGCGGGGACGCTGGCACCCTTCCTGAGGCTCTGGTTTGGAGACACAAACCTGGGGGCAGCCACTAGGCAAAACCCAGACTCATCCAGACCCTGAGCGGTGGCTTCATTTGATGACCCAAAGTGATGTGACCAGACCATGTGACTCCCTGCCCAGCCCTGATGGAGCCCCGTGTCACCGTGGAGTGTCTCAGGGTGTCCGTGTCCTGCCAACACAAGGACACACCTTCAACAGGGGCTTGAAATGACAGACGGCCCCTTAGGAAGGCCGCTGGGGTAGGGACAGTTCTGTTGAAATTCTGTGAGGAAACAGGAGGTCGCACCGCCACGTGGGGGCCCTGGGGACCCACAGATGGCACTGGACCAGGGACTGGACAGGGGTAGCTGTGACAGCCGTGGGGATGGCCGGCCAGGCGGCGGACGGACAGGCCTCTATGGGGGAAAGTACGTGCTGCCGCCCTGCCTTGTCCCCTTCTCGTGTGACCAGATCCCAGTGGCCCCGAGGACTGGGTGGCCCGGTGCACAGCTCCGCATTCTGTCCTGCCTCTCATTAGCTCTGACATGGTGCTGAGGGTCAGGGAACCCAAGGGACATGTCCCAGCCGGCCCACTGCCATGGAGCCCGGGAGCAGATGGGACAGCTGCTGGTGATTCCGCAGTAGAGACCTTTAAACTGAGTCTGCGGCTCACCTGGGCCTGGGGCGGGTGGGAGACGGCGGGCCACGCCCTGCGAGCAAGCCACACCCTACAAGCCACGCCCCTGCAAAGCCACGCCCCAGAGCAAGCCACGCCCCATAAACCACACCCACCATGCAAGTCACTCCCCTGAAAAACATGCCCCACAAACAAGCCACGCCCCCTTCAAACCACACCCACAAAGCAAGCCACGCCCTGCAAACCACACCCCATGAGCAAGCCACGCCCCTGAAAAACCACACCCACAAAGCAAGTCACTCCCCTGAAAACCATGCCCCACAAGCAAGCCACGCCCCCTCCAAACCACACCCACAAAGCAAGCCACGCCCTGCAAACCACACCCCATGAGCAAGCCACGCCCCTGAAAAACCACACCCACCATGCAAGTCACTCCCCTGAAAAACATGCCCCACAAACAAGCCACGCCCCCTTCAAACCACACCCACAAAGCAAGCCACGCCCTGCAAACCACACCCCATGAGCAAGCCACGCCCCTGAGAAACCACACCCACAAGGAAGTCACTCTCCTGAAAACCATGCCCCACAAACAAGCCACGCCCCCTTCAAACCACACCCACAAAGCAAGTCACGCCCTGCAAACCACACCCCATGAGCAAGCCACGCCCCTGAAAAACCACACCCACCACGCAAGTCACACCCATATAAACTACACCTCGGCCAGCAAGCCCAGTCCATAGAAGCCACGCCCCACAAGCCACGCCCCTTCAACCAAGCCACGCCTCTACAAGCCATGCCCCATCCACACCCATATGAGCTGCCCCCTGCCTGGCTCCTTCCTGGATGATCTGAGCAGAACGCTCACCTCTTTTGAAGCTTTGTTTCTTCTCCTGTCCCTTCTCTCTCTCCTGCTCCCCACGCAGTGCCCTAGAGCACCCCTATTCCAACTGAGGTCTTTGGTCACAGTGGTGTCACTGTTCATTGGAAAGGCATGATTTTTTTTCCTTCCATTCAACTTTTTTGGTGCCGGGGACAGGACCCAGGGGCAGTAGACCACTGAGCCACGTCCCCAGCCCTTTTCATTTTTTATTTAGACACAGGGTCTCCCTGAGTTGCTTAGGACCTCAATCCGTTGCTGAGGCTGGCCTCCAGCTTGGGATCCTCCTGCCTCAGCCTCCTGATCCACTGAGATGACAGATTACAGGCGTGTGTCACCATGCCACGTGTCTTCAGTTCAAATTTTTAAAAACCATTTTTCATTAACACATAGATAACGGTTCGTATTTATGGGGTCCAGTGTGATGTTTAAAAAACACACGGACATTTTACTGAGCAGATCAGGGTGGTGGGCACACCCACCACCTCAAATATCAATCATTGCTTTGTGGTGAACCCACTGAAAAACCTCCCTTGTAACCATTTTGAAATACACAGTGCATCTTTGATAAGGTGGTCACCTACTGGGCAGCAGAACACCACGCTGATAACTTCTTCCCACCGACCAACCTCTCTCCATCCCCGACTGTCCCCCCACTTACCCCCAGTTCCAGTGACCATCATCTTGATCTCAATTTCTATGACCTTGTTTAGATCCCACCTTTGAAGGAGACGGTGCTGTATGTGTCCCCCTGTGCCTGGCTACATCATCTAACACAAAGTTCTAGGTTCCTTCATGATGTCTCCAATGACAGGATTTGGTCCTTTTAAAAAAATATATTGTTTTATTTGTTCCAATGAATTGTCCTTGACAGTAGGATGCATTTTGACTGCATCGTACATAAATGGAGTCCAGCTTCGTGATGTAGAGTCACACCAGTCACTCCATGTCATTCTGCATGCCCTTAGGGTAATAATGTCTAATTCATTCCACGGTCCCTCCCACCCTACACTCCTCTCCTCCCTTCACCCCCCTCTGCCTAATAAGAAGTTCCCCTCTTCTTCCCTAGTCACCCCCTTATTGTGAATTAGCAACCGCATATCAGAGAAGATGTTCGGCCTTTGGTTTGGGGATTGGTTTATTTCACTAAGCATTATGTGCTCCACCTCCATCCATTTACCAGCAAATGCCCTAATTTCATTCTTCTTTATGGCTGTGTAATATTCCACTGTGTATATGTACCACAGTTTCTTTATCCGTTCATCTGTTGAAGGGCCTCTAAGTTGGTTCCCTAGCTTAGCTATTGTGAATTGAGCTGCTATAAACACTGATGTGGCTGTGTCCCTGTCGTGTGCTGATTTTAAGTCCTTTGGGTGAAGACCAAGGAGTGGGATAGCTGGGTCAGATGGTGGTTCCATTCCCAGTTTTCTGAGGCATCTCCATCCTGCTTTCCAGACAGGTTGCACCAGTCTGCAGTCCCACCAGCCAGGTCTTTTTTTTTTTTTTTTAATTATTTTTTAGGGCCAAATTGTATTCCACTGTGTACCTAGACCACGTTTTGTCTGCCTGTTCCTGCATCAGTGGTCACTTAGTGGGGTGCACATTTTGGCTGTCATGAATCAACACTGTGATGGGCACGGGTTTCATTTCTGTTGGAGACATATTGGGGAGCGGGGCTGCTGGGTCTTCGGGTAGTTCTATTTTTAACTGTTTGAGGAAGTTTCACACCGTTTTCCATAATGGTTGTACTAATTCACCATTTGTTCTTCCAAGATGATTCTTCCTGTATGTGCGCATGCGTGTGTTTGCGTGTGTGTGTGTGTGTGTGTGTGTGTGTGTGTGTGTGTGAGAGAGAGAGAGAGAGAGAGAGAGAGAGAGAGAGAGGGAATACTTTTCCGCATAAAAATATCTGCAAGCTGTAAAGATTTTGAAGTCTGTGTTCTTCATGCATGAAAATATGTCACTTGTATGATCTTCCTATGCTGTGGCTGTAAGGTGTCCCCAGAGCCCCCCGTGGGAGGTGACACAGGAAGGTCCAGAGGAGGAGTAAGGGGTGTGAGGCCTGAACCTGGCAGTGCATGGCTCTCTGGGGGTCCTCTGGTGGCCCCTGGAGGCAGGTGGGGTGTGGGGAGGAGGTGGCCCTGGGGCTGTGGCTTGGGGTCTCTATTTGTCCCTGGAGAGTGAAATCCCTGCTTCCTGGTCCCCATGGGAGCTGCTTCCTCCCCACACTCTTCCTCCATGATGTCCTGCCTCCCCTCGGCCCAGGAGTGGATTGGGACCTGTGACACTCTGGGCCCCAAGTCAACTTTCGTCTCCTTCAATTGCTATGGTCAGATCTCTTAATCACAGCAGGGAAAAGCCGACTGAAGTACAGGGACTGAACCCAGGGGCGCTTAACCCCTGAGCAGTGGGTTAAGCCACGCCCCACAAGCCACGCCCCCATAAACCATACCCACAAAGCAAGCCACTCCCCTGAAAACCCTGCCCCACAAGCAAGCCACGCCCCCTCCAAACCACACCCACAAAGCAAGCCACGCCCTGCAAACCACACCCCATGAGCAAGCCACGTCCCTGAGAAACCACACCCACAAGGAAGTCACTCCCCTGAAAACCATGCCCCACAAACAAGCCACGCCCCCTTCAAACCACACCCACAAAGCAAGCCACGCCCTGCAAACCACACCTTTTTATATTTTATTTAGAGACCGGGTCTCGTTGAGTTGCTTAGAGACTCACTAAGTTGCCGAGGCTGGCCTCCACCTTGGGATCCTCCTGCCACATGAAGATCCTCCTGCCTCAGCCTCCCGAGCCACTGGGATGACAGTCGTGGGCCACCGTGCCTGACTTATATGGGCATTTTAGATAAATGCAAGCAATTTTTTTTCAGCACAAGTGTGTTCCATGCAACCTGCGGGATACTTTTTTTTTTTTTTTAAAGCATTCATTGTTTACCTGAAATTCCATGAAACTGTGTTTTTATCTGACACTCTGGGCTGCAGAGACGGGAGGGCTAGGACACGGGGCCAGGGCCACGCTGCAGCCGGTGGATCAAGATTCTAAGGGTCTTGGTCAGCAGCCTGGTCCGGCAGCTCTCAGGTGGGTGTTTTTTTTTTTGTTTTTTTTGTTTTTGCTTAATGGAGGAAACGTCTGTCAGGGACCCCAGACAAGCAGTTTTGAGTCACCCACGTTCCAAAGAGCGCTCCAAAAGATGACTCATCTTCAGCTAGAAAAGCCTGGGCCGCCTCCTGCTCCTCAGAGGCAAAAACATCCCTTACATAAATGGCGGGGAAAGGGGAGGGAGGGGAGGTCCTGGGAGAGAGATGTTAAAATTAGAATAACTGTGTTCTCTTAATTAGAAATGCAGGAGGAGCCGCATGAATCCCTGATGGGCTCCTCCAGACTCCTGCAAGGGGAAGGGAAGCCCGGGCAGCAAAGCCAAGATTCACAGAGAACTGGGGGGCTCCTGGGGTGCTGGCCTGCAGGCCCCAGAAGGGCACAGGGGACAGCCCTGGGGGCCAAGTCCCTCTCTGCACTGGGTCTGTATGGCCGCAGGCCTGCCCTGCCCTCTCTGGCCCTCAGTTCTCCCATGTGGGCAAAGAAGGAGTCCACCCTGGGGGAGGACAGAGACATGACAGAGACAGAGGGAAGGGGTAACTCTGTGCTCCCCTTGGTACCACCAGGAGACCCTCAAGTGGCCTCTGCTGATGTCAGAATCATTGCCCATTGAATGAATGAGGGATCTTTAGAAAACCTTCTCTTAGCCTGTCATTCCAGCGGCTCGGGAGGCTGAGGCAGGAGGATCGCAAGGTGGAGGCCAGCCTCAGCCACTTAGCGAGGCCCTGAGCCACTCAGGGAGACCCTGTCTCTCAATAAAAATAGAAAAAGGGCTGAGGACGGGGCTCCGTGGTGAAGCAACCCTGCGTTCAATCCCTGGCATAAAAAAATTTAAAAAATAAATAAATAAAATAAAAATAAAAGGAAATGAAAAGCAGAACCTTTCTTTTTGAAGGCGCGGCTATTTTAAGACACCTGCGAGGTCCTGTCTGGCATTTCCATACCGCGTCACATCAAACGGATTAAGAGGCACCCACATGCCTCATTAAATAAAATTCATGTCTGGCTCTAGGAGAGTCGGGTTGAGATGCCATTGACTGGTTGACGAATGTTCTGTTCTGTGGATATTTAATTAGACATTTATTCATTTTGACGCCTCAGCCTGGTCCCCTCTCCCTCCCCGACTCACCAACTGAGCCACCGTCGTGGACCCCTGAAGAGCTCCTGGCTGAGAGGCCCTCCCCAGGGTCTGAGGGAGCAGGACTTGTCTGGGCCTCAGTCTGTCCATCTGTGAAAGGGGACTTTCTGGGGAGGCTCCAGGCCTCTCCAGCTCAGGTTACACATGATCCTGGGGACAGCGCTCCTGCTAGGGGGCCTCGGGTGGTGGCGGGGCTGCCACCGCCCGGGGGCTGTGTAGCTGGAGAGTAGGGTCTTGCCAAAGTCTGTGCCTTGTAATCTGAAGCCCCAGAGGATGGCATTGACAGGTGGCACCTTCGGGAGGTTCTGAGGCCAGACAGTCCCTTCCCAAAGGGGCTGTGGCTTTGATTCTCAGCTCCGCCTACTATCCCTGCACTGAATCATGAAGGTCCTGATCAGAGATATGAATGGAAAGTACTCCCTCAAGGGATGGCTAACAGCCCAACTATGTGTCAAATTTACGTTAACAAAGTAATACAGCCACTTAGAAATCAAAATCCTGAACTACAAATATTTCACTATATGGATGATGTATTATTAGCACACAAAGCTAAAAACACATTGTTAGAATGTTATGCCACACTTACAAACTTATTAAAAAATTATAATCTAGAGATAGCAATAGATAAAGTACAATTAAATTTTCCAATTAATTATTTAGGAGTTCTAGTATCCTCAACCATGGTCCGTCCACCGAAAATTCAAATACGAGTAGATCAACTCAAATCACTTAATGACTTTCAAAAGTTATTAGGAGACATAAATTGGATAAGGCCTTATCTAGGTATTCCAACAGGAGAATTGGGACCTTTATTTGATATCTTAAAAGGTCCATCAGATCCAAATTCACCCCGAATGTTAACGCCTGAAGCAAGAAAGGCATTAAAAATCATTGAAACATATATGGAAAATATGCATTTGGATAGAATTGATATAAGTTTGCCTTTATTATTTATTGTACTACCAACAAAAAATATTCCTACAGGAGTATTTTGGCAAGAAGGTCCATTATTATGGATACATTTATCTTATTCTCCTAACACTATTCTTACTAGGTATCCTGAGGCTGTAGGACAATTAATACTCAAAGGAATAAAAACAGCAAAGGGAGTATTTGGAATTTCTCCCAATAAAATTATTACTCCATATACTATGAATCAAATTGATGAGTTAGCTAATGAGTTAAATACTTGGGCAATAATCATGTGCAAATCTAATGTTTCATTTGATAACCACTTACCATCTAATCCTTTATTGTCTTTTTGGTCATTGCATCCTGTAATTTTTCCAAAAATGACAAGAAAAACACCTATCATGAATGCTCCAAATATATTCACTGATGGGTCAAATAATGGTACAGCAGCAATAGTTACACCTGATCAAACTTTTACATTTTTAGTACCCAAACAATCAGCTCAAAAGGTAGGGCTTAATGCAGTATCACAAGCTTTTGTGATGTTTAAAGATTCTGTATTTAATTTATTTTCTGATAGTCAGTATATAGTTAACGCTATAATATCCCTTGAAGATGCTGGTAGGATTTCCCCTTCTTCTAATGTTTTCTCTTTGTTTTCCACTATACAAAGTTTAATCTGGGACAGAAAAGATCCATTCTTTATAGGACATATCAGGGCACATACAGGATTGCCTGGAGCCCTTAGTTTGGGCAATGATTTAGCAGATAAAACTACACATGACATACATATTTTCTCTACACTAGAAGAAGCTATAAATTTTCATAAAAGGTTCCATGTCAATGCTAATACTTTACAAAAGCATTTTAAAATAACTAAGGAACAAGCTAGACAAATAATAAAACAATGTCAAAATTGTGTGACCTTTTTACCACAAGTTAATCTTGGAGTCAATCCTAGAGGATTGATACCTAACCATATTTGGCAGATGGACGTCACACACTTGCCAGAATTTGGAAAATTAAAATATTTGCATGTTACAGTTGATACTTCTTCCGGATTTTTGATGGGCTCCCTTCATGCCGGAGAAAAAACTAAAGATGTTATAGCTCATTGCTTACAAAATTTTGCCACTGTGGGCATTCCAAAACAGTTAAAAACAGATAATGCCCCTGGTTATACTTCTACCTCTTTTAAACAATTTTGCTCATCATTTGGCATTACTCATTTAACAGGAATCCCATACAATCCACAGGGACAAGGCATAGTTGAAAGAGCTCATCAAACTATTAAAATGTACTTATTAAAACAAAAAGGCGGAATTGGGAAGGGGTATATATTCCCCAAAGATAAACTTAAAATAACCCTTTTTACTCTAAACTTTTTAAATTTGGATTCATCAGGACTTAGTGCTGCAGAAAGGCATATGTGTCCAAAAAATGTACATAAGCCCAAGGTACTTTGGAAAGATATTCTAACAGGACAATGGAAAGGTCCTGACCCAGTAATTGTCTGGAGTCGGGGGTCTGTTTGTGTGTTTCCACAGGAAGAACAGCAGCCGATTTGGATTCCAGAGAGATTAACCAAGGTCCTGACCCAGTGATTGTCTGGAGTCGGGGACCTGTTTGTGTGTTTCCACAGGAAGAACAGCAGCCGATTTGGATTCCGGAAAGATTAACTAAAATCCTGACCCAGTGATTGTCTGGAGTCGGGGGCCTGTTTGTGTATTTCCACAGGGAGAACAGCAGCCGATTTGGATTCCAGAGAGATTAACTAAAGCGATTTCTACAGACCAAAAAGAAGATGATTTGGCTCAAATCCATAACAGCTGATATCCAAAACTCCAATTTGGCTATCCTTACATCTTCGACAGAACCAGGATTCTTTTTTCAATATCTATTTTATTATTGCCCTTTCCCATATCATGAAGTTCTATTTTGTTTTTTGAGCTCATACAGACCTAGGTTAATGTTTTGCTGATCAGTTCTATTTTTTTTTTTTTGACTATAGAGTTTTTAAACATTGCAATGGAGATTTCACCTGTAAAAAGTTATAAGGCCTTTACTATTATGTTATGTGTTATATGTATTATATTATGTGTGCACACTTGTGTTTTGTGTTATATGTTTGAATGTATGTATGTCCATATATCATATATGATGAGCACTCATGAAAAAATGGATCCAAATATTTTTTTTATTCACGTGATTTAAATGGTTTAATTTAAATTGGGTAAATAACTGTTAAGAATTGTTTTAATATGTAAACAAAAAAGAAGGTTAATAGATCTGTTTGTTTACTTTCACCTTTCCTTTTCATTATATTTAATAATTCTCTTCAAGATAATATAAATTGTTAAGAAAATTGTTTTCTTTTCTCTTCAAGATAATGTAAATTGTTAAGAAAATTGTTTTCTTTTAGTGCCTTCTGGAATGTTACACAATTTTTTCTTTAGCCATTATTGCTAGAATTCCTATCTTCATCCCAGTGCCGGTGAAGACAAAGATAAAACTAATCTACAGTTTCTGCAATAGCCATCACTGAACTGCTTGCAGAACTTGCCTAAACTATGTGTCACTTGTATGCATTGTGAACTCAGTTGTATGCATTGTGAACTATCTGTTGGTGCAGCGACTTGTGGTAGTGTTGGAGTATTTTTACTGATTATGTCATCGGTGGTACAATTTTTCCAACAAGAGCCATCAATTGGCTTGGTGTATCTTCCTCCCTTCTGCTTGTCATGACAAAGACCTCTCCACAGGTGTGGCTGTATACTGGACTGGTAGTCAATGACGGGTAAGATCCAATTACAATGGTACCAACCTAAGACAGGAGGCTGACGCCCTGAGGTCAGCTCATCCGAAGACGGGTAAGGACCATATGTAGTATTGGACAACCTAAGGCAGGCACGGTCCCCAAGCCACATGCTTGTTGTTTAAACAGAGAGGGGGAGATGTTGAGAGCCACAGCCAAAGGGGCCCCAGCAAACTTCCAGCTGCCAGCAAACTTCCAGCTGCCGGCTGATGATTGGCTCACAGCAGCCCCAGCAACATCTAGCTGATTGGCTCCTCTGCGGTGATGTTCATTGGGCTGTTTCCCTGCCCTTCAGACTGCCAGCTGATGATTGGCTCACAGCGGCCCCAGCAAACTTCCAGCTGCCAGCAAACTTCCAGCTGCCGGCTGATGATTGGCTCACAGCAGCCCCAGCAACATCTAGCTGATTGGCTCCTCTGCGGAGCTGCTCATTGGGGAACTTCTTTGGCTCCGCCCACACAACCCAGCCAATCAGCCTCAAGAGCAGGAGGATTGTGGGAGGTGGTGAGGCTTGTGTGGGGGGAGAGGCTTGTGGGAAGCCAGTGGTGGCAGTTGGGCTCTGAGGGTTTTTTCCTGAGGAGCTGTTTTGTTTGGCATTTGTAGTTCTAAAAATAAAGTAAGTTTCTTTTGACAAGTGGCTCCTGAATTGTGCTCGACCCCTTGGCCCTTTTTAAATTTTTTTGAGACAGGGTCTTTCTAAGTTGCTCAGGCTGCTCTCAACTTTGCAATCCTCTTATCTCAATCTCCTGAGTAGCTGGGATTTCAGGCTTGTGTGCAACCACACCCATATAGGTAAAATTAATTTTAACAATTTATTTTATTTAACTCAATATATCAAAAATATTATCATTTCAGTATGTAACCAATATCAAAGTTATTAATGAGGTGGTTTTCTTTCACACTAATTCTTTGGTATCTGGGGTATATTTCACACTTATAGCACATGTCAATTCATATATATATATATATATATATATATATATATATATATATGAACTCAATAGCCATGCATGGCTAGAGGTTATCATGCTAGACACTGCAGATCTAGAATAGTGTTATCAAACTTTAGCATACATCAGAATACCCAGAAAACTGTTTAAAGTACACATTGCTGCTGAGGGCCATTACCAAGTAGAAATGATGCATCAAAATTTCCTTGCTAGCGTACCCCATGTTAATGATTTCGCTGTTGACATTGCATGTAAGGTGACCTTGCTCAAAGACCAAGGCGGATCCGGGTTTAGAGCTGATCAGGTTTGAGGAAGTATCCTGGTCCTTGGATTAAGGGCGTTCCCAGTTTAAGACCTTGGATTTTAGGGAAGTTCGATGTTGAGGATTATTGCTGCTGGAATTAGGGCGTTCCTGCTGCCTGAGCTCTCATTGAGTTCTCGTGAGATTCAGAGGGCATTTTGGGAAAGAGAGCCTCGTGGAGTAGGTGATTTGGGTGGCAGCAGAACTGGGATTGCCCCAGAACGTGTGTGGAGGCCGGTGTGAGTTCGGGAATAAAGATTTGCTGTTTGAATCTACAAAGCTGTGTGGTGGCTCGTGATTCTGTGCCCAGCCAAGACTGCGGCACATTGCTGGGCCCCATCCTCAGAGTTTCTCATTCATTAGCTGTTAGTGGAGATTAAAGTCCCTGTAGTTCTACCAAGTTCCCAAATGCTGTCAATGCTGTTGATCTAAGCATCACACTTTGAGAACCACTTGTGGAGAAATTGGAGCAGTAGGAAAAACAAGAGCAGCAATTAGGGAGTCAGCAGTATGTCAAAGCAAAAGGTGAAAAAAAAAAACCCAAAATGAACACTAAGCAACAAGATATGACTACACATCTAATGGAATAGCTAAAACACAAAATCCAGTGTCAAATGCTGGTGAGGATATAGAACATGAATTCTCATTCATTGCTGGAGAGAATGCAAAACAGTACAGCCACTTTGGAAGACAGTTTAATAATTTCTTACCAAAAAACCCATAAGTTGGGCTGAGGTTGTGGCTCAGTGGTAAAGCACTCTCCTAGCACATGCAAGGCCCTGAGTTCGATCCTCAGCACCACATAAAAATAAATAAAGATATTGAGTCTAAATACAACTAAAAAAATATTTTTAAAAAACCCATAAGTTTCTCATCTTAATCCAGCAGTTGAGTTTCTTGTATTTACCCAAATGAGTTGAATACTTAAGTTCACACAAAAACATGCACACAGATGTTTATGGTAGCTTTATTCATAGTTACAAAACTTAGAAGCAATCAACATGTCCTTTAATAGATGAATTGGTAAATAAGTAGTGGTACATCTAGAATTATTATTCAGTGCTAAAAGAAATGAGCTGGGATTGTGGCTCAGAGATAGAGCGCTTGCCTAGCACTGGGTTCAATCCTCAGCACCACATAAAAATAAAAGTATTGTGTCCATCCACAACTAAAAAATAATTTAAAAAAAATGAAGAAATGAGCTATAAAGCCATGAAAAGCCATGGAACATATTTAAATGCATATTACTTAGGGAAAGAAGCCAGTATGAAAAGGTATATACTGTATGATTCCAACTATATGACATTCTAGAAAAAGCAGAACTATGGATATGGATATAGTGAAAAGATCAGTGATTACCAGGGCTGGGAGAGGGAAGGGATGAGTAGGTGGAGCACAAAGGACTTTTAATGAAAGGAAAGTGACCATGACACTCGAGCGACCAAGAGATCTTTATTACAGTGGTGTCTGATTGACAGGGAAGGAAAAGAAAAGAGAGAGAGAGAGAGAGAGAGAGAGAGAAAGTGGGGGAGTGTATTCATTAACAATACAACATGTCAGCATTTTAAGGTGTTCTGTTTTTGGACCATCTTGCTTGTACAAAAATGCTATGCTTGGTGCTGGGGATGTGGCTCAAGCCATAGCGCGCTTGCCTGGCATGCGTGGGGCACTGGGTTGGATCCTCAGCACCACATAAAAAAAATAAAATAAAATAAAGATGTTGTGTCCACCGAAAAATAAAAAATATTTAAAAATTCTCTCTCTTTCTCTCTCTCTCTCTCTAAAAAAAAAAAAAAATGCGGGCTGGGGATGTGGCTCAAGCGGTAGCGCGCTCGCCTCGCATGCGTGCGGCCCAGGTTCGATCCTCAGCACCACATACAAACAAAGATGTTGTGTCCACCGAAAACTAAAAAAAAAAAAAAATGAATATTAAAAATTCTCTCTCTCTCTCTCTCTCTCTCTCTCTCTCCCCTCTCTCACTCTCTCTTTAAAAAAAAAAATGCTATGCTAATCAATGAAGGACATTTGTCAAAATTCCAGGTCATTACTATATGAATTTTTAGAAAATAAGTCAGAGTCTGCAGGAGAACTTTCCCATGGCCTTTACATCTATGACATCACATGCCATTTTAGAAGTTCAACACTGGAATCTAAAAAGGAGTTTATTTACTTCAAGCAACAAGGAGACATACCCTCAATATTAGAAATTATAGACAACAATAAAAGAAATGTATAGTATTAGGAGCCCTTTCAGTGTGCTTAGATCTCAAGTGGAGGTGCTTTTAAGTGTACCTTTAAATACAAATAGTAATGCTTGGAAAATAGAAAAGTTAGTGGTTCTAGGGAGAGTATTAGAAAAATATATCTCAGAGGAGGGTGGGTTCCCCAGCTGCAGGAGACTCTCAAACAATCCTGCCGCCCTTAAGCAGTCAATCAATTATAACAATGAGAAATGGGGCTTCACGACAAAACCGATCTGCCACTGAGGCCAAGTGACCACAAGCAGGACGGCCACGTGGCACTCAAGAGATTGTCTTGCGCTGGTGTCTTTCACTTGGGTTTCCAAGGGAGGAGATCAGGCTTAGCGCAGGACCAACATCTCCCTGCTCAGCACCAACAATCAGGAAGGGGCTTTGACAAGAAAGCATCCAGGGGCTGGGGATGTGGCTCAAGCGGTAGCGCGCTCGCCTGGCATGCGTGCGGCCCGGGTTCGATCCTCAGCACCACATACAAACGAAGATGTTGTGTCGCCGAGAACTAAGAAAAAATAAATATTAAAATTCTCAAAAAAAAAAAAAAAAAAGCATCCAGCTGGTTCTGAGCAGCTCAACCACACCTTCCAGGTGTAGGTCTCAAAGCGTGCACGGTGCGGCGCAAGCACTTGGCGCCCTCTCTTGCCAAGTGGCTCCAATCACTCTAGTTGCATGCAGATGCCTCTCCTGGTCAATTAGTCAGGTATGAAAACAAGCCATTCACTCCTGGGCCCAGAGTTAACAGCCGCCAAAGCCTCAATAAATTACTTTAGGAATGATGCCTGTTTTCAGTGGAGTCTACCTCATCTTTCTGGTTTTGTCAAAGATAACTATTCCAAGACAAACCTTCCTTTACCTATGGCCAACGGGAGGCTGAGAGGGCACAGGAGCGAGTCTGGGGCAGGGGTGAGATAATAAGATGAACACAGTAGATACAGATTTAGCAAGCAAAACAGGTTGGGGTTTTTTTTTTGTGTGTGTGTGTGTGTGTGTGTGTGTGTGTGTTTTAAGAGAGAGAGAATTTCAATATTTATTTTTTAGTTTTTTGGCGAACACAACATTTGTTGGTATGTGGTGCTGAGGATCCAACCCGGGCCCCACGCATGCCAGGCGACCGCTTGAGCCACATCCCCAGCCCCCCCCCCCCCCCGCCTTTTTTTATTCAGACGCGATTTCATGATTAATATTTACAAGGAGAGGATCTATCCACATTTGCTGCTTATAATACTTTTTCCATTTAAATTCCTTGGTCTTGATGCACCTAGTTTAGCAGGTAACACCCCCTCCTTATAATGTAATGATAATATTTTCCACTGAAAAATAAGAGCCGAGATTATTGGAAATCCTAGAAGATGGTCCATGTCTTTGTCTATAGGAGGCTTCTGTCATTTCACCCCAACTCTCAAATTCCCTGTTGATGAGCGGTCCACTTGGGGTAGCCCAGGATGCACCAGGTCCAGAGATCTGAGAAACCTGAATGACAGACTTCTATGAAACTCCACAGCCAACAGGAGGGCTCTGCTTCTCTTTCTTCAAAGCCACCTTTCCAGCACATGTCCAGAGTTTCTCCAAGCTTATATCTTTCCTAAATGACGTTCTTCATCATGAATTTCCCTTCCGACTTCTCCACTGTGTTAGCCAGCATCTCCTGCAGGGCCTGCACTGAGAGGGACTGCTCCAGCACAAAGATGCTGATGGACAGGTCCGGGGCACATTCTATTCTTGGAATTGGAAGTAGACTCTAAGAAACAAAGTCTGTTGCCAAATCCTTCTGCTGCCAAACATAGTTTCTGTTGTTCTTTGTGGATGGTTGCGGTACACTGCAGAACCACTTCATCCTCCCCATCCAACATTCTGAAGTTGTTTTCTGTCACGTCCTATTAGAAATAAGCTCAGTAAGCCAAGAATCTTCATCCCCTGAGCATGGTGGCTGCAGCCCCTCAGGTGACAGATCATTCTGATGCTGTGCTGTCAGGGGCCTCCTGCCACGTGGGACTTCGGAGCACCGGAGGTGTGGTGAGTGCCAGTGAGGGGCTGTTGTGGTTTAGATGTGGTGTCTCCCAAAAGCTCATGTGAGAGACAGTGTAAGAGGTGAAACAATTGGGATGCAGGAGAGAGTTTTTATAGCCAAAATCTAATGGAGTCTCTGTGTCTGCAAGCTGCCTTGTTGGCATACAGTGATTGGATCATATAGTAGTTGCTAAAGGTGTCATTTTCTGCCTTCAGGCAGACCCAGTAGGGGCTAGATGTGGGTTTTCATCACACCAGTCTGATAGGGGTTGAGTGTTCATCCTTGAGTGGGGTTGTGTGTTCAGTCTTGAGTGGGGTTGAGTGTTCAGCCTTGAATGGGGTTGAGTGTTCAGCCTTGAATGGGGTTGAGTGTTCAGTCTTGAGTGGGGTTGAGTGTTCAGCCTTGAATGGGGTTGAGTGTTCAGTCTTGAGTGGGGTTGAGTGTTCAGCCTTGAGGCAAACAAACAATAAGGAACCAGATGGGTGAGGGTGAGGGTCAAGTGTTCAGCCTACCCTGCAGCTAACATTTGTTCAGTCTGCTCCCCAGCTAACATTTAGGGTGGTAAAGCTATTTTGTACACTTTAATGAAGAACACCTATCATTATACATTTATCCAAAACTGTAGAATGTACAACACCAAGAGTGAACCCTAATGTAAGCTGTGGACTTTGATGATATGTCAATGTAGCGTCACTAATTGTAACAAATGTACCACTTTGGCACAGGATGCTGATATTGGGGAAGCTGTATAAGTGTAGGATCAGGGGTTATTAGGGTTCTCTAGAAGAACAGATCCAACAGGATATATATGCAGATATGATTATAAAAAGAGGGTTTATTAGATTGATTTACAATACCAAAAACCAGATAGTCCCACAGAGGTCTTCAGGCTAGAGAGTTGGAAGAACTAGTAGCAGAACAAGAGGGATCAATGATGTAGCTCCAATCTGGGACAGAAGACCAGGAAACTCCCTTGAAAATAGCTGATCAATCTGATTCATAAGAGTGAAGGGGCTGGAGTCTTATGTCCTCAGGCAATGGCAGCAGCAATCATAAGCACCTGTTCAAGAATTGAACTTGTCAGGCTGGGGATGTGGCTCAAGTGGTAGCGCGCTCACCTGGCATACGTGCGGCCCAGGTTCGATCCTCAGCACCACATACAAACGGAGATGTTGTGTCCGCTGAAAAATAAATATTAAAAAAAAAAAAAGAATTGAACTTGTGTCTGCTCCCGCTTCCTTGTTGTTCCAAGTTTTTGTTCTATTCAGGCTTCCAATCTATTGGACTGTGCTGTTAACTTTTAGGGTGGGTTTAATTAATTAATTTTTATGTGGTATTGAGGATTGAACCCAGGGCCTCACACATGCTAGGCAAGTGCTCTACCATTGAGCTACAACCCCAGCCCCTGTACACCTTTAATTTTCAAAACTAAATATGTGAACTCAAAGTTTTCTTATTAATGAAAACCTTATTAATGAAATGTTATTTAAAACATTACTAGGAGGTAGAATGACTTCTTTAAAAAATGAAACCCCAGATTTGTTTTGTTATAAAAAGAAATGTTTAAGTATTAGTAAAAATATTAAATGGGTCTCATTAATGTATCTAAAGAATACCACATTGTACACTGTCTTCCAGAGGTAGGGGGGAAATCTACATTCTACACTAACTTTTTCAGATGGAATGGGTTTAAGTTGTTCTCAGTTCTATCAAAAAATGCTCTTAAATATCTTTTGAAAAAGTCAATTGGGGGCCGAGTTTGTAGCTTGCATGAGGCACTGGTTTGATTCTCAGCACAGCATATAAATGGATAAATAAATAAATGTCCATAAATTTAAAAATTTAAATCAATTGTACCAGGGCATAATGTAATCCCTGCAACTTGGGAGACTGAGGCAGTAGAACTGCAAATTTGAGATCAGGTTTGGAACTTGGCCAGTCCCTGTCTCAGAAAAAAGTAAAGAAGGCTGGGGATGTAGCTCATTGGTAGAGCACCAATCCCCAGTACCTGAAATTTTTTTTCAGTTGTAAATTCTGATTCTCTTAAGTATCCCCAAATAGTAAGTGGTAAACAATGAGTTTGTTACTTGGGGCACTATCTTTCTGAAGTGGATCAAAGTTACTAAAATGTAATTAATTTTATTACATAAAATGTCTTTCATTGTTGCTCCTTTCCTACTCCGCTGTCCATAAGGCCTTCCGGCCCACTCCCTGTTCCTGGCCTGGACCATCCTTGCCCAGGGCTCCGCCAGGCCTGCCTTGTTCCCAGGTCTGCTGAGGTTGCCTCCTCGGGAAGCCCTCCCTGACCACCCTCTCACCTCTTCATAGCCTGAGCACCCTCTAGAGGTATCGTCCCTGTCCCCAATTCCTGTGACAGCAAGTACTGCTCTTCCTGCGTACTGCTCACTCCTCGGGCCTGGACCAGGGAATCAATGGGCAGAACTCACCACCGACCTGAGAATCGCTGGCCCTGAGGTCTCAGCCCCTGGCTCTGTGCCCAGCTGTAGCTCTGAGAGGCAGGAGCCAAGACACGTCTTGGAGGCTGGTCTTTATGTGAGGCCCAACCCCCCGGGTTGTCAGCCTCCATCCCAGGGCACTTGATGACGAACATTCACCAGGCGATAAGGAGGGGAGAGGGAGAGGTGGCAGAGAACACAGGAAGAACGTGGCATAGAAAAAAAGGAGGGTAGCCAGGCCACCTTAGGGCACCTCGGGGGCTGGCTCTGGGATGCCCAGTCGGGGCCTCCAGAGGCCCACTCCATGCCTAGGGCATCAGCTGGGACCATCAGGACTTTAAGCTCCGGGGCCGTGCAGGCAGATGGACATCTCCCAGGACGCCATCGAGCTGGTCGTTAAGAACAGACGCGGACGCCAGCCTTCCCGAGTGATAAATGGCTGATAATTAATGTTGGGTCTGCACGTTATTAATCAATTTAAAGTCGAATGTGCGGCCAGAAGCGATTCCAGGAAAAAAAAATCCTGCCCAGCACCGCAGCCTCCCGCTGTCCCTCATCCGTCACCAGCTTTGCAAGCAGCTCATTAAAATGTGGAGAGAACTGCGGCTGCAGAAACGGAGCCCTTGCAGGCTGAGGTAGCTGAGGGGTCTGCAGCCGGAGGCAGCGGGGAGGCGGGGCTGGGGGCGGGGCACATGGGTGGGGCCATTCCAGTGATTGGCGGGGGATGTGGGTGGGGCCATTCCAGTGATTGGCGGGGCTGTGGGCAGGGCCATTCCAGGGGTAGGCGGGGCTGTGGGTAGGGATTTTTCGGGGATGGGCGGTGCCATTCCAGGGATGGGTGGGGCCATTCCAGCGATTGGCAGGGCTATGGGCGGGGCCATTCTAGGGATAGGCAGGGCTGTGGGCAGGGCCATTCCATGGATGGGCGGGGCTGTGGGTGGGGCCATTCCAGGGCCCTGAGGGAGGGGCAGGAGGAGGAGCCCTGGGGAGAGAGGCAGAGAGCGGCCTCTGCTGGGCCACCAGGCAGAGTCCAGCCCCAAACTCTGGTGGCCAGGGACCCTCCTGGATGCAAGTTGGGGGAGGTTGTTGTGGAGAAGCCAGACCTGGATTTCAGGTCCTGCTTTTTCTGCCCACCAAGGGGAGCAGGTCCCCTCCCCCTGACCGTGGCTCTCCTTCCCTGTGAACCAACAGCCCTCAGCACCCTCTCAAAGTTGGCAGAGAGGCAGGGAGGCCACGTTTGGGCAGGCCCAGGACAGTACCCAGGCGCACAGTAGGTGCTCAGTAAGTGATAACTGTCTGCCTGTCATCCAAAGGTGAACTGGGGCAGGGGGGCAGCTGAGAGGGCGTCCGGTCACTTGCCCTTTGCCAGGACATCTTTCGGAGCTCCAAAGGCCCTGCCTTTGCTGTCTCCTTTCCTCTGGGAGTGTGTTCTCTTCGCGCCCCATCCCAGCAAACTCCTACACGGCCTTCAAAACCCACCTCGCAGGCCCCTCCTCTGCGCCGTCTTCTGATGCTCGCTCACTTCTTTTTTTTTTTTTTTTTTTTTTTTTTTGGTACCAGGGATTGAACCCAGGATCATTTGCCCACTGAGCCCCGTCCCCAGCCTTTTTTGTGTTTTATTTAGAGACAGGGTCTCACTGAGTCGCTTAGGGCCTTGCTTAGTTGCCTAGGCTAGCCTCCAATTTGCCATCCTCCTGCCTCAGCCTCTCGAGCTGCTCCACCGCACCCAGCTCACGCTCCATTCTTTGGGTCAATCAGCCCAGATCACAGCCGGCAGCTGGGGCAGTGGGACCCTAGGGTGTGAAGAGGCAGGATCGCTGCTGGGGTCTGGACCCCGGAGAGCTCCTTTGGCCTCTCACGATGGTTTCCGATGAGTGCGGGTGGGTGGGTGGGTGAACGGGGGTCTCTTTGGAATCTGGTCCCTGTCCCCGCTGCCTTGCTCTGGCTCCATCCGGCTGGCTTTGCGCTTGTCCTTGGGACTCTGGGATGGAGCCCGCCCCCACCCATGCGTCTGTGAGCCGCGCCCCTCCCTTTGTCCCGCGGCCCCGCCCTCCGCCCCCACCTCCCTGGCTCCGCGTCGCAGCTGCGCCCCCCCCCGCCCCCTGCCAATCAGAGCCCCATTGTCCTGCGGCATCTGGAGTCTCTGAACTGCCGCTCAGCATCCTCCGCGGGAGGACGTCCCGCTCCATTCACAAGCGCCCGCTCCTAAAAGGCTGGTGATTGCGTCCTCAGTGTCCCCACGGGGCCTACCCAGAGCCTGCAGTGGTGGCAGAAAAAGCCCCAGGTGGCGGAGGAGGGGGTGGGGCTGCGTGATTATCTCGGAGCAGGAAGCAGCTCGGTCTCCAAAGAGGCCTGGATGTGCATGAAATAGGGGACCCAGTTGTAAAGATGTCCTTTGCTCCATCTGTCTGTCCCCCGATGCTGCCGCTGTCCCCAAGCCGGCCCTTCCCTAACCTAGTGGGCGTCGGCATCCCCTGGAGGCTGGTTCTACCCCAGACATCGGGACCCCGCCCCAGCGCCTGAGTCGGGAGGTCCCAGTGGACCTGGGCATTTGCTATGTGTTTCCTGCAAGTTCCCTGGTGACCAGGTGGTGGGTGAAGGGACAGAGCACACACAGCCTTCAAATCCCCAGGGGGCTTCCTGGAGAACCTTGCAGGGCTGGGCTGGCCTCCGGTTGGGGATGCTGGCCTTGGGGAGGCTGGCCTGGGGGGCTGAGAGAGCCCTCACCTGCCCAGGGCAGCCCAGGGCAGGGACTGCCAGCCTCCTGGCTCACTGGAGAATTGGGGCTACAACTGGAGGTCATCTTGAGCCTTATTCCAGAACCATCTAATGCAGCCCCACCTGGGAAGGTATAGATGACATTCTATTCTGCCACCAGGTCTGCATTCCCTGCAGAGCCCAGAGAGGGCACTTGCTCTCTGAAGGTCACACAGCCTACCAGGCAGCCCAGATCTAGGGTAGAAGGTCCCAGAATTTGTGGTTCCTGAGCCACACAGCCTGAATATGACCCTGCACCCCTCTGCCCTCAGTGTTCGTGGACAGGCCCCAACCACTGTGTTCCTGCTTTTGGCCTCTGTTCTGTGGGGGGAATAGAAGAAGGCACCTGGTACAGGGCCTGGTACAGGTGGAGGGAGAAGGTGAAGCAGAGCTCCAGGCTCTCACCCACTGGGTTCAGCAGCCTGCGCGTGGGAAAAGCGCTCTGGCCATCTGTCCACGAAAATCCCAGGGCTGCCCGGCACCATGGCACACACTGTCCTCCCAGCGGCTCAGGAGGCTGAGGCAGGAGGATCGAAAGTTGGAGGCCAGCCTCAGCCATGGCGAGGTGCTAAGCAACTCAGGGAGACCCTGTCTCTAAATAAAATAGCAAATAAGGCTGGGGACGGCGCTCAGGGGTGAAGCACCCTGGGGTTCAATCCCTGGTACAGAAAAGAAAAAGAAAAGGGTCCCCTGCCTCGCTGCCCTGAGCCCTGCCTGGGGCCTGTGCCTGGATAGAACCCTCAGTGCTGTCGCAAGGGGGGACTTGTGAACGGTGCCACCTGCTGCCACAGGAGGGCGCCAGTTCTGCTACGAGATCCCCACTCGGCTGCTGGAGGGGCGTGTCCTGCAGCCCCCTGGTAAGGACGGGGCCTCGGGTCCCCTCCATCCGAGCAGGCTCTGGCCACAGGACAGGGTGGCTGATTTCCAGCTAGGTATCGCCCGGGGCACCGGTAGCACTTCCTGCCTGAGTTCTGCTAAAAGAGTCCCAGCCACTGACAGGCTGTCAGGTTGTCACAACAGAGATAGGACCTTGAGGCCTGGGAGCCACACGTCCCTGGGGGCCAGAGAGGGCGTCCCTGGGAAGTGAGGCTGGAGACAGGGACAGGAGGAGGTGGCCTGGATCCCACGCAGGGGCTTCTGGCAGCAAGGTTTTGGAGCCTGAGAAAGAACGGGGTTTCTCGAGATAGCGGGGGGGCATCATGGCCGGGACAAGGCCTGGCGGGGAGCTGGACGGGCCACCAGGGTCCCCCCCGCCCCCCGCCGAGTGGCTGGATTTGCAGGCAGGACTCTCCTAGCCGTTGCCGCAGCCCGCGGCGCCCTCCGCTGGCCTCTCTGAGCATTGCATCCCGCGCCCTCTGGCTCCCGGACTCCTGAGCACTTGGGGGAAGCTCCCAAGGTGGTTCGTTTTTTCTTTTCTTTCTTTTGGGGGCGCTGGAGATTGAACCCAGGGACACTCAGCCAGTAAGCCACGTCCCCAGCCCTATTTTGCATTTTATTTAGAGACAGGGTCTCACTGAGTTGCTTAGGGCCTCCATCTTGCGATCCTCCTGCCTCAGCCTCCTGAGCCCCTGGGATGACAGGCGTGCGCCGTGGCACTGGGCTGAAGGATTTTTATAAAAATATATTTCTGCTTATTAAGCAGCCTGCTGTAGGGAATTTAAAAATAAAGAAAATAAAGTCCAACAGGGAATCCCACCACTCAGAAGTGGCAGCTGAGTGACGTCACGTCTCGGCATTTCTGTCTGTGGAAGTTTCTCTCGTCGAGAGTGACCTGTTCCCGTCACACGGACTGCGCTTTGCAATGCGGCTTCCTGGTTAGTGACCGTCACGGCGGACCCCCCAGCAGCGTGGAGCCCTTGTGCCCCAACCCATGCCCGACCTTAGAGGTGACCCTAAGTTTGCGTGGGTCTGATCGTCTGTCCCTGTCACCCACGCACGTGGCCGTCATCTGTGAGCGGGAAGCTCAGTCCCTGTCTTGGACTCTCCTTTGCTGCTTCCTCGGGAGGGGGCAGGGCCTGAGCGGTGGCAGCTCAGGACAGATGGCAGGTCCCCAGGAAGGTGGGAGGGGCGGGGCAGGCTGTCCCCAGGCTGGACTGAGCACTTTGGAAGGTACAGGCAGCGAGGCCGCTGGGGCCCAGGTGCTCCCTCCCACGGCTCCAAGGCCTCCTTGTGCACTTCCGTCCCTTGTCCTCAGGGCCATGCCCGACTGTCCCTCCTTACCTCTGGCCCTTCCTCTTGCCTCCGCCCATGAGCCCTGAGACTCCGTTCCCCCCCCCCCCCCCCGCGCGCCCGATCGCAGGGCCTCCCCACCTCTCTCCAGAGTTAGGGTCCCACCTCCTCCGGGTCCCCTTCCTCGTGTCCCCTCCAGGGCACCCCTAGGAAAGCTCGGTGTGGCCACAGCCTTGCCAGTCTCTGTGCCCAGGAGACCCGCCCTGGCGCCCCAAGATCCTCACAGTGAAGCCCAAGCCCCACCCAGGGTGTCCCTGTCACCTCCTCCTGGAAGTCACACCGTCCCCGTGCGCTGTCTGTCATAGTGACCAACTTAGAGGAAGAAAAGTTCATCTAAGCTCGTGACACCAAGGACCCCATCTGTGTTGGCCGACCCCCCCCCCCCCCCGGGGCCCTGGGCCTGAGGTGTCGCAGAGCGTCCTGGCGGAGGAACATGATGGGGACAGCTGCTCTGTGCAGGGCAGCCAGGAAGAGGGACGGGGAGAGGGCACATGGGAGTAGCCAGGGACAAAGGACATGCTCCCCAAGGTCACATCCTGTTACTCATCTCCTCCAGCCACTCCCCACCTGCTGCAGGCACCTCACAGAGAGCCCATTCAGCCATTCGTCCACCCGGGTGGTGACGCACCTGTCATCCCAGCAGATCAGGAGGCTGAGGCTGGAGGATCGTGCGATGGAGGCCAGCCTCAGTAAAAGCGAGGCCCTAAGCAGCTCAGTGAGGCCCTGTCTCTAATAAAATGCAAAATAGGGCTGGGGAGGGGGCTCAGGGGTCGAGAGCCCTGGGTTCAGTCCCCAGGGCCCCCCTGAAAAAATTATGACTGCATCACTGACGTGGTCACGGCTCGTAATCTCATGTCACCCCTGAACTTTCCTACATTAACATGGGAGCTCAGGGGACACCCGACATCCAGCCCATGGCGCCGTCCCTGGGCCATCTGCCTGACAGGCCTGTGTGTCCTGGAGGCTCGGCTCTTGGTCTGCTTCTCCGTCTGTCCCTTTCCTTCCCAGCAGACATCACGTGGGTCCCACAGAAAGGACCCGCTCAGCTGTAGGCTCAAGTTCAAGTTCAAGTTCAGGTTGGGCAGTTCTGTCTCAGAGGCCGGCAGACCGCTGGGCCTCACAGTGCCCAGCTTCAGTCTGGGGCCTGTTCCTGGCTCCATGGGCGCCTCTGGGACAGAGGTGGCTGCGGGAGGGGCCTCCTGAGGTGGGAGGCGTGGCCTCTGGTCACCTCCAGGCCTAGGTGGCCCAGGCTGGCCATGGCCAGCAGCACAGGTGGCCCTGGAGGCCGGGGAAGGAGTGAGGGAGGGCTGGTGCTGCGCTGTGGTGGGTGCGTGGTCCAGGCCGGGGGCCAGGCGGTGGGTGGCGCACACTGTCTGGTCCCCTGCTCCACAGACTCCTGCACCTGCTGTCCCTGCCCTCTGCCACCTGCCTGCCACCTTCAGGTCCCTACGGGGTTTCCCATTGGTGTCCAGACCCTGGGCCACCTGAGGGCCTCAGGGGAGCCCCTTTCCCTCTGACCGTGCGCATCAAGTCGGGGCTCACGGGGCTCAGGGCAGTGGCCCTTGGCGATGGCCCCTCTCCCCTGGCCGTCCTCCACCTGCTCCTCCCCCAGGGGCCTCTCCCAGGCTCTGGTGGATACGCAGGGCTGCCCCAGGCCCTTCTGAAGCGGCACTCGGTGTCTCCGAAGCTGCCACAGCAAGGTGACCATCTCGAGTCCCCTGCCCCTGGGTGCCACCTGCGCAGCCTGGGCCTCTGCAGGGCAGTGTCACAGCCCTGGCCGTCCGTCCTCTGCGCACTCAGCCTGTGCTCGGTCTGCCGCCGGCCAGGCCAGGGCCAGCCCCAGTGGCTCCAGAGCTTCCCGCAGCCGGTCCCTGTCCCATTCTGCAGTGACAAGTGTGAGAGCCACTGTGAGAACAGATGAATCTGGGAGGGGGCAGGTGCGACTTTCTGAGCTCCACCTCCCACAGATTAAATCAACCAGCTCACTTCTACCTCAGGACCTTGACACACGATCTTCCCCTGCCTGGAATCCACCCTGCTCCTCTCTGCCCCAGGGCCTTGGCACACACTCTTCCCTGTGTGTGAAACTCCCCTCCCCTCCATCTTTCATTATAGGGGGTTCTCAGCTGTCTGAGCTGTCCCCGAGAGGTGGTCCCTGGCCACCCCATCTGATGCAGATGGCCGCCCTCCCCTCCTTCTCTCCCCTTCCCTCCTGCATCTCTTCTGCCTGCTGGATTCCTGGTCCTGTTATGCAAACCTACATATTCGGTGACATGTTTATTTCCCAAGTCCCCCTGGAATGTAGACGCAGGGATCACAAATCCTTTGCAGGCCTCGTTCATGGTCAGGGCATGCTTGGGGGCACAAGCAGGAGGGCCAGATGCCACACCAAGCCATCTTTGACCCTGAATCCCTTAGGTCCTGACCAGGCCACTTAACCTCATGCCATCTGTTAGGGGGACAGTGCGTGGGAGGCCCTCTCGGGACCCAGTCGTAGCATTTAGGGTCCCGTTTCTCAGTGGCACCACCAAGAGCCCACAGATAGGTGGCCTGCCCAGGTGGCAGGGCTCTCTCGGCAGAGGGGACATGGGGACGCCTGACTCCAGGGCGTGAGCTCTGTGCCCAGGTGGGGACATGGCCTAGGGGGGCAGCGAGGGTCCCGTCCCCGTGCGTGCGCAGGTCGCAGTGGCCAGGAGGGCCAGGGTCCCGGCTGGTGGCCGGCCGCGCCTGCAGCTGCAGTTACCATGGCAACGAGCGCCTCGGCGATTGGTCCAGCGCGGCCGCAGCGCGCTCCCGGCCGCGGAGGCTCCCGCTCGTGGCCCCTCCCTCGGACGCCGCGCGAACCCGGAGACGCCCCCGCCCTGCGCCCTGCGCCGCCACCGAGGTGCCTGCGCCGAGGGTGCGTCCCCAGGAGGGGCCCCGGCACCGGCAGACGCCCCCGCCAGGCGACCACGGTGACTCCACGACCCCACCGGCTCCGGGGTGCCCTGTGAACCCCGCGCCCAGGAACCTGTCACCTGCTCCCACCGCCCCCGCCATCTCCGCCACCGCATCCCGCAGAGCATCCCGCGCCTCCCGGGCCCCCAGGGGACAGCGCGAGGGGACTTGGACTGTGACAGGATGGCTTGCAGGAGACGCTATTTGTGAGTACAGCGTGACAGGTTGACGCCCGGAGCCACCTGGAGTGGGGGAGGGGGAGGGGCTGTCCCCGCAGGGCTCTGGGCTGGTGGCCGCGACACCGGCTGTTACTCAGCACGTCTTGGTCTCACCGATCGATCCTGGGCTCTGCGACCAGCTGTCCCCTTCCCAGCCCGTCCCCAGGGTCCCCAGCCCCATGCTCCTGCGGTGGCTTCGGCGTCACCCGCCGCCTGCGTGGGAGGAAGCCCTGGTGCCCAGGGAGCCTGCCGCTGGCCCTGTGCCCTGCCTGGGGACCCGGATTGGCTGGGGCAGGGGCAGGGGCAGGGGTTGGTGCCCTCTGGGAACAGATGAAGGGCCACCCCTCCCCCAGCAGGGCAGCCTCGGTGTCCAGCGGTGGCATCCAGGTGTCCCAGGGGCTGGCAGCAGCGGCCTGTCGTCCGGGCCTTGGGCCAGCGGCAGAGGCCCTTCTGACCCGCCGGGCAGTGACATCACGGCTGATGTTTATGGTCACCCGGCCGCGGCTCCAGCCTGTCCTCCCAGGGACTGGGATGGCGGGATTCAAAGGCCACCTTCCCTGCAGCCCTGCGCTCTGCCCCGACATCCCGCCTCCTCCAGAGGCCTGAAGTCACAGGGACTGGCCTGGCCACCTGCCTGGGGCAGGCGGCTGTTGGAGGCCTGAGGGACCTTGCCGGGGGGTCACAGAGCAGCCGGGAGCCCCCCGGGTTGGATTCAGCCCCGTGAGGACGAGGGACAGGAGACCTGGGTCAAGGGGCGGTGCGTGGCTGGAGGGACAGCCAAGTCCCCTGCGCTCTGAGGCCATGTTTTATTTTCTCCTGGTTGCTTAAGCACACTCTATCTCATGCAGTGTGTGTTTACTGGGCCTGGATTTCGAGCCAAACTTAGTTTGCCAGGAATCAGCCCCCTCAGCTGCCAGCCCCCACACAGCGGGCTGCAGAATGGTTCCTTCCTTTGTCCTTCACACACCACCTGGAGAGATGGCAGCTTCTTTCTTTCTTTCTTTTTTAAAATTTTTTAGTTATGCCTTTATTTTTATGTGGTGCTGAGGATCGAACCCTTGTCCCGCCTGTGCTAGGCGAGCGCTGTACCACTGAGCCACAATCCCAGGCCTGGCAGCTTCTTTCTTTACATGGTTATTGTGCAGCATGTCTTTCAGGTTTGCTGAGCAATGTCCTTGATCTCTACACTCCATACTCAGACATTTCTCCGGGCCTCCCAAAAATGGGGGTTCCTTTAATTCCCTATTGCTCCACTATGCTCATGGAGGGACCACTCTGGCTGTTGCTTCTGGCCCATGTCAATGGTTGTGTTGCTGGGGGTTTCTTCCTCATTTTATTATATCCAGCCTCCTGAGTCCCTGATCTGCTTTGAATGTTCAGTTTTAAATGCCAGTATAGTCCCCTGCTTTTTTATGTTCCCCCACCTTCCTGAGAAGCTGCCTGTTTGCTTTCTTGGTTATACTTCACAGAGAAGCCAGGAAAGGGACCTGCTCTGTTCTGCCATCTTGAAAACCTGTGAAGTATTACCATCTTTGTGACATTAGTTTTTGCATTTATTTAGGCTGTCTTTAATTTCTTTCAACAGTGTTTTATAGTTTTCAATTTTCAAGGCTTGAACTTGTTTTATGAAATTTATTCCCAAGATTTTATTCTTTTCTATTCTATGTAGAATTTTATAATTTTTATTTTATATTATTCATTGTTTATATACACAAAGCCATTTTTTACATTGATATTGGATCTTACAACACTACTGAATTTATTTACTGCTCTAATAGTTTTTAACCTGGATTGTTTAGGATTTTCTATATACATCATTATGTCATCTACAAATAGAAGTATATTTGCATTAGTTAGAGCCTCTAATACATGTTATATAGAGGTTGAGAGGATAGACATTCTTGTTGTCATCCTAGAGAGAAAGCATTCTTTCACTTTATATTAGCCATGACATTTTGTAGACATGTTTTATGATATTAAGGAAGATAAAAAACAATTTATTCAATATTTTTATTATAAAAGCATATTTATTTTTGTCAAATGCTATTTCTATGTTGATAGATTGACCATGATCACGTGGGTCTTGTACTTTATCTTTTAAATATTGGGTATTTCATTGGCCAATATTCATAGGTTGAACCAACCTTGCAATTTCTAGGCTATAGCCCACTTGGTTGTGGATTACATATAATCCTTTTTATATGTTGTTGCATTCTGTTTGCTTATATTTTGTTTGGGAAACTTACATATAAATTCATACAGCATATTGGTCTCTAGTTTTTTGTGATTTCTTTGCTTGGTTTTGATATCAGAATAAAATCGCATCATGTAATAAATTGAATAGTATTCCCTCCCTTTCTATATTTTGAAGAGTTTGTGAAGGATTGGTTTTAATTCGTTTTTTATGGTTTGGTCAAATTAACCAGCAAATCCATTTGGGTGGATTCTAGGATTTTCCTTGTGTGATGACTTTTGACTACTGATCAATATCTTTCTTATTAGAGATGTATTCAGATTTTCTGTCTCTTCTTGATCCAGGTTTAACAGTTTTGTGTGCATGCCATTTAGATTATCTAATTAATTGACAAATAATTTTTCATAATATATCTTTATTATCCTTTTTATTTCTGTATCATCCAGTTGTATGTTGACTATATACTGTACCTGAATGCAATATATGTTAGAATATTTAGAATGAATACCTAAATGTTTTTCTAAACATAATTTTTCCATTACTGGGTGCCTTTTCCCTACCTCTCAAATTATCCCACAGTTTTTTAACTAAATAATTTACATTCTTGCTCAGTATACCTTTCTGAGTCTTTCCTGACTCTATGGGCTACATTTAAGTATACCTAACTCAGTTTACTATTTTCACAAGGCTTTATGCCAGGATGCAAACCTAAACTATGACCTTGTTGATATTTTGAGAGTTCTTTATCTTTTAATGTCCATTGATTTGGCTTTAGGTCTAGCAAGGAGTAGGTCTATAAAACATATTTAATGGATGAGTAGATGAATGAATAAGTGAGTGAATGAAAAAAGAAGTGAAGATTTAAAAAAGCACTCCAAGATTATCATAATAGTTTAAAGAATATCAAGAAAAAAATATTGGGAAGGAAGAGAATGATAAAATGTTTGTTACTTTTTGTTTCTTTAATACTATTACCTGAACTTCTTGGCTGTGACAGAGTTTGAATCAATCAACTTGGTCAGAGTTATTGTATAACTACTGTATTTATAATACAGGGTACCATCACAAAAATTAGAAAAGAGATTAGACTCTGCTACAGGATTATACTCCCTGGATTATACTCTGCTATGAAGGAAAGAGTGCCTTTTAATAATATACCATGGCTGGGCATGGTGGCACACATCTGTAATCCCAGTTACTCAGGAGGTAAAGAAAGGAGGACAGCAAGTTCAAGGGCAGCTGAGGCAACTTAGCAAGACCATGTCTCAAAATAAAATAAAAAGAGCTGAGAATGTAGCTCAGTGGTAAAATCATCATCATCATCATCATAATCATCATCATCATCATCATCATTTACTTGGACCAGAGTCAAATAAGTTAATTTGTAGACTTTCTTCCTTTGTAATGTTATTTGTGTCTTATTGTATCTTTTCTTATAGTTTCTGGGAAGGTTAATTTTGATGAGTTAATGGATGGAGTAAAAATTGTCACAGGTAAGAAATGAGTTGCTATAAATCCAAGATTTTAATTCTTATCACTAAACAATAATTATCTTGATTTCTGTATTCTCATCTTTTACTCTTGTTTGTATCTAATTGTTCAAAGTTTGAACTTGGATTTTACCCATATTTTTTAAATGCAGCTTTTAACAAAATAAACATTTTAACATTTTTTTTCATAATAATATTTTATTCTCTGCAGTAGTATATCTTTCCTACTATGTGCTTTTAAAAAATATCAATTCTAAATTAGCACAGTATATTATGAAATAAAGTTTTGATTTAAAATACATAGGTAATTTGATAATCTTAATAATAATAAGACCACTGACAAATTACAGAATTATTTCAATTATTTAAAATTTTCAAAATAAAATTATAAGCTTCATATATTATTATGTTGATGTATTTGATTAAATCATTATGAAGTAACCTAATTTTTGATAGGATTAGGGGAAGAAATCCTCTTTATTTAAATTCCATAAAGTAGTTAGTTGGACGGATCTTGTGCTTTTTTTCATTTAGAAGTTGATATTAACATTGAGTAATTACTGATGATTTTTTAAAAATGTCTTCTAGTCACTAACTCATGACTTCTTCATATATTTTATATTTGTCTTTCTAAATGAAGGTGAAGAAAATACCAGACAAATAAAAAATATTCTAGAAAGTGTGGGGATAGATCTCACAGAGTAGGAATGCACAGAGTTGGTGAAAAATCTACCTGTTGATGGTAAGCATTTCAAATAGCAGTATAGCCTTCAAAGTTTAGACCATATTTTTATTTATGGTAACTTTATTGACTCTCGTTTTGATAGCCATGGAAACAAATTACCCAAATAAGCCTTATGAAGCAGTCCTATCTGTGCCATGAAACTATTTTCACTTTTAAAAATCAAAATAACGCTTCCACTGATATGTGGAAGCAGATCCACAATAAATGTGCAGAGGGAGGTATAGAAGTTCAGAGGATTAGACAAAGGAGAATGAAGGGAAGGGAGGGGTGATATTAAAAGGAAAGTCAGTGGAATGAATCTGACATAACTTTCCTATGAAGATATAGGGTATTCACCACAGTGAATTCCACCATGTGTACATCCACAAGACTGGGATCCTGATTAGAATAAGATATAGTTCATGCATGTATAATTTTGTCAAAATAAACTCTACTTTCATGTATAACTAAAAAGAACTGATAAAAAGGAAAAAAATGTTTCCACATTAAAAAAATAAAATGAGACAAGGTAATAAAAAGGAATAGCATTGACTTGAATTTTCCCTCCTCAAGTGAATCACACTGCTTAGAATAAAAAGTTATTTTAGAAAATATCAGCCACTGGAGCAAGCAACCTGACAAAGCAATTCTTCCGCTGGGAGAATCTGAAGAGAAGTTACTCAACTGTATACAAAGCCTGGGATCAGGAGAGGCAAGTTTGAGGCCATCTACGACCTCCAGGGGGCAGTCGGTGCTTGTGTCTAGTGTCTAGTAGCAGCCAAGCGGTGACAGCAGAGCAAGAGCCAGGGGTGGGGTAAGCAGAGCCAGGCTTACCACTGATGTCCTTTTCCACCCAAGTGAAAGTGACTCCTCCTTCTTTGCTGCTTTCACTGAATCTCAGCAGGAAGGTGCCTGGGGGCTTGGTGCTCAGGATGGCCCGCTCCCGCTCCTTACTGATGAAGCCCATTATGTACCTGGAGCCAAAGAGGGGCAACCACATTGTTAGAGGGCATCCCCAGCCACTGGCTTACTGAGAGAGCACGCGTGACATGTTCGCATGGTGCCCTCTGCCAGGCAGGAGTTTCAACCTACCCTTCATTCCAAAGGGCCAAGATGTACTTCTTCACAAGGTCAATGATATTGTCTAGCCAGACCCAGAAGGAGAAGCCCTTGCCAGCCATGTTTTCCTAGGGAAAAGAATAATAGGAAAGCTAAGTCCACCACCATCCAGCCTTTTCCCTCTTGGAACACAGTATACCTCCAAAGTCCTTCCAGCCCATTTACCCTCCAGGAGGTCCCACTGGCTGCTGGAGGAAGAGTTCAGATCTCTAGGCTTCGCGTCCTCTACAACTACCTCCCAGATGAGCACTCCGCTCCCAAGAGGTGACCACAAGAATTTAACAAGATCACTTACTTTGCAAAATTTAGCCCATGTGATCTGACACCCTGAATAGTTCACACCAGGTCCTAAAGAAAAAAAAAAACAAGTAGAAAAGTTTCAGCTTTGTTCAAGATCTTATTTCTTAAAAACAGAAAGTACATATATTTGCCCCACAATGGGCCAGGAACCACTGGCTTTCACGTGTGTGAAGGTAGCCATTGTGTGTGCATGCCTCCGTACATGTTTTGCACAAACACACATGCAAACACATATGCCCATATCTGTCACCGGATTCCCACACCCGAGTTGCCCTTTAGCCCAGCAGAAGGTGGGTAAGTATCAAGCCCCTCTTCCTAGCCTGCTGTGGTGGTCTGGGGACCAGGCACACACTAACCAGCTCACGGCTAGGATTAGAAGGTTGCATTTTGTAGCAGCACAGGACAAAGCTACTTTTAACTTTGAGTCTAGATAACACAAAAAGTATTCTACTTAAATTTTTTTTTGAGGGGAGAAAACTTAAAACCTAGCCTGAGTTTATTGAAGAAATGGATGGGAAATGTCAAGCCTTTAGTTCCATCCTCTAACACACACTTAAGGTATCTTCTAAGGTCAGACAGGGTACTGCCCTGGAAGGGCGAAGAAGACAGCAACCAAGAGAAAAGAAATCTTCCTCCCACCTCATAAAAAATGATCACCAGGATGCAAACTTGCTCAGTGCCCTGACTTCCCAACCTGGCACCAGCAGGGTGCCTTGCTCAAGCCCCCAGGCCAGATTCCTGGTCTGAGGAGAGCAGCGGGGTGAATAGGCAAGATGTAGACCTAAGAGTTTCTCTGCCAGCGTGGTCAGCTGCTCGATGCTCAGGCCTCGCTTGGTGGTGGAGGAGAACTGCCAGCTCAGCACCTCAGCCACTTGATCCCAGGTTCCAATTGGGGGCTTGGTGAAAAAATTCACGTTCTATTGAAAATAACACATTTGCTCATTTAGATGAGAGGGTAGTGCTAATGACCTGCCTCAGGTACCAAGAAGTTACAAGAGAACGTGGTTTCCAAGAGGTTGGGACACTAACCTTCAGGTTGTTGGTCAGCATATTATACCACAGGATCGAGGCCCAGGCATTTGGCATCTGACAGATGTTAGAGATCACCACAACTGGCAAGGAGTGGGTCTGTGGAGTGTGTGGGGGATGAGTTAGGGAGGCAGAGGGGTTTTCACAGCTTCCAAAATCTCCATATTGCACAGGTTTGGAGTAAAAAAAAAAAAAAAAAAAAAAAAGCACACCTGCTGATAATTCTGGGCAAGAAGGAGGAAGACAATGACTCTCACTGAGTCAGTGCAACGCCCAGAGGGAAAGCATGCCAAACCCAGGCCCGGGGCTTGGCTGGGTCTGTACCAGTAACTTGTACAATCTGACAGCTCAAAGCCTGACTCAAGCCCCAGATCCCACCCTCCCCACTTTTTTTTTTTTTTAAGGAGGAAAGATGCATTTTTTTTTTTTTTTTGAGGAAAGATGCATTTTGACTCATGGTTTCATTTTATTTATTTATTTTTCTGTGGTGCTGAGGATCAAAGCCAGTGGTAGGCAAGCACACCACCACTGAGCTACAACCTCAGTCCCAGATTCCCCATTTATAAGACTTGGAAAAGACATTCTCCAAAATCCCAAGAATCTGCATTTTCCCATGAAACACAGCAGACTCAGAAATCAAAGCCTAGGATTCCTGCTTTTCCTAGTCTAATTCAATTTAAAGATCCAGAAGGCATGCAAAAGAATGCAAATGCCATGATTTTCTGCATACTCAAAACAGTGGCTGCTGGGGCTGGGATTGGTGGCACAGCACTTGCCTAGGACGTGCAAAGCCCTGGGTTTGATCCTCAGCACCACAGAAAAATAAATAGATAAAATAAAGATATTGTGTCCAACTACAACTTAAAAAAAAAAAAAAGTGGCTGCTAAGGATTTTGCCCAAACTTTCTACAGTTGACCCTAATCATTTCTAAATACAGTTTCTCATATCAAGCCTGCCAAAAGTCAAGTGTTCACATGTTTTCTGAGCATTCGAGCAAATTTTATTCTTGGATGGGACACCAAGAATCTTTTGGAGGAAAAAAACTAATAAATAAATATTGTACTTAGGAAACTGTGATCATTCCACCTTCTCTAGTAATAAAATCTCACTAGACCTTCTTGTCCTGAGTCACCCCTGCATGTAAGGCCACTCCAATTCTGCGGAACTTACCTCTAGGTCGATCTTGAGGCCTTGGTGATACACCTCAGTCTCAAAGGTGATCAGGTGCAGCTCCTCAGTCACAATCAGGGAGGCCTACAATAGCAAGAAAGACACTCCTCTTCAGAGAGAAGGGAACTTGGTATCAACAGCCACAGTCTTAGAAAGTGACACTCCACAGCCTTACTATGCAAAGAAGGGTGAGCCATAGGATGGTCACAGACAAATTGCCAAGGACACATACTGAGCACATGCTCTCTTTAATATGTGGACTCTCCGATGCTGACCTTCAACCTGACCTTTCACTTGGTTTTTATTATAATATCGTACAAATCCTACAGGTTACTTATAAAGGTGTAAGGCATAAAAAACAACAAAACAATGGACACTCCTGCCATTAGCCGTGACAGATGCCTGTCATCCCAGTGCTCAAAAGGCTGAGACAGAAGGATCACAAGTTCAAAGCCAGGCTTGTACGACTTAGGAAAAGGCAAAATAAAAACTAAAAAGGGATGGAGATGGAGCAAAGTGGTAGAGTGCTATAGGCTCAATCCCTACTTAAAAAAAGAACATCTGTGAATCTGCCGCCCAGTTTGTTGACTGGATTTTCTTTCTTCTCTTCTTCTGTTGTTGTTGTTGCTGTTGTGCTGGAGATCAACCCAGGGCCTCATGCCTCCTCTACCACTGAACTACATGAACTACACCCCAACCACCCAGTTTAAAAGACCATTACCACTGAAATTCTGCAGATGTTTTTCCTCTACTCCATTTCTTTCCATCTTCCTATAGAAATAACTGCCATTTTATTTTTGGATTTATCATTTCCTAGCTTTTCTTTACAGTTTATTTATTTCTCTAAACAATCCATATATTGTTTAGTTTGAGATGATTGTATACTTCAGACAGATGGAATCCCAATCTGTATTCTTCTTGGCTCACTTTTCACTCAATGTGAAATTTGTGTGGGCACCTGCAATTTATTCTTTTTCACGGTTATATAGTGTTCCATTATAGGACTACACCACAACTCAGTTTTCCATTATAATGTTAATGAGTACTTCTTTAATTTTAAGTTCTAAATTAAAATTAAGTAGCACTGATATTTTGTAAATGTCTCCTGTTACTCTAATGCAAAGATTTCTCTATTGTTGAATCCTGCGAATACCTGTGCTTGTTTATTGGGTATAGTTTTTTTGTTTTGTTTTGTAAGAGTCAGAATCTCACTATGTTACCTGGGTCGGCCTCAAACTCCAGGGCTCAAGTGATCTTCCTGTCCCAGGCTCCTGAAGAGCTGACACTTTAGGTGCATATGCCTAGCTATGTTCCTTTATTATAATGGCAAAATATTTTCAAAAGTGACTAACAATATTTACTCCCACCAGCAGAACAGCAACCTTATTTTTTTGTTTGTTTGTTTTTGTCTTTGGTACTGGAGATTGAACCCAGGGGTACTCTGCCACTGAGCTATATCCCGAGTCTTTTTTATCTTTCGCTTTTAGACAGGGTATCACTAAGTTGCTGAGGCTGGCCTCAAACTTATCATCCTCTTGCCTCAGTCTCCCAAATTGCTGGGACAACAAGCGTGTGCCACAACACCCAGCAGCACCTAATTTATTTATTTTTAAATATTTAGTTTTTAGTTGAACACAATATATTTATTTATTTATTTTTGGTGGGGCTGAGGATCCAACCCAGGGCCTTAAGTGCTCTGCCACTGAGCCACAACCCCAGCCCCATCAGCAATCTTATTTTTAACAAGAGTTAGTCAGAAATAGAATTACAATTTTTTTTTCCTTTTTGGTGCGAGTCCTCAAGTTTGCTAAATATATGCTTTATCCTTAAGGAACATCCCCAGTCCTTTGAATTTATTTTTAAAATACTCCTTTTCTGATTATGGAGGTAGTATATTCAGTTTAATATGCAAATATAACAGATAATATAAAATAACCTTGTCTATTAACATCATCACTAATATATAAGCTCTGTGGGTATATATGTCTCCAGAAGTTTTACTTTTGAAACAGGCTCCTTAAGTTGCCCAGGGTTGTCTATACTCCTGGACTGAAGCAATAAATCCTGCTTTGGCCTCCTAAGTAGCTGGAGCTATATACATGGGCAACCATGCCTGGCTTCAGAAGTTTTAAACATATGTGAATACATGTAAAATTGTGTAATGCATTTTTTTTTTTTTTTTTTTGGTACTGGGGATTGAACTCAGGGGCTCTCTACCATTGAGCCACATCCCCAGCCCTATTTTGTATTTTATTTAGAGACAGGGTTCCACTGAGTTTAGCATCTAGTTTTTGCTGAGGCTGGCTATGAACTTACCATCCTCCTGCCTCAGTCTCCCAAGCTGCTGGGATTACAGGCATATACCACCACACCTGGCCAGTGTATTTTTTAAAAATGCACTACTCAAATTATTTTACATCTTGCTTTTCTTTTTCTTTTTTGACTGCTAGGGATCAAACCCAGGGCCTCATACTTGCTAAGCAAGTGCTCCACCAATGAGCTACAGCCCCAGCCCCAGTTTTGTTCTTAAAAACATTTGATACAGGGCTGGGGATGTGGCTCAAGCAGTAGCGCGCTCGCCTGGCATGCGTGCGGCCCGGGTTCGATCCTCAGCACCACATACAAACAAAGATGTTGTGTCCGCCAATAACTAAAAGAAATAAATATTAAAAAAAAAAATTCTCTCTCTCTCTCTCTCTCTCTCTCTCTCTCTCTCTCTCTCCCCTCTCTCTTTAAAAAAAAATAAATAAAAAACATTTGATACATTTACACCCTTTATTCCATCTCATTTGGAAAAACAGGTCAGTAAAAATGGAGCCAGCTGGCAAAAGATGGAAGGGAATTTGGAAAGCCCCAAGCAAGGTGGAAAGCGTCCCTCCTACCAAGTGGGTGTGGATAGCAACTCAGCAGGGGACTTTCCACTTCTCCTAAATGAGGAGCTAACTCCCCAGACAGTTCTCTGGCTCCAAGCCAGAGAACTCCACTGCATAGGGCCTTCTGAACACCTCAGGGTGGCCCACAGTGACTTTTCTGAAGTAACAGCTTAAAGCCTCTAATTCTGGGCAATAAGAGGACTCTCTTTCTCTCCCTCAAAAGAACCCCACCTCATTGGCTTTCATACCCAACAACTTACATCACAATTGGCGCGGCCCCCATTTCCACATCTTTGCTCTCTGAGGGTCTGTAAAAAAAGAAAAAGTCATATGAAGCTGTCCCAGACCTTCCCTTGGCCAGAGGCCCTATGTGAAGAGGGGTTCGGGCTCCTCTGACATACCAAGTGCTTGAATTCGGCAGAGAGGCTGCCATTGTTGGACTCTTCCATGTTCATCTCTTTTGTGTTTGTGCCCAGAATGTTAAACTTCCGGGATCTGAATCACAGGAGAAAAACCAACCACAAGGGTGACTGAGTGGCCAGAGGATAATGTTAGATTAAACAAAACAAAAGGAAGCTTGTAGGCTTAACTTACCCTCTGAGAGCTGCAACGTCCCCAGAGTCTCTGTTAAGAACACAGATTAAGATTGGTGAGAGGACAGGCATTTCTTCAAAGATCCTACTCTGTATTATTTACATGGATGGTGCTCCTGGGAAATTCTTCAATTTAGTTACATTTTAGATGTGAAACATAAATCCCTGTACATGCTTAAGTAATAGACACTCCAGGGGAATCCTGGTCTTTACATTCATCAGAACATAGCATGCCCACAAACCAAGAGTCTAGAGGTGAGGACATGATCTACTTATAATTCTATTCTAGGCTGGACTTATATTTTTCTATAAGATTCAGCTGAACATGAGTAAGAAAGCACATGACCTTAATTGCTGCAAGCAACCATGTAGCTACCCAGAAGGGAAATTTGGAGGGCAAGAGATGGTTAATAATGGCAGAGGAGAGAGACAGATCTTGGATCCTTGAGGACTTCTATGAGTCACTGATCTCACCATCATTGGGAACTTGCCCAAACTCTGCATTTCCAGTTATACTGGGTTGCAAATATCCTAACTTAAGCCACGCTGGATTTTCTATAAAGGTCTGCTATTTCCTGTAACTCAGAGCAAGCACCTTCTTTGAGACAGCTGAAAATATTCTTCCAGTGTGATCACTCTATTTTAAAATTCTGTTGTTGAATATATCATTTTTAAAATATTGATTTTTTAGTTGTAGTTGAACACATACCTTTATTTTATTTATTCATTTTTATGTAGTGCTAGGATCAAACCCAGGGCCTCACATGTGTGAGTTGAATGCTCTTCTGCTGAGCCACAACCCCAGCCTGAATATATCATTTTTTATATAGTCACATTTCTTAGTCCCCCTGCCCCCTTTTTTTTTAATTGGGAACCATTTTAAAAGTTCTTCTCTATTGTTATATATTTACCTACATATACAGAATTAATAATAGGTACTGTTTGTTAAATAGAACATTTTATGTGTGTTTATAAGAGAAAACTGATTAATTTTAAACCATTCATAAGACTTCTTTCCATACATCACATCTTATTTCTTTGTTTATTTGTTGTACTCCTGACAATTAAACCCAGGATCTCAAGCATGCTAAATAAGTGTTAAGCTACATTTCCAGCCACCACACATCACATTTTAAAACATAACAGTTCGCATGATCAGAAAGTTCCCCCTCATGCCTAACTTATGCTTATGTATTTATTCATTTATTTTTTTATTTGCAGTACTGGGGTTGAATTTGGGGGCGCTCTACCAATGAGCTACATGCCTAGTCCTTTTCTTTTTTCTTTTCTAATTAATTTTTTAGTTGTACACAATACCTTTATTTTGTTTATTTATTTTTATATGGTGCTGAGGATCAAACCCAGGGCCTCGCATGTTCTCTACCGCTGAGTCATAATCCCAGCCACCTAGCCCTTTTCTTATTTTTTATTTTGAGACAAGGTCTTGCTAAGTTGCCTAGGCTCGTCTTGAACTTGCAATCCTCCTGAGTTGCTGGAATTACAGGTGTGCACCTGTACATGTATGTATATATGTATGTATGTATATAACACACATATATATGTATATGTATGTACGTGTATAGATATGTATATATATTCCTTTTTAGTATTACTATTTTGTTGTATAATTGGCAACCAATAAACTCTGCTGTTTAAAATGTGCAATTTTTTTTAGTTATAATTGGGCACAATACCTTTATTTAATTTTTTTTTATGTGGTGCTGAGGATTGAACCCAGCACCTCGAACATGCTAGGTGAGCACTCTACCGCTGAACCACAACCCCAGGCCCTAAAATGTGCAATTTGATCAGGTTAATTTATGGATATATATACTATGTCCAACTGTAAAACCATCAGCACAATCATGGAATGTATCAATCACCCTCAAGGTTTTCCTATGACCATTTGTAATCCATTTCCCAGGCCTACACTCTACTCTGCCCTTGGCCAACCACTGTTTTCTGTCACAACAGATCATTTACATTTTTAGAACATATATATTTTTATATCTCTTTTGGGGGGTCTGGTTTCTTTCTACTCCGCATAATTATCTTGAGATTTATTCATGTGTTACAGCTATCAATCAAGCTTTGCTTTTTGTTGGTGAGTATATTCTGTGGATACAGTACAAATCATTTATTCAAGCTTTGCTTTTTGTTGGTGAGTATATTCTGTGGATACAGTACAAATCATTTATTCATTCACCTGCTAATAGACACTTGTGTATATTTGCTTTCATTTTTCTTGGGTTAATACCTAGGAATGAAAGGACTGCATCATATGGCAGACGAAGGTTTCACTTTTTAGGAAACTGCCAAACATTCTTCCAAAGGGGTTGTGCCATTTTCCCATTACATATTTATTTACCTATATTCTCAAGATACCCTTATTAAATTCTAAATATGTTAGAATCTATTCATACAGACTGTTAAAAGTAAAATTTGAACCAGGTGCAGTGGCACATGCCTGTAATCCCAGTGGCTCTGAAGGCTGAGGCAGGAGGATTGCAAGTTCAAAAGCCAGCCTCAACAATAGTGAGGCACTAAGCAACTCAGTAAGACCTTGTCTCTAAATAAATACAAAATAGAGATGGGGATGTGGCTCAGTGGTCAAGTGCCCCTGAGTTTAATCCTCAGTAAAACATAAAATTTAAACTTCCCAATTGAATCCTTAATATAAAAATCCCCCAAAACCACCTGCTGAATAATCCATCTTCTCTTCACTAAGGTGAAATTTCATTTTTAAACATACTAATTCCCATATAAACTAGACGTCTATTTCTAGATTTCAGATTTTGTTTCAATGATCAATCAACTTATTTCTGTCCTAGTTAACACACTAAATTAGTAACTGGAACTTTGTGTCACATTTTAATATCTAGGAGGGCAGCTTCTCATACCACTCCCTCTCCCAGGTGTTTTTAATTAAAAAAAAAAATTTAAGGTGGATATGGTGGCTCATGTCTGTAATCCCAGAGACAGGAGGCTGAGGCAGCAGGATTACAAATTAGAGTCCAATCTCAGCAACTTAGCAAGGCCCTATCTCAAAATAAAAAAATAAAAAGGGCTTAAAAAAAATAGAATAGTGGTTGCCAGAAACTAAAGGGAAGGGGAAATGAGGGGAAGTTGTTCAATTGGTATGGAGTTTCAGTTTTGCAAGATGAAAAAGCTCTAAAGACCTATTGCACAACAATGTGAAATACTTAACAAAGCTGAATTGTATACTAAGACATGATTATTATGGTAAACTTTACAATAAGTATTATATTTAATACTAATTATAAATCTTTTTATTTAAAAAATAAATTGCTATCTTTTTCATAAATAAATTTGTTTACTTTTTCAGCTACAGTAAGAAGATAAAGAAATCTTTTTCAGCTAAGATAATAGAAAAACACATTATGGATTTTCAAGAACCCTATTCATATTTTGGTTGTTCCTATATTAACTAGGAAGAATCAACAACTATATAGTAAAATCAGGAATATGACTTTTCTCACTTTTTTAAAAAAAATTAGAGTATTATAGTTATACATATAGTTGGGTTTATCTCATCACTTTTTTTTAAATGTTTATTTTTTAGTTTTTTAGGTGAACACAATATCTTTATTTTTTATTTTTTTATGTGGTTCTGAGGGTTGAACCCAGTGCCTCACACATGCCAGGCAAGCACACTACCACTTGAGCCACATCCCAAGCCCCTATCTCATCACTTTTGAAACCATCATTTCCTCACTAAAATTTCAGCTTTCTTCAAATAGATCATAAATATTTCTGTTAATTTATCATAATATATTTTTAACTTCTGTTGTTTATTGTGATATCATGTTTCTATTAAAAAGCTAAAACAAGGTTAGTTATTCATTATTGCATATTTATTATACCTACACCTTTGTCAATTTCCTTGATTTCATTAATAATTACTTTCCAGTTTATTCTCATGAAATTTCCTGATAATTATATTACCTAATAAAAACAAGTATACATTTTTTTCTAATCTCTTCAAAGGATAAGTATATTTTAGATTTTGAAAATATTGTCATTATATGGTATTTTTTTTTTTTTTTGGTGGAGAGGTTGCTAGAAATTGAGCCCAGAGCCTTTTACATTCTAGGGAAGCACTCTACCACTGAAGTATATCCCAAGGCCCAGGAACATTTTTTTAAATCCATTCTTTTCATATACTATCCATTTGGCATATATGTATAAGTTACATTTATAAATAAATACTAAATAAAGAAAAAGAGGGACTGATGGTCACAGCAGCTATCCCAACTCAAGTCTAAACCACCAGCATTGTTCTGGCATGAAAAAAATATACTATAAGGCTTCTGGAAACATTTGTTCACAAAACAAAGATTTCTGAACAGAGATAGTCTCTACCATCAAACTATATCTTTCAAAGTTCTCACTTCTCTGTTCCTCATTTGAAAAAAAAAAAAAAAGGAGCAGGGCTGGGCTCAGTAGCAGAGTGCTTGCTTACTTGTGTGAGGCCCTGGGTTCTATCCTTAGTACTTCATAAAAAAATAAACAAATAAAATGAAGGCATGTTGTCCATCTACAACTACAATTTTTTTTTCTAAAAAAGAACTATGTTTAGGAATACTTACTTGTCAATGCACACTTTAATCTTAAACTGATAATTCAACTCAGGGAATTTGACCAGCAACCTATTAAAAAAAATAAATAATTATTTTTTTTAAAAAAGTCAGTATGCTCCCCCACCTCAAACCTCCAGTTTAGATAATGTAAAGTTCATAATTCCTCATTTCTAAGAGGTAAAGAAGTCATAATCCCAAATTCATCCTCCAGGCAAGGCCATCTTTGATCTTTAGCTGAACATTACCCACTTTGGCCAAAAGGTATAGATAAAAAGCCTAAGAACTAAGGACTTGGTCAAAGTTATAGAAGTTTCACAAAAGGATAATAAAAAACATTTAGTGAAAAATATCACAGGAACATGCTCTGTAGCTGGTATTATTTTTATTAAACTTGTAACTCAATACCAAGCTGAAGGTGATTCATATCTGTGATCCCAGTGACTCAGGAGGCTGAAGCAGGAGGATCACAAGTTCAAGGCCAGCCTAGGCAACTTAGTGAGATCCTTTCTTAAAATAAAAAATAAAAAAGGGCTGAGGATGTAATTTACTGGAGAATGCCCCTGGGTTCAATCCCAAGTACTACACACACACACACACACACACACACACACCATGCTGGCAAATTTCATACCCACAACATCACTGCCTGTGAGGCCTGAAAAAAACAACCCTGAAAGCAGGTGCAGTGCTGGTGCCTATAGTTCCAGCTACCCAGGCCAAGGTGGGAGAACTACTTGACTCCAGGATGTGGAGACCAGCCCAGGCAATACGGTGAGAGCCCATGTCAGGACAAAACAAAACAAAACACCAACTCTGACTCTAAAGGTATCCTTCAACAAAACTTCCACCCAAGCAGAAATGCCATGGCCTACCTGACTTTAGTGGTGAACTGGACACCAGTCTTGATGACTAGCGGCCGGTCAGGATGCATGGGCATGCAGGGCTGCCGTTCAACCACAAAGGCACTGAAAGGGAAAAGGTCAGCTTGTCACATACTACTGTGGTAACAAGTCTTTTTTCTGATCCTCTGAAGTCAGTTAATCTCTCACCTCAGGACATTTTTTTGGGGGCGAGGGGATGAGAGAAGGTGACAAAGATTTTAAGTTACCTTTTCATTAAGTTTCTGAACAGCTCCACGATTCTCTCCTCCAGCATTGGCCGGTGCTGTACAATGGGGTCCCCTTTGTAGGAAACCTTTTGCTGCAACTCCTCCAGTTTCTTGATTTGCTGGCGGGTCTGAAGTTGGGATTCTGCTAATGAGGTGATCCTGCCAGTAAAATAGGAAAGTTTCCAGTTACCTGGTAAATAGACACAGGTGGGAATGGGAAAGAGAAAGGGAGGGGCATACCATAGGTATAAATACCACTAAGAAAGCCCCTCAAATAACAAAGGGGAATTTTCTTCTATTGTGATAAAACATACATGGCATAAAATAGACAATTTTTAACCATTTTAAGAATATAGTTCAGTGACATTAAGAAAAAGGAATTTATTTGCTTTTTTTTTTTTTAATAATCCCTTCCTAAAATTTCGAATTTCAAAGATGGGATTGGACATAAAGGAAGAAATGTTAAAACTTGCAGCATTAGGAGACACTGGTGGAGTCATCACTGGAACATGAAAGCATTAGACTCCGATTCGGTGGATATGAACTATAAAGATTGGCACTCACTTTAATCATCCTAACTTGTCCATATGTCAAAATGTGAAACTGGGAACTAAAGGAGAATAGACAGCCTAAGAAGACTTGGATTTAAGCCAAGCTTACTCCTGTGCAGGTTTGGACAAGCCTCTTCACCAGGGTAGGTCTGGTGCAGGAAGGAAAGGGGTCGATGTGCATGATTCCCACAAGCCCTTTCAATGTCAACTCTCAACAGATATTATGCTTCAAAATGTTAATAACATGCACAGAGAAAAAAATGAGCAGAGAGCCCTGTGGTGGTGCACACCTGTAATATCTGCAAATCAGGAGGCTGAGGCAGGTAGATCACAACTTTGAGGTCAGCCTCAGCAACTTAGTGAGGCCCTAAATAACACAGAGAAACTGACTCAAAATTTAAAAATTAAGGGGCCAGGGTTGTAGATCAGTGACAGGCATGAGGCACTGGGTTGGATCCCCAGGACCACATAAAAATAACAAATACAAAAATAAAGTTAAAAATTTTTTTTTAAATAAAAAGAACTGGAGAAGTAGCTCAGTGGTAAAGTACTGCTGGGTTTAATTCCTAGTACCCAAAAAGAGATTGTACTAACTTTGTGGGCCTATGGTTATGACCATAATTCAATTCAGTTTCTAAAAGGAAAAGAAAAGTTTCTCTTCCAACTGTTACCAGTTTTCCAGACGATCCAGGCAGATGTTAGGAGGGCCTCCAATGCAAGCAATCTGTTGCCGCCTCTTCCAGTCAGCCAGCTCTTCGTCAGTAAGCGTTTTCTGCACATACTCCATTGCTGACAAAAGCCCCGCCAGTTCACTCACGATGCTCTGGTTGGAAACCAAAACAAAGTCAGAAAACATTTCCCCACACTGTCTCTAACCACATTCTTTAGTCAGTTCCAGAGAAGGAACTTATTAGAAACCAGTTCTGCCACAAGACATGCAAGGCACCAGGGAAGCTGTCCAAGGCGCTTACTCTCCGCATCTGGTCCAGCGCTGTGAGCATCTGCTCCAGCTGCTGCATCTTCTGCCTGGTCACGGACTGGTTGTTTCCATTCAGATCCTGCATGTCTGTAGGCAAAGGAAAGACCCCTTGACCAGAGGGAATACTCTCAGCCTTCAAAATAAGGCTTCGGAGCCATGTGCAGTGGTGCCCGCCTACAGTCCCAGCTATTCAGGAGACTGAGAGGTAGGAGGATTGCAAATTCAAGGCCAGACTCAGCAACTTATAGCAAGGTCCCATCTCAAAACACAGACAATAAAAGAGGTACCATTAAGCAGCAGGAGTCCCTCACCTCCCACCATAAAGTCTAACAGAGTTAAGACAAACAAAGTCTTTAAACTCACTTTCTATGGGAGATTTTAACGTCTCTAATATTCACTTGCCTCCTTGACTCTTGAGGGTTTTATAGTTGAAATCAAAGTCATCCTGGAGATTCTCTACCACTTTCATTTTCTGTTCTAGATCCTGTTTAAAATAAATCAAAAACAGAAGTAAAATTTAAAAAAGGTTTCCTTGGGAAAAAAAAAATTCTGAGAAAGAAAATGTGCATGTAAGACCCACTCTCGATATCCCCAATCCAAGCTTCTCAGCCAGGACCTACTTTACCTGTACTCGCTTTCGAACATCCTGAAGGTGCTGCTCCAGCATCTGCTGCTTTTCTGTCACCACAGCAGCTGTGGGATGGCTGGCCTGGCCCCCTTGCTGCCAAATAGTGGGTAAGCACACATATGAACATAGGGGAAGGAACACCCCCATCTGGCCTCCATCCCTCCCTACTACCCTTCCTTGCTATCCCCTGCCACTAGGAGAGGAGAGGAAACAGAGGCAGCGGAACTGTGGGCAGGGTGCCAAGGAATCCCTCATGTTTTACCTGTGTCACTGGCTTTTTACCAACAGATCATTCTATATACCCACTCTGGATTGAACTAGGAGTCCACATGTTGAACTAAGACATGGTCCCTGCCCTCAAACAGTTCATGGGTAAGGATATAAAGAAATTTCAGAACAGGCTGGGGTGTAGCTCAGTGGTAGATTATATGCTTGGCATGCTGGGTTCAATTTCCAGCACTACAAAAATAAATAAATTCAGAATACCTGATGATAGCAGATGTCAATCTACTGAAACATAGTGTGCAAACATTTCTGTGGAATAAAAGCACCATCCTGCCCTAAGGATGAAATTCCGTATCAACGGATGTGCTCTCAGGGGAGAAGGAGAGGCTAGTACCTTGAAAAGATCAATTAGTCCATAACATTTTAGGATTTGCTAGGTTTTGTGAAAGAGCAGTAATAAAAGATCTTGGACAGAAAAGACCATGTAAAAGCCAGAGATCAAGATAGTGTGATAGTGGCCCAAGGACAGAGATGGCAATAAATGGGGCAGATCTGAGAGTCCAGGAAAGATGTTATCTACCCAGGATTTCAAGCTAGAAACCCTTAGGCATCTGATTTCTCCCTGATTTCACACTGACTCATCAACCCTCCTGGTCCATTCCCTGCTATCTCTCAAACCGACCTTGAGTATCAAGGCTCAGTTCAAGCCCCAACTGCTGTTCTCTTTGCTTCTAAACTCTCTTACTTCCAATCTGTTCTCTACCTTTCTACCAGAAGTCTCCAAAATAGGTCTGAACATGCCAGTTTAAAAACTCCCTCCCTTTCCCATGCCTAGCCAAGCAAAGATAATACAAACTTCTTAGAAATCTTGGGAGGGCAACCCCTGCCCCTAGTTACTCTCCCAGGGGTGGTAATGACTCATTTATTGGTAAGATTGAGAGAAAGACTCTCTCTGTCCAGAGACATGTCAAAGAGCCCAGTCCTGGAGCTTCTGCCTGCCTCTCTCACTGTTGCCTGCCTCAGCTTGCTTGGGGCAGGAGCAGGTCCTGGTTTCTAGAGGTCTCCTTCTTTGTATTCAGCAGGTATCAGTCCATGGTCTCTTAAGCTTTGTAACCCCCTTCTCTCCACCCCAAGTTCTAACTCGGGCAACAGGTGTTAGAAAGACCCTGTGGTTACCAGTTTAAGCCATGCTTTCCAGTCTAGTTCTACCAGAAATATAGCTATTTTCATTTGCATTTGGCTCCCATGTCCTAGTTCTCTATTGGTGCTGTCTTAAAGGGAGCAGAACCCAAAACACAAAGATATTGCAAACAATCTGATAACAACTTAACTTGCCCTCTCCATGACTCAGTGACCCCTAACCAGCCAGACTGCGGCAACCACCCATTCTTCTCTGTGTACAGTGTGCTCCCACACTTCACCTCCTGCACATACTGTCCACTCAGCCTGGTGTGCACCTCTGCCCAAGTACCCGTTAACTTGTTCACCTTCACTTTCAATTCAAAGGTTCACTCTCCTGTGAAATCCTCTACAACTTCCTTGGACAAAATGACTCACATCCTCTTCTGTATTTTTCTCACTTTGAGTATTTGTGCATAATCTAACTAGCTTCAGAGCCCCTAAGTAGCAGGGATTACTTTTTTTTTTTTTTTTTTTTTTTTTGGTACCAGGGACTGAACCCAGGGATACTTAACTAGTAAGCCATATCCCCAGCCCTTTTTAAAAAATTTTGAGATGGGGGTATCACAAGCTGCTTAGGGCCTTGGTAAGTGGCTGAGGTTGGCTTTGAACTTGCGATCCTGCCTCATCCTCTGGAGTTGCTGGTATTAGAGGCATGCACCACTGCACCCAGCAAATTGTATCTTCTATTTCTTTGTGCTTTTACCTATGCTGGGCATTTAAGAATGTGCCACATGATATAAATGGAGAAAAAAAGAATGAAGCCTGGACTGAGGCCACAAATATCCAACTTATAGCTCTCTATCAGAGACTGTGAATGTTTTCTCTTAGGGCCAGATGATGAATGTTTTTTGCCTTCTGGGCCACATAGTCTCTGCTTCAAATACTCAGTTGTGCTACTGTGGCATGAAAACAGCCACAAATAATTCATAAATGAATAAATGTGGCTGGGTTCCAAAAACTTCATTTATAAAAATAAGCCATATGCAGCAGCACTGCCATGCCTACAATCACAGCCACTTGGGAGGCTGAGGTAGGAAGACTACTTGAACCCAGGAGTTGGCACCAGCCCGAACAACCTGGCAAGACCCTGTGTCTTGGAGATGTGGGGAAGAGGCTAGATTTGGGCCTTTGACAGTTTTCAGACCCTGGGTCCTACAGGACTAAGAATATTCTTTTGCTTTCCTACCTCCCATGATAAAGTTAGAGCCTCAAATTGACTTAAACCAAAATGTTTTTTTTTTTTTTTTTTTTATCTTGGGGAACAGGATGAAGACATGAAGGTTCTCATAATACATAATACACACAGGCAAGTGCCTCTTAGCCTCTCAGGTTGCAGGTATGGAACAGTGAGTGTTATCAGTGTTAGCTTCTCTTTCACCCACATCTGAGTATAACAGTTTTCTGTGAAAGTTCTTTAGTGGGTTCCCATTTCTCACAGTAGTGGTGATATTGGTGATGTTGATTAATAGCAGCAGCAAAAGGCAGTTAACACTTACTTCACACTTCTGTGCCAGATACTATTCCAAGCATTTTACATGTATGAAGTAATTTAATTCTATGATGTAGGCACACTGTCGTTCTCTTTAGAGGAAGAGTGAGTAAGTAGTTTTCTTAAGATGCACAGTAAGTGGTAAAGCAGTAGGATTCAAACTCAGGGAGTTTGGCCTTTGAGATGAACTGCTCTTCCAAAGCCCAGTTACTAGGTGTGACTAATTAAAAACACTTTCATGTGGTCCCTGAGTCACTTAGGTCCCCTCACCCAGCCAGATACTGAACTTGCTACCCTGCTCCCAAGAACATATGTGTTTATGTTTCCATCTCTGAACACGATCTTCTTTGAGCCCAGTGCTCTCTCATCATCTGTCAGAGTTAGTTTTAAGGTTCAGCTCAAACACAGCCTCCTCTTTCTGTGATGCTTTCCCCACAGTCTAGGTTGACTTAGATGATCTTTCTTTTATCACCTTAATAAATTGTTCTATTAAAAAAAAAATGCCTGGAAGGGTGGCCCAGCCACTCAGGAGGCTGAGGCAAGAGGATCATAAGTTTGAGGCTAGCCTCAGCAACTTTGCAAAGACCTAAGCACATTAGTGAGACCCTGTTTCAAAATATATTATATAAAAAAGGCTGGGGATGTGGCTCAGTGGTTAAGCACCGCCGGGTTCAAATCCCAGTACAAAAAAAAAAAAATATCATGGTGTTGGCTTTTTTGGCAGGATGGGTGGTATAACGCTTTTAATGTATTTTTCAGTGTATTTTTATGGATACTCTATTTTAAATGTTTTTCCTTTGTTCCGAAATAGTTAATATTGCTTGTGCAATTGTTTGATTTTCTGTTTCTCCCAATCTGATGCTGTTTCTTCCTGGGTCTCACCTGGGCTGCAGTGGCTGCAGTCTGGAGGAGGCGGGACTCTTCCCACAGGCACCTGGCCACTATTCGAGCGATCTCCATTGACTTCTCAAGATACCTACTCTGTATGTAGGAGAGAAAGACAATGAAAAGCTGCAGCAGACTTTGGAAATGTGGACTGAATTTTGTTAACTTACAACTAATTTCTATATAAACTGAGGAAAGCCTTATATGTACTACTTGAAACAACAGCTGAAGGCCTCAAAGCCTGGCAGAAATCAGTGGGGAAGATGGGAAAAGAGAAGAAGAAAGGTGGTTACAATGATAACAGACAGCATATGAGCCTGGGTCTTTGGATAGTATGTTACCCTGGTCTTACAGGGAGGTACCTGATTTTGTCTAGGAGTATTAACTTTCTGGCCAAACTTTTTTTTTTTTTTGTACTAGGGACTGAACCCAGGAGCACTTTACCACTGAGCAAATCTCTAGCCCTTATTTTTTTTTTATTTTGAGACAGGGTCTTGCTAAATTGCTGAGGCTGGCTTCAAACTTGCAATCCTTTACCTCCAGAGCTGCTGGGATTACAGGAGTGTGCCATCATGCCCAGCCAATTTCTAGTCAAACTTTTTTTTTTGGTACTATGGTTTGAACTCAGGGGCACTCAATCACTGAGCCATATCTCCAACCCTATTTTGTATTTTTTTATTTAGAGACAGGGTCTCACTGACTTGCATTTGCTAAGGCTGGCTTTGAACTCATGATCCTCCTGTCTCAACCTCCCGAGCTGCTAGGATTACAGGTGTGCGCCACAGAACCTGGCTCTGATCAAACTTTTAACAATTAAAATAAGAATCGCTGGGCACCGTGGCACATGCCTGCACCCCCAGCTGCTGGGGTGTCTGAGATGGGAGAATCGAGAGTTCAAAGCCAGCCTCAGCAACAATGAGGTGCTAAGCAACTCAGTGAGACCCTATCTCTAAACAAAATACAAAATAGGGCTGGAGGTGTGGCTCAATGGTCAAGTGCCCCTGAGTTCAATCCCTGGTACCCCAAAAAAGTAAATAAATAAAAGTAAGAGTTTCCCAGTGGGGGCTGGGGTGGTGGCTCAGTGGTAGAGTGCTTGCCTAGCATGTGTGAGGCACTGGGTTCGATTCTCATCACTGCATATAAACAAATAAAGTAAAGGTCCACTGACAACTTTTAAAAAAAATTGTCTGGTGCAGTGGCATATATCATATAATTTCAATGACTCAGGCAGCTGAGACAGGAGGATATCAAGTTGGAGGCCAGCTTGGGCAATCTAGTGAGACCTTTAGCAACTTTGCAAGACCCTGTCTCAAACCTCTTGTGAGGGATAGGTGTTACTAGCCTGCTAACATAATATGATTAACATTACAACAATCACTTTATTACTTCAACTGTGACATGAGAAGTCAATTTCTGGTAATGATGCTTAAGGGTAAGCATGCAGAAAATTGAGAAAGGGCTAATTCTTTCTCCTTTGATAGGCTCTCATTATTTAACCAAATAAGGAAAGAAGTTCTTCCAGGAAAGAAGCTAACACCCTACTCTGTGGATCCACCGTCTCCTGTACATTTTCCCATCGCACCTGAAGGAACTGCTTGATTCTTCGCAGATTGTGCTGATAGAGAACATTGGACTCTTGTAGGAAGCGGCTGTATTGCTGGTCAATCTCACCCAACAGATTATGAAACACCAATGTGGCATGAGATTCTTTGCTGGCAGCATATGCCCTAAGAAACACAATAAGAATAATTCTGAAACCTGCGCGTGCGCACGCGCGCGCACACACACACACACACACACACACACACACACACTCAGAAATCACCATGAGGAGAGATTAAAAAAGGTAAACCTGATGCTATAACCCAGTTATCATTTTCCATTTTCCTTGCTCAGAAACAACATAATTATTAACAATTATTCCACATATTATTGCCCCTCTCATAGTATATATATATAATATTTGAGCAAATTGGACAGATATGTGGTTTTGCTTTAAATTCTCATCAACTCTGTGATCAGATGATTAGTACAAATAAGCACTTATTAATATAATAAGCAATGGCCTATCTCCAGCATCTCTGAATCACATCTTCGCCCCTCACCAAATCAGGTATGTATTCTGAAAAAAATAGGTCATATTAATAGAGGCCTGAGTTAAATCAAAATTAATAGATGGACCTAAACATGTTAAAGAAAATAGTTGTTATTATCTCCTATATGAATGGAATCTATTTCTCTTACCCAGTGTCTCTTTCCTATAATCATGTGTTGACTCAAATTTCTTTTTTTTTTTGAGAGAGAGAATTTTTTTGTAATATTTATTGTTTAGTTTTCGTCGGACACAACATCTCTATTTGTATGTGGTGCTGAGGATCGAACCCGGGTCGCACGCATGCCAGGCGAGCACGCTACCGCTTGAGCCACATCCCCAGCCCTCAAATTTCTATCTGTAATGGAATTCTCAAAATATTTCTACTACATCACTGGAGTATAGGAATACTTTTGGATCTCAAGTAAATAAGATCCAAATGAACCTTCAACACATCTATCACCAAGCAGTCTGAGTTTTGTTTTTTTTTTAATATCTATTTTTTAGTTTTAGGTTGATACAATATCTTTATTCTATTTTTATGTGGTAGGTGAGGATCAAACCCAGTGCCTCATGCAGGCTAGGCAAGCGCACTACTACTTGAGTCGCATCACCAGCCCTTTTTTGTATTTTATTTAGAGACAGGGTCCCACTGAGTTGCTTAGCGCCTTGCTAAATTGTTGAGTCTGTTTTTGAACTTGTGATCCTCCTGCCTCAGCCTCCTGAGTTGCTGGGATTCTAGGCGTGCACCACCACACCCAGCAGGACTTACCAGTCTTGACTCTCGATCCAAGGTGCAAGAAACTGCCGGAGCTCCATTGGGAAGCTGTCACTGTACAGCTGATGAAGCTGCTCCAGGTACCGTGTGTCTAGCTGCTGCAGCTGATTCCACTGGGCCATCCTGCTGAAATCAGGGGGGGGTCCCAACTGTAAACCAAAGTGTTCATATGGTCACCACAAGCCCCAGTGGACGTAAATAATCTGAAAATACCCCATCTACCCAACACAGGTATCAGGTCTATGATTGGGGATAAAAGACGCATTGGGAAGAATCCTACATATTTTTCCCAGTTTAGAACATTAGAACAGTAGATACATATTCACAATCTTTGTCTCTGGAACATCAGAGTGTGTGTGTGTGTGTGTGTGTGTGTGTGTGTGTGTGTGTGTGTTACTTACTAGGGATTTAATCCAGGGGTGCTCTACCTCTGAGCTACATCCCCAGTCCTGTTTTTTATTTTATTTTGAGACAAGTTCTGACCAAGTTCTGACCAATTTGTTGAGGCTGGCCTCAAACTTGTGATTCTCCTGCCTCAGCCTCCTGAGTAGCTGAGATTATAGGTATGTACCACCAACATAGCTTTTTTTCAGAAGATAACAAGTAGACATGATGCCAAGTTTTAGAATCCATTATCTACTAGAAATATGTGTAGTTGAAAAATCACTTAAGTACAAGATTTCTATTTCCTCGTTTATAATATGAAGATCACATTTCCTACCCCTCAGGGCCAATGAGATAATATTTCTAAAGTTCCCAGCTCCATGCACAGCACACAACAGATATTTAGCAAATGTCATTTTCTTTATTTCCCCACAACACTTCTTTTAGGTATAGTGTAAAATATACCCAGTGTACTAAAATACAGGATGTGGATGTTCAACAAAGACCAAGAGGGGCAGGGGCTAGGGCTCAATGGTAGAGCACTTGCCTGGCACGTGTGAGGAACTGGGTTCAATCCTCAGCACCACATGAAAAATATATGAATAAAATAAAGGCATGCTCTCATCTACAATTAGAAAATTAAAAAAAAAAAAGGACCAAGAGCAAATTCCAAGTCTACATATTTAAGAGGATAAATGGCCAAGTGCCCTGGGATTCTCCCACTCAATAAAAAGTAATTTTGATTTTTTTTTTAGTTTCTAAGTCTGGGATGAGGAAGAAAGGGAGCTAAATACCAGGTATACAAGTCATTCCTGGTTTCACCAATATGCCAGTAAAATGCTCAGGTGTGAGAAACCAATCCAGCTAATCACTTTCAGTCCTCTCTGTGAATAGTTCGAGTCACAGAAATGTCAATACAGATTGACAAATAGTCTTAAGAAAATCTAAAAATAGCTACAAGTAAGTGCCAAAGACTAAGAAGTGGGACATGCACACCAAACACTAGCTGGAACAAAGCTCAGGCTCCAAACCCAAGCCTTGTAACCATGGCTGTAGTAACATCAGTAAGAAACCAAAGGTTTAGATCTCTTTTAAAGTACTCACATGAGGACCAAGTTAAAATCTGCCTAGTAGACCAAAAGCATCAAGATCTACAGTCTGCTTCTCAGGATCTTATTTACATAAAGATCTGTATTCGAAATTTATGTAGATTCTACCACATGCCAATGTACTGAAACTCAAGACTCTATAGAGCAAGCAGTATAGTCACATTGTGGCCACTGAACACATGTCCTCAGCCCTCTTTATTTGGGGGCAAGGTCTCACTAAGTTACCCACGCTGACCTTGAACTAGGGATTCTCCTGAGTAGCTGGCATTTATAGGCATGGACCACCACATTAGGTTGCCCATTTCCTTTTCACTTCTTTTAATATGGCTATTAGAAAATTTAACTTCATATATGTGACTGACATTCCATTTTTATAGGACACTGCTGCTAGACCATAACCAAGAAATGGTGGTTCTCCTAATTGAAAGCCCAAAGAAATAGTTATCAGTTTATCATCATATATTCCAGTGTTATAAATCCATAAAAATAGAATATTTCATTGTGTATCTTGGATAGAAATGCAGAGCTATTACAGACTACTCCTTCAAGTTCCGAGTTAAAACCATAAAACTGCATCCTAGTACACCTGCTCAAATATAGGAGAATGTTGAAGTCGTATATGCACATTTGCATTTTCAAATAACATACCTTAAAAAATGATAAGTTGTTGAAAACTGTCTGATTAACTTTTAGTTCGTAACTCGGAAACTTTTTGTTGTTGTTGTTGCTGCAGTTTGGGTGTTTTAGTTGGGGACAAGGGAGGTCCAGTGTATAATAATAATGCTATTTCTTAAACTAGAGACCACTGCAGGGTTTTTTTCCATAAAATTAAAGCACAAAATGTGATGTATTTTATGTTCTACTTTCCAAGAAAAGCACTGTCAAATATTCAAATAGTTATCTCCTTTAAAGGCTGCTAAAATACAAACCATATTTAATTAACAGCAGCCTCGGGGCAATTAAACCCAACTTTCTTCATAAGAACAGGATGTTGGGCTGGGGATGTGGCTCAAGCGGTAGCGCGCTCGCCTGGCATGCGTGCGGCTCGGGTTCGATCCTCAGCACCACATACAAACAAAGATGTTGTGTCCGCTGAAAACTAAAAAATAAATATTAAAAATTCTCTCTCTCTCTCTCTCTAACTCTCTCTTTAAAAAAAAATAATAAGAACAGGATGTCCTTAGGAGAAGACTAGCCCCATTGTCTGTGAAAAATCATCCCCAACTGGCTCTACTGTAATTGTTTTACTGGAAAAAAATTAAGAGTCCACTTTATTATCCCATCTCCATTCTGTTTTTTCAAATTATAAATTAATCTAAAGAGTTCCACTAAATTCTAACTAAAATATTTCTTATCTACAAAATAATTCTAAATCTGTGATTTAATAATCACTTCATCAAACCCTGATCACACAAGGTGATATGCATAATTTGATCACTGAGTACCACTGTGGGTACCTGAGAGAGAAGCCATCATTCCACAAAGCCCTGGTTAGGGCATTTCATGGGGCTTAACTCTCAGAGCATTTACTAGGCTTAGGTTAACAGATTATAGATGCTTGTATATAAAGGAAAGGTAAAGTGTAATCCTATTTTTTGTAACTGAAGAGAAAAGAAAAATAAAAATGAAACAGCAAGTCACTAAACACTTTCTGGACTTTTTAAAATATTTATTGTTTAGTTTTTTAGGTGGACACAATATCTTTATTTATTTATTTATTTATTTAGAGAGAGTGAGAGAGGAGAGAGAGTGAGAGAGAATTATTTTTAATATTTATTTTTTAGTTCTCTGCGACACAACATCTTTGTTTGTATGTGGTGCTGAGGATCGAACCCGGGCCGCACGCATGCCAGGCGAGCGCGCTACCGCTTGAGCCACATCCCCAGCCCATTTATTTTTATGTGGCGCTGAGGATCGAACCCAGTGCCTCATGCATCATAGGCAAGCACTCTACCACTGAGCCACAACCCCAGCCCCACTTTCTGGACTTTTTGAAATAAGAATTTCTCAGCCTCTTGGGGATAACCAATCAACAATAAGACAAACAATTATTGCCCCTCGGGGAACTTATTACTGTAATAAAGATTAATAAAAATGTTCCAGGTCACAGCTCTCATTTACATACTTTAAAAAAAAAACAAGGGATATGTTGAAAACACAGGACCACTTACAAAGGGGATTTATTATATCACTCAGAACACTTCTTTCTAAACTGAGACTTGTACTTCACATCCATGCACCAGTGGATTCACACTAGAGGTAAGAGAACATGAAGAGGGGGGTGGAAATCAGGTGCACACGATCATCTAGAACAGAAAGTGGTCTAAAGATAATTTCTGTTCCAGGAGATTCTTCTTTGGGTATTACCCACACATTATACAAATATTTTAAACAGAGTTTACCCATATTTTACCTGATGCTTACACTATTAGCTCCTCTTTGCCATCAGGAAAAGCCTAGTAGTGACTAAGGCAACCAAAGTATAAAATAACAAAGAAAAACACCTGTATTAATTTCTATAGAAACCAGTCTTCTTAAAAAGGTACTTTAGGGCTGGGGTTGTAGCTCAGTGGCAGAGCACTTGCCTAATATGTGTGAGGCACTGGGTTCATTTCCCAGCACTGCGTATTAAAAAAAAAAAGGCCCAATGACAACTAAAAAAATATATTTAATAAAAAGGTATTTTAAAAAGATGATAAAAGTAATACTGTTCGCTGTGGAAAATTTAGAATATAAAAAGAAAAGAAAAGAAAAGATAAAATTACCCACTTTCCACCATCCTACTGTCCAGAACTACAATTGATATGTTGATGCAATTTCTTATCTTAGAACATGTGTATGTACATATGTGTGTGTGTGTGTACAGAAGGAATCATGGTATTAATTATAACTTCATATTCTTTTTTTAATATTTATTTTTAAGTTATAGGTAGACACAATATCTTTATTTTATTTTTATGTGGTGCTGAGGATCGAACCCAGGGCCTCACACATGCTAGGCAAGCGCTCTACCTCTGAGCCTCAGCCTCCAGCCCGCTTCATATTCTTCTATGAAAAGAGATTTTTGTTTAAAGGCCACACAAAATAGCTCTCTGGTTCTACTAGTGTTTTTAATACAATCCTGCAAATCCAATTGAGAAGCCACAGAATTTATTTAATTTGCAAACTCTATTTTATTTACTCTTGCTATAAAAAATTCCAAAAAGGATTTGAGGTGGCTGCAAACTCCTTAAAGTAGATTAGGAAGGGGGAAATGAGAAAAAGAAAACACGATTAAGGCTGGAGAAAAATATTCACCTTTATAAATTCACTGTAGGATAAACTGTCATGGATGGCAGATAGTCCACATTTAAATACTGAGCTTTAACTATTTAGGCATTCATGATTTAACCACTCATAATTACCCTAAACATAAAGACTTGGAATGTCAAATGAAAGTTAACTCAAAATAAGTACAATTATAAAGTAAATATGTAATCTTATTGCTTGCAAGTCCAAACAGTACCTTTATAAGGCTTAAGACTGCCTTTTTAGGTTTAATCTGCCTTTACAGTAAGAAATATATGTTATAAATCTAATTTTGAGGGGGCTGGGGTTGTGGCTCAGTGGTACAGCGCTTGCCTAGCATGTGTGAGGCACTGGGTTCGATTCTCAGCACCACATGTAAATAAATAAAGGTCCATCAACAACTAATAAAGGGGCTGGGGATGTGGCTCAAGCGGTAGCGCGCTCGCCTGGCATGCGTGTGGCCCAGGTTCGATCCTCAGCACCACATACAGACAAAGATGTTGTGTCCGCCAAATACTAAAAAATAAATATTAAAATTCTCTCTCTCTCTCTCTCTCTCTCTCTTAAAAAAAAACAACTAATAAAATATTTCTAAAAAAAAATCTAATTTTGATTTCCTAAAAAAAAAAATTAACACTTGAATGCCCAATCTAAAACAAATTATAAATGTTGTAGTGTTCAAATATGTTCAATTACAAATAATAAGATTTGTTTTAAAGTTAGAAACTAACTCTTCCCAGTAAAAATGAATATCAGGATATATGAGAACTTGTTCACTACTTATATGAAGTACTAAAAAATACTAAAAGAAGTATTAAATCACTGGACAGTAGAGCTCAGAGAAGTAAAGGAAATGACTTTTTCTGTTTTTCATTGTTTTTGCAATGCTGGAGTTGAACATATGGCTTGCCTCATGCCAAGCCAGCACTCTATCCAGGATCCAGAAACTTTTTATTGACATTCTGGAGAACTCCTAACTCAAAAAAGCTGACTATTTCACTTTCTCCTTGTTAAAGTTCAAGAATCTCAGGCCGGGAACATTATTTTTCTCCATTCCAACTCCTGACATGCTTGTAAGGTCTTACCACCATCACTACCATTACCATTTATATAGTTATCTGGTTCATATCCAGCAATATGAAGAATGAAATATATCAGGTTTACACTAAACTTTAAGAGGCAACATCCACCAAGAATGCAAATGGCAAAAAGGAAAGAAAATCTAGTGCTCTGATTCATGAAGAACAAGCAGGATTTTAAAGACAAACCGGAATCCGGGTGGAGTGGTGTATTCCTGCAATCCCAGATACTTGGGAGGCCTAAGCAAGAGAATAGCAAGTTCAGGGTCAGCTTGGACAATTTAGGAAGACTCTGTCTCAAAATAAAAAATAAAAAGCTGGTGGTGTGGCTCAGTGGTAGAGGGCCCCTAGGTTCAGTCCCCAGCACTATAAAAAATAAATAAATAATAAATAATTTACATAATACTTCTTACCACATGACAGGCACCATTAGCACTTGACATACATTTATTGACACCTTTCATCCTTACAATATATGAAATAGACACTACTTATATCTTCATTTTACAGAGGAGAAACTGAGGGACAGAATATTAAGTGATTTACCCAATATCACATAGGGAGGAAAGCCTTGGGGCTGGAATCCTAAATCAAATAGTCCTTACCCCCCACCTCCCCGATGAATTCTTGCTATTAACCACTATGAGAATTTTAGAGCTAAGCATGGTGATACACACATAAAACTGACATGGAGAGCTAGAATTGTGGTCAGTGGTAGAGTGCTTGCCTAGCATGCATGAAGCACTGGGTTCGATCTTCAGCATCACATAAAAATAAAAAAATAAAGAAAATTAAGGTATTGTGTCCATCTACAACTAAAAATATTAAAAAAAAAAGTGACTTGGAGGATGATGAGGCAGGAGGATTGCAAGTTTGCAAGTTCAAGGCCAGCCTGGGCACTTTAGCAAGACTCTGTCTCAAAATAAATAAATAAATAAATAAATAAATAAATAAATAAATAGCTGGGACTGCAACTCAGGGATAGAGGAGTTTTAGTTGACTTCAAGTAATCCCTGAGTCAACCATGATATCAATCCAAAGTGATCTTATGGTATTTTAATACACATAACAGTGCTTAGATTAAAGAATCGGTAAGTCTCCCTATAACTGGCCCATGTCTGGAATGTTATTCCTTTTGTGTATATCACAATTTAAATGGCACTCTAAAAAAATAACCAAACACATTCAGGGATGTCACAAATCAGTGAGTGAAGAATCCAAGACTTGGAACAAATTTGCCAATAAAGAGAAGTGGACAACAGGAAGCAAAATTAGGGAAGAAAAAGATAAATTACAGCTTCAAATACTTGGAGATCTGTACATGACAAGGTCAATCACTCCAGAACGAGAATCTGTTTCCCCATAACATCCACTTCTCAATTCTGCCCCTTGGAGTGTATATAGAGGTTCCACCTAGAATTACAGGGGTCAATATCAACAAATGAGGTAGGGGGAACGGGGAGGGGAGAGAGAAAGAGAAGGAGGGAGGGAGAGACACCGATTGATTAAAAGTCTGGGAACTAAAAGCAGAAGCCAAATCTGAATCTCTGAGAGTGAGAATCAGGTTTTGCAATTTAAAGGTTCTTCAGATGATGTTAACTGATGTGCAGTCCAAATGAAAAGCTTGGGATCAGAGCAGAGATCAGGGCTTAACTCTGGATACACATCAGAATCACCTGAGGAGCTCTGAAAAGACAGATGCTGGTTCTTAGCCTAAATCTATGGAGTAGTAACCTTCAGGGATAGGGTCTAGGCAGCTGTAACAAAGCAGAACACTATACAGACTGTACAAAAAGACTATGGCATGAGATGAGGTTTGGAGAAGGCTCTCTTAAAGCCACACTAAGAAATCTGAACTTCCTTCCAATGGAGAAGTCTGAAAAGTTTTAAGCACAAATGACAGCTCCATTTACATTTCAGAAAGATACCTCAGGCTGCAATAATCAAGGTGAAAGATAGTAGGAAATATTTTGAGGTAGACATTTTCTGGAGATAACTGAAGCAGTAGGGATGTCGGTTGCGGTGGCACACACTTGTAATCTCAGTGACTCCAGAGGCTGAGGCAGGAGGAGAAAACGTTCAAAGCCAGTTTAGCAACTTAGTGAGGCCCTAAGCAATTCAGTGAGACCCTGTCTCAAAATACAAAATTAAAAGGGCTGGGGATGTGACTCAGTGGTTAAGCACTCCTGGGTTCAATTCCCAATACCAAAAAAAAAAAAGTAGGGATGACCAGGCTTGGTGACTGAAGGGCAAGGTAAGTCTGAGAAAGGGAGAATTAAGGGACAATCTTCCAGGTTCCTGTTACATATGGTGTCCAAATGAAGGTTAAATGCTCACTGGAGAAATGTCACAGCAGTAATCTCAACACAGAGAGGGCAACGGGGCTGGATGGCCTCTGAACACTGTTTAGTCTATAAAATACAACCAGCCTCGATTCCTTCAAGATATTAGGGTTGCTGCAACCAAGAATAAATGCTATAGTAAAAGAAAGTTGATATTTAACCAAAAAGACCAAACATCCAGGGTTTGTATTCCAATTCACTAATGAACCCTGCCTTTCCTTTCCCTCTCAGGAAAGGAGTCAAGTTGAAAGAAAATCAACCAGAAACCTAAGAGCCAAAATACACCTGGGCCAGCACCAGAGCTTTAATGGTCTGGCACATCTGCCTGCTTCCCTCCAGGCCTTTTTCCACAGTGTGGTTGGAGAGACCTTTTCAGCATGTAAACATGATCTTGCCACTCCCCTGCTTAAAACCCCACCAAGCATTGTTCTTAGGCTGAAAAAAAAAAAGTGTGTGTGTGTGTGTGTGTGTGTGTATGATATATATCCTATGAAGGAAGGATAGTGTGGATACTGGAGCCATACTGCCTGAATTTGAATCCTGACTCCATCACTAGTATGCAACCTACTGCCAGTTATTTATGCTCTTTGTGCTTCCGTTTTCTCATCTGGAAAAAAGTGGGTGAAAATCACATTCACAGGCAGAATCATTGTAGTAACTGACTGAGTTAATGCAAAGTTCTTAGGACAAGGCTGGCACTCAGTACATCTGTAAGCATTATTAAAATGACCAATGGCCTAGCTGGCCTTGCCCCTCTCTCAGCTGCCACTGCTTGCTGGCTGTTCCTGGCCCTCACTTGGCTCTTATTTCAGCTCCTCAGAGACACCAAGCTCCTTCCTGCCACAGGTCTTCGCAGGATGCCTTCCTTCTAACACCATCGCTGGGCCTCTGTTACTGGAGTGGCAACCACCCTGCAGTACTCCAAGGTCCATGGGGATTGGAAAAGTCTCAGCTTTTGCCTACTGTATGTCTTGCCACCTTCCCAGCCTCAAAAAAATATGTAGTTAATTAAAAAATATGTAGTTAATTAATTACCCACTGGAGTGAATTACTACTATAAGTACAACTATTACATTCAAGGGTAGCCTCAAATTTAGAAAGACCCTCAGCAACTTAGTGAGGCTCTGTCTCAAAGGGGATGTGGTTCAGTGGGCTGGGGATGTGGTTCAGTGGGAGAGAGCCCCCAGGTTCAATCCCCAGCACCCCCCAAAAAAGATTTTACTTTTGAGAATAGGGCTGGGAGTGGGAGTGTATGTCAATGGTAAAGGGCCGCTGGATTCATCCCCAATACTACTCAATAAACAAGTAAGTAAATAAGTAAGCAGCAATATAGCCTCTGAGAAATAATCATAGGTCAGGCAGGCAAATCATCATTCAAGATTTCATAGCTTGAAGGCAACCAAAGAGAGGAAAAAGACAAATTGCTGGGAAAAGCCTTTTGGTACGATTATCCTTGGCCAAAGACCAAATAAAAAGTCACAAAAGCATCCACTACTTTAAAATGCTATGTAAAAGCCTAATGCAGTGGCACGCACTGTAATTCCAGGGACCCAGGAAGCTGAAGCAGGAGGATTGCAAGTTTGAGGCTGACCTGGGTAACTTAGTGAGATTCTGTCTCAGAATTTAAAAAAGGATTGGGGATGTAGCTCAGTGGCAAAGCACCCTGGGTTCAATCCCCAGTACTTTAAAAAAAAAAAAAAAAGGGCTGGGGATGTGGCTCAAGAGGTAGCATGCTCGCCTGGCTCGCCCGGGTTCGATCCTCAGCACCACATACAAACAAAGATGTTGTGTCCGCCGAAAACTACAGAATAAATATTTAAAAATTCTCTCTCTCTCTCTCTCTCTTAAAAAAAAATAAAATATTAAAAAAAAAAACTGTCATCATACACTGACAGTTCCCAAATTTACAGCCCATTTTCTTTCATGAACATGATTCCTATATCCAGTGGCCTCCTCAACATCTTCGCTTGGATATCAAAAAAGCATCTCAAACCAGCCCCTTTGTTAAAAACTTCTGGCCTGCTTCCCCTCTACTCTTCCCATATTAGCAAGTGACAACTCCATCCTTGCACATGCTCAGGCTACACATATTGAGACAAGCCTTGACTCCAGCCTCTCTCCTCCTAACCTTCTCTGCTCCATCCCTCCCTCCCTCCCTCCACATCCAGTCCATGAACAAACCCGTTGGCTCTACCTTCTAAGGATTCCTAGAATGGAAGCACAAGTTTGAGGCTGGCCTGGGTAACGACTGTGTATTTCTTTTTAACTTGTCTCCTTCCATTACCACTACAACCTTAGTCTGAGCTACCAGCATCTCTTCCCTAGAAGGCTAGACCAAACTCCTGATGGTCTATATGCTTTCACCCTCACCCCTCTAGCCTTTTATACTTAGTCTTCTTTCAACCTGGGAAGTTCACACCCTCACTTCATTAGAGTCTCTGCACCACTGTCCATAGACAGGCCTCAATTTACTACAGCACATCTCCCCTGATGAATTTGTCTTCACAATACTCATCCTCCTTCAATATGCAAATATAGTTGTCTTCCAGTATCTGCCAGAGATTGGTTCTAAGACAAGATCCCGTGGATGTTCAAGTCCCTTAGGAAAAATGCCATAGTATTTGCATATTACCTATGCATAACTTCCCAAACACTTTAAATTACCTCTACATGACTTAAAATACTTAATAAAATGTAACCATTATATAAAGAGTTGTTATGCTGTATTGTTTAGGTAATGAAGACAAGGAAAAGAATCTGTACATGCTCAGTGCAGACACAATCCTAGGCCTAGCCACATGGTACCTGAACAGGATTCAAGCAAAGCTCAAACAATGACCACGGAGACACTGAGGATCTGGGGCCTGGGGGTAGACTACAGGAGCTGCCCACCATCACTCTGTTCACAAGGATTCAGTGCTAGGGCCAACTGTGTACTTCTTTTTAGCTTGTCTCCTTCCATTATCACCAGCTAGAAACTCATGGTTCACAAGAACAAAGACTTTCTTCAGTTCATTGCTATTTGCCCAGCAAACTGGAATGCTCAAATATTTGTTGAATAAATTAATAAAAATTAATTTTTTTGTTGTTGTTTGTTTGGTGCTGGGGATTGAACACAAGGCCTTATACATGCAAGGCAAGCACTGTACCAACTGAGCTACATCCCTAGCCTTAAATACGTTTTTAAAAAATCTGTTATAGGGCTGGAGATATGGCTCAGTTGATAGAGTGCTTGCCTTGCATGCACAAGGTCCTGGGTTCAATCCCCAGCACCACCAAAAAAAAAAAAAAAATCTGTTATATGTTTTTAGCATTGAGAAGACTGGAGTAGCATAAGAAGCTAATTCATATAAAGGCATAAACTGGTCATTCTTAAGCAGAAGCTAATAAATACAATAATTTATGGAAATATACTTTAAGTGGTAAAGTTTCCCAGTAAAGGATTTATACTAAAATATAAGCTTCAAAAGAAAAAAAGTTTAAGCATAAGATTTTTCCTATAATGTTAAATTCTTATAGAGTTGTTTCTCTTTAAGGTGCAGTGATGAGACTTGAGCACCCCTCATCCTCCACAAAAGGTTACTTCGTGGCAAGTGTCTATTGGTAGTACTTGAGAATCTTAAGAAATAAGACCATAACTAAATATTGTCACTGAAGTAAAAGAGCTCATAAAATAACACCACGTGGATAAGTAAGATTAGAAATCATCCCAAAGTGATAGATCTAAGATTGAACCTACAGTCCATAGTAAATCTCTATCTCCACTGTCTGCTTTCAAATGCTTTATCCTCAAGAAATGTGAGCTCCAACTCGATAAAAAAAGCATTTTTGTTATTGTTTCTTTGGTACCAGGGATTGAACTCAGAGCACTTAACCATTGAGCCACATCCCCAGCCCTTTTTATTTTTCACTTTGAGACAGGATCTCATTAAGTTGCTTGGGGCCTTGCTAAGTTGCTGAGGCTGGCTTTGAACTTGTGATCTTTCTGCCTCAGCCTCCTGAGCCACTAGGATTATAGGCATGCACCACCAGGCCCAGAATTTTTGTTGTTTTTACCAGCTCTTAAAATATAGACAATCCATGGGGCTGAGGGTGGCTCAGTGGTAGAACACTTGCCTAGCATGTGTGAGGCACTGGGTTCAATTCTGAGCTCTGCATATAAATAAATGAATAAAACAAAGGTCTGTCAACATTTTTTTAAAAATACAGAAAATCCAACCTCCTCCTCAGGCTGGGGTTGTGGCTCAGCGGCAGAATGCTTGCCTGGCACGTGCGAGGCCCTGGGTTTAATCCTCAGCACCACAAATAAATAAAATGAAGGTATTAAAAAAATCCAACCTCCTCATTTTACAGATTTGGATACAGACTAGTGATATGAACATAGATACATCCAAAAGCCAACCTCTCAGCTTTTAGTCTAGGCTGTTTTCCCCTAACTTAAGAGGCAGGAAGTACATCAAGCCTCTAACTCTACAACTGGAAAAGTGTACCTAGAGAAGGAAAAAAATAAAAGGTCTAATTACAGAGAAAATCATTTATCCAGTCAGGAAAATGGCATCACTATTGTTATTCTCCTGAAATGTTTTCTTGCTGGCATTAAGAAAAAAAAATCAAAATATTGTGACCTCAGCAGATAAAAAATGCAAAGAACCAAATGCATAATTTCTCAGAGGTTTTCTTGCCAATCTATGACATTTAGGCCATCCATAGAGGGTCACTGGTTCACTGAATATTTGAGTGCCTCTTTACCAAGTTCTTTGCTAAACTGAGGAACACAGAAGTGGAGAATTCAGGACATCTACCAAGGTGTCCACCAGGACAAGAATGCACACTCTGGAAGGCATTCATGGAACACAACTCCAAAATAATAAGGTGCTCCTACAGGTTGTGCAATCCAGTCCCCACTGTCAAAGAAGATACTGGATACTGTTTTAAAAGAAAGGCATACATATAACAAGATAATTGCATGAAAATGAGCTAGGTGCTACAACAGAGGGCATATATTTTATGAAGCATCATGGTTCTACAGACAGGTCATTCTGGAGAGGAAGGGGTGGTCAGTCTAAGTAGAGGGAATAGCAAGTGCAAACAAGGACTTCTCCGGAGAACACGACACACATTTCCTGGTTAAGCATAACCCAAAACCCTACAAAGAAAAGCAGAGGCAGTGGATATAAACTCACAAGGACAAAGAATGTGCAATGACAGTGGACAAAAGATGTCAATGAAATTCTAGAATCCAGAAAGTACAGGGATGGTAACTGACCTAGCACGCTGAGAAAACTGAAAGTGTTTGCAGAAAAGAGCTCTGAGCTCACTGTGTAAACCCCCAAAGCTTCAAGTTGGAGGTGGTAGATACGGTTGAAGGCTAGGACAAATGTATCAGCTGAAAACAGGAAGATGGGTGGAAAAATCTGTATAAAGAACATTTCATTTCCCCAGATAACTACCTCTCTCCAAACTCAGCAGAAGACAGTATACTTATTGTCTAAAGAAAGCCAAGTAACTTGGGGACACCATGCACAGATGAGGGCAAGACAGTCACAAAACTAAAACATAGACATTAGGTGACAGTCTACACACATCAACTTCTAGAACCTGGCAGCTGAAGCCCCCAACCTCCACAGTAAAGCTCTGCCTACAACAAACCTTGTTCAACAAGCACATTGACTGTTCAACCTTTTAGTAAACAAAACCAAGAACAACTACACTTTTGAAGAAATCTCCAACATGAAAAATAGAGAGGAACTCTAACAAAGAGGTAGAACACTTGCCTAGCATGCATGAGGCCCTGGGTCCATTCTTAGCTCTGTAAAAAGAAGAGAAAAGAAAAGAAGGAAGGAAAGAAGAAAAGAGGAACTCAGTAATCAGAGAATATAAAAAATAGACAAAAACTTCATGAAACTATAAAAAATATCCTCAGAGAGGTAAATTATACCCATTAAACAGAAATAGGATCAAGGTGAAAATTAAAATGGCAAGTGGGGAAAAGAACTCTTAAAAGTGGAAATGACAACCAGAATTAAAAAATGAATAGGCCAGGCAGAGTGGCACACACCTATAATCCCAATTACTTAAGAGGTTAAGACAGGAGGATTGCAAGTTTGAGGCCAGCCTGCCAACTTAGTAGGACTCTATGTCAGAAATTAAAGACTATGTCAAATTTAAAAGGCGATGGTGAGGGATGGAGTTGTGGCTCAGCGGTAGAGCACTCGCCTAGCACATGTGAGGCCCTGGGTTCGATTCTTAGCACCAAATAAAAATAAATAAAATGAAAAAAAAATAATTTTTAAAGCAGGGGGGGTGGTAAGTTGTAACTCAGAGGTAGAGTATCCCTGAACTCAATTCCCAGAACCAAAAAAAAAAAAAAAAAACTAAATACATGGTTTGAAAGAGCCAAGGAAGCCAAGAAGAAGAAGAATGGGAAAAGAGAAGGCAATAGGGGAGGAGAGCACAAACCAACCACCCTGAGATGATCTGTCCAGAAGAATCATTATCTGACCAAGAGGATTCTCAGAACAAAAAGGAGAACAATGGCAAGAAGACATCTCAAAGAAATAAGAATTTCCCTTTCTGACTGAAAGGGAATCATCTCATACACTCAGCCCAATGAATGAAAACAGATCCACACGAAGGTCTATCCTGTGACATTTCAGAACAGTGGGAAAACAGAAGTTGGACAGACTTCCAGAGAAATTAGGGAGGATCAGAAATCACAACAGCACCAGACTTTCAACACAAATACTAAAGGATTTAAAGCCAACCTGAGGGGCTGGGGATGTGGCTCAAACGGTAGCGCGCTCGCCTCGCATGCGTGCGGCCCGGGTTCAATCCTCAGCACCACATACAAACAAAGATGTTGTGTCCGCTGAGAACTAAAAATAAATATTAAAAAATTCTCTCTCTCTCTCCCTCTCCTCTCTCACTCTCTCTTTAAAAATAAATAAATAAATAAATAAATAAATAAATAAAGCCAACCTGATACCAAAAGTTCAGTACTTGTCACAAATATCAATCCAATAACAAGGACAAGGTTTTGAGAAAAAGGAAAAAGAAGTTCTATAGTTTTGCTAACAAAAGAGAATACATGTGGGACTCCCAGAGGCTATGATTTCTAAATGCTACAGGGAACAGTGGGCTTTTAAACAGGGGATACAAATGCTGCACTCTAACGGTGCCCTGTCAGGTATCAATTCATTTGTAGCCTTGAGAGACAGCCTAGATGTCCAGGTCCAGCCAAGAAGTCTGGATTCCTTCATTCGTGTGGTCCATGAGCCAAAGGACAGATAACAGCCTGGTTAATCTTGCTGCGCCCATGGTTAGGGAGGGAGAGAGGGAGAAGAGGAAGGAAGAAAACATGTCAGTTATAAAATAAACCATGGTGGCACAGCAGCAAGTGTTATATTCAAAGCATGAAGTGGACCCCTGTTGCAAACTGTGTGAACAATGCCTTCCAAAATGAGCTAAACTCAGCACCCACCCAAATGATCCTTCAGGTGTGGAGAGAGAACACAGATATTTCAGATACCAAAACTCCAAAAATTTTGTTTCCACCCACCTGTCCTTGCTAGTGTGTTAGTAGATTATGTGCCTCACCACACAGGCAGCAAAGCTAGAAAGAGAGGAAGAAAGTCAGGCACAGGAGAGTGACAAAAGGTGACCCAGACCTTGGAAGGACTTAGGGGCAGGGAGAATAAGAGGTCATCAAGAAAATCACGAATGATGTATTATCAATGTGTTTCAGTGTTTAAAGTCAAATGCCTAGGCAGCAGAATACAACAGCCACTAGTATGGCAATATGTAAATCAATGGAAGTGTAACTGATGTGATTCTGCAATCTGTACACGGGGTAAAAATGGGAGTTCATAACCCACTTGAATCAAAGTGTGAAATATGATATATCAAGAACTATGTAATGTTTTGAACAACCAACAATAAAAATAAAAAAAATAAAAATAATAAAAATAAAAAAGTCAAATGCCAAGCCCTTGGGAGACCTGCTGGAACCATATGGAGAAAGTTAGCTATAGGCATAAGAAAACTAAACCAATTTTTAAAAATAAAAATACTGGGGCTGGGGATGTGGCTCAAGCGGTAGCACGCTCGTCTGGCATGCATGCAGCCTGGGTTCGATCCTCAGCACCACATACAAACAAAGATGTTGTGTTGGCCAAAAACTAAAAATAAATAAATATTAAAAATTCTCTAAAAAAATAAATAAATAAAAATAAAAATACTAACTCCAGATAAAATAAATATATATGTGTGAAAAGGAACAAAATCATGCTTGGTTTATATTAGAACAGTATTTAATCAATAAAATGCACTATTCAGTGTTTTAATTAAAAATTATGATGCTTATGTTGTGAGCTTCAATGATCATAACAGGAAGTTCAAAGGAGTCTAAAATTTGATATATCAAAAATACCAGTATAGCAGGTGTGGTGGCACACGCCTATAATCCCAGCAACTACATAATTGCTATAAACCTCCGACTCAGGAGGCCAAGGCAGGAGAATCACAAGTTTGAAGCAAATTAGCAAGGCCCTAAGCAACTTTGTAAGACCCTGTCCCAAAATAAAAAATAAAAATGGCAGGGGATATATAGCAGCTCAGTGGTAAAGTGCCCCTGGATTCAATCCCCAATACCAAAAAAAAAAAAAAAAAAAAAAAAAAATAGCAGTATAAACGTCACCTAGAAGCAGAAGAAAAATCTCAAAGTGTTTCAGGGCTGCCTCTGGGAAGCAGAGTTGAACGTGCGATGGAATGAGACAAGAGATAGATGTTTTCTTTATTTATTTCTTTACAACTACTACTACTACAGAGGACTGAAACCAGAAATACTCCACCTCTCAGTTATATCCCAAACCCTTTTTATTCTATTTTGAGACACGGTCTTGCTAAGTTGCTCAAGCTAGCCTTGAACATGAGACCCTCCTGCCTGAGCCTTCTAAGCCACTAGGATCACAGTCATGTGCCACCATGCCCAGTCTAAGACTGTTTTCAACATAAGCATTTCAGCATTCTTTGATTTTTAAATTACTTATATGTACTGCTTTGATAAAAGTTAACATTATTTTTAAGTGAAATGCTTAGTATCAAAATAAAATTCTAGGGCTGGGGTTGTGGCTCAGAGGTACAGTGCCCGCCTACCATGCCTGAGGCACTAGGTTCATCCTCAGCACCACATAAAAATAAAATAAAGATATTGTGTCCACCTATAACTAAAAAATAAATATCTTTTTAAAAATTCTAAAAATAGGTAGCACTGGTCATGTGACCCACACCTCACTCTGTGACCCCAGTGACTCAGAAGTCTGAAGTAGGAGAATAGCAAATTCAATGTCAGTCTGAACAATTTAAGGATAATTTGTCTCAATAAAAAAGGGCTAGGGATGTAGCTTAGCTGTTAAGTGCCCCAGGCTTCAATCCCGCCCACAAAAGGTAGTATCTTTTTATCATCCCTCAGAAGGAACCTCCTTTACCAACTCATTTACCCATTTATCTATTCACCCTTAAAGAAAAAAAAAAAACTACTCTGTTCTCAAGGGCAGGATAGAGATGGTGAACAAGACAGACAGGTCTCTGCCCTCACAGAGATAGAGAAGACAAAGAGTAAACTAGTCAGGCAATGACCATCTGTGATAAGAGCAGTAAAGATGACAGGATAGTGACTGGGGTCAAGATGACATACTTCAGATAGGGAAGGCTTCTTCCAGGAAATAAATGCTTGTTCTCAATCCTATAGGAAAACTCTCATGTAGAGGGGCATTAGGGATTGAACTGAGGGGCATTCTACCACAGAGCTACACCCCTGGCTATTTTTTTTTTAATTTTTAAATATTATTTTAGTTGCCAATGGATCTTTTTTTTTTTTTAATTTATACGTGATGCTGAGACTCGAACCCAGTGCCCTATACATGCTAGGCAGCACTCTACCACTGAGCCACAACCCCAGCCCCACCCCCTGGCCATTTTTATTCCTTATTTTGAAACAAGGTTTCACTAAATTGCCCAGGTGGGCCTCAAACTATGATCCCCCTGCCTCAGCCTGCCAAGTTGCTGGGATTACAGGCGTGTGTCACCACATCTACTGAAAACACACATATTTCTGTTAAATCTCAGCTTGGAGTTTCCAGGGCCAAAACAATAGTAAAAATTCAAACTTTGAAATGAGAGGCCTCTACTCTTAGGCTTTTTCCGCCCCTGTACTAGGGATCAAACCCAATGGCACTCTGCCACATCCCTGGCTCTTTTTACTTTTTATTTTGAGACAAGTTCTCCCTAAATTGCTGAGGTTAGCTTCAAATTTGCAATCTTCCTGCCTCAGCTTCCCCAGCTTCTGGGATTCTAGGAATGTACCAACCTGCCCAGCTTTTTTTAGGACATTTCCAAATACTCATCAAGACTAAGGCCTTATTTCCTGCCCAGAGTGGCTGCTTGCTTGCTTGCTTGCTTGCTTTTTTCCTTCTTCCTTTCTCCACTCCTTTCTTTCTTTCTTTCTACGGTGGATTAAACCAGGGTCTCCTGCATGCTAGATAAGCACTGAGCTATTCCCCAGCCCTTAGAGTAACTATTAAACTAAAAATCCTTGGTGATGGACATAGATAAGTGCCACACAGGCACCCTAACCCCTACCATTACAGGCTGGCTTCTACTCCTGTCTTTGGTGAGATCATGGTTTTTTTTATTTTGTTTTGTGAGTACCAGGAATTGAATCCTCAGCACTTAACCACTGAGCCACATCTCCAGCCCCCTTTTTTTTTTCTTTTGAGACAGGGTCTCACTAAATTGTTTAGGGCCTAGCTAAATTGCCAAGGCTGGCTTTGAATTTGTGATCCTCCTTCCTCAGACTCCAAAGCCACTAACAGGTATGAACCACCATGCCCAGCTCAAGTTTGTTTTTGATTCTGAAGACTTCATTTTTTCCAGCATTTCTAGATGTTTTGTTATCAGAGGGTTTTCAGGGTATCTATCTAGTCTACATAGAGGGGAAACAGAAGTCAAGAAAAAGAAAAGTAAAGAGATTTGAGAAAACTCTAGAGGTAGATCCAACAGGACTTGCTGAAGTTTTGAATGGAAGCAGAAGTTATGAGAGAAGAGAATGAATTAAGAATGACCTTAGATTTGGGGTTTGTATAATGGGGTAGACAATGAACTACCCTTTACTTGGATGGAGAAATTAGATGAGGAGAACATCTAAGGACAAGCTTGTGGACAGAAAGCTAAAGAGTCATATTTTGGACAAGATAAACAGAAGGCAACTACAAGGTATCCACGGGGAAAAGTCCAGTAAGCAGTGGGATGCAGGAGCTGGGAGCCCAGAGATGCCCAGGCATCTGGTGGTCATCAGGGTGGTTAAAGCTTTATCAGAGTAAAGGCCAAAGTCATGGGTGAGATCACCTTGAGAGAGAATATGGGGAAACAGAAGGAAAGAGACCCAGAGACAAAGAGGCCTGAGGTACTTCAATATTTTGAGATCAGGGAGAGAAAGATGACCAGTAAAGGAAACTGTAGGGCTGGGGATGTGGCTCAAGCGGTAGCGCACTCGCCTGGCATGCGTGTGGCCTGGGTTCAATCCTCAGCACCACATACAAACAAAATGTTGTGTCTGATGAAAATTAAAAAATAAATATTAAAAAAATTCTCTCTCTCACTCTCTCTCTCTCTCTTTTAAAGAAAATATTTGTTTTCTTTAGTTGTAGATGAACACAATACCTTTACTTTATTTATTTATTTTCATGTGGTGCTGAGGATCAAACCCAGTGCCTCACACACAGTAGGCAAGCACTCTACCACTGAGCCATAACCCCAGCCCTAAAAAATACAATTTTAAAAGAGCTGGGAATATAGTTCAATATAGAGTGCCCCTGGATTCAATTACCAGTACAGTAAAATAAAAAGGAAAAACTGGGCAAAATATCTGAACAGCCGGGCGCCACAGTGGTGCATGCCTGTAATCCCAGCAGCGGAGGCTGAGGCAGGAGAATTGCAAGTTCAAAGCCAGCCTCAGCAAAAAAATGAGGCACTAAGCAATTCAGTGAGACCCTGTCTCTAAATAAAATACAAAATAGGGCTGGGGATGTAGCTTAGTGGTCGAGTGCCCCTGTGTTTAATCCCCAATACAGGGGGAAAAAAAAAAAGATCTGAACAGACACCTCAAAGAGAATATATAGAGGCTGAGGTTGTAGCTCAGTGATAGAGCACTTGCCTAGCATGGCTGAGGCCCTGTGTTCGATTCTCAGCACTACATATAAATAAATTAAATAAAGGTCCATTGACAACTAATATATATATATATATATATATATATATATATATATAGTTAAATTCTTTTAAAGAGAGAGAGAATACACAGATGACACAGAATGAAAAGATGCTCAACATCAAATGCCATTGGAAATTGCATATTAAAACAATAAGGAGATACTACTATACATCTATTAAAACAGCTAAAATCCAAAACTTTAATGACGTTAAATGCTGGTGAGGATACGGAGTAACAGGAATTCTCATTCATTGCAATTTGGAATACAAAATGGTACAGTCACTTTGGAACATGAGTTGACAATTTCTTATAAAACCAAACATACTTTTACCATATGATCCAGCAATTGTGCTCCTTTGGTATTTACCTGGAGGAGTTGAAAATTTATGCGTATATATTATGCATGAATGTTTACAGCAATGAAAAGAGATGAGCTAAGCCACAAAAAGACATGGAGCACATGTGTGAGACTCTTGATTCAATCCCCAGTACTAAGAACATTTTGTTTTATTTTATTTTACTTTATTTTATTTTATTTATTTTTGTGGTACTGAGGATTGAACCCAGGGCCTTGTACATGTGAGGCAAGCACTCTACCAACTGAGCTATATTCCCAATCCACTAAGAATTTTTTTAAAATGAAATTATAATTCAACAATGTTAAGTGAGGATTGGTCATAACTTAGAAAAATGCACACTTTGAAAAAAGAATTAATAAATTAAACATTATTCCAGTTTCTGAGATCTAAATTCTAAAAGTCACACCCATACAGAACTAATCTGAAGCGCCAATTCACATTGAATGTCCAATTAGTCAGAGGACACCTTGAGGGGACCAAGATAATGCCACAATCCCTATCAATAAGTATCATTCCCATTTTACAGATAAGGTCAGAAAGGTTAAGTGACATATACAGATAATGGTTAACTCAAGCCAGAACAACTTGAGCCTTCAAACTCCAGGGCTAGGCTAATTATCCGTTTTTAAGTCTTATCTCTGCTGTAAGATCTCTGACAAGTAAATTTCTTTTTTAAAATTTGTTACACAATTATAAGAAGAAAATGAGAACTTTACTCATGTTGCATGTAACAAATTAAAGTTAACTTTATTAAGACATGTCTGAAATAAATCAACACTTCTTATAAAATTTATAAGACAATGCCTCACTCCCCAGGTACTTAAGATTGAAAACCAGGGACACTCTCCCACTAAGCTATATCCCCAGTCTCTTTTTATTTATGTATTTACTTATTTATTTATTTTAATTTTTATTTTTTAGACATGGTCTCACTAAATTACCTAGGCTGGCCTCAAACTTGTAATCTTCCTGCCTCAGCCTCCCCAGTTGCTATGATTATAGGCATGCACCAGGAAGAGGGAAACTGAGGCAGGCTAAGGCAAATTTGAGGACAACCTTAGCAACTCAGCAGACCCTGAGCCACTTGGTGAGACGCTGTCTCAAAATTTAAAAATTAGCTGGGTGCAGTGGTGCACACCTGTAATCCCAGCAGCTCTGGAGGCTGAGGCAGGGGGATCGTGAGCTCAAAGCCAGCCTCAGCAAAAAAGCAAGGCACTAAGCAACTAAATGAGACCCTGTCTCTAAGTAAAATACAAAATAGAGATGTGGCTCAGTGGTAAAGCTCTTGCCTGGCATGAGTGAGGCCCTGGGTTCGATCCTCAGCACCACATATAAATAAATAAAATAAAAGATCCATTGACAACTAAAAAATATTCTTAAAAAAGAATGTATATAAGGGGCTGGGGATATAGCTCAGTTGATAGAGTGCTTGCCTTGAATGCACATGGCCCTGGGTTCAATCCTCCCCAGCATCACCAAAAAAAGAATACATATAGTATCCATAAATAGGTATTAGAAAATACCTCTTAGAAACTATGGTTTAACAATTAAAATTGACAAAATTTAAAAATATTTATTAATTCATTCTTTAAAAACAATAAACTTATTGCATGCTAGTATAAATAACATTTTTATGAAAAATAACTAAATTTTCAAAACCTTAGTAAAAGAAAAGTAGTATTATTGAACATTATGGGTATCTAATATCTGGCTTAATAGAAAACAGCTGGATTCTCATAACTGCTTGCATTCAGTCTGTGGCAATATGTTGTCCTGGTTGAAGTACTTGAGAAAAATTTGATTTCATACAGATATACTATTTGGAACATGGAGGAATTTCTGTCTTTTCAGATCATTCTGAATATTCTTCTTTAATACTACACCAAGAATGAATGATTGACAGTTCCTTAAAGTCAGTTGCAATGTGGAATCTGAGACCATGTCAATACACTTCTCATATTCAATTACATTAAGATCCACTAGTCTACCTTGCATTTTGAACACAAGGTCTGCCATGTATGATTTTATAATATCATGCATTAGACATTTTGAAAACATTTCAGAGATACTCAGGCAGGCTTTCAAATGCTGACATTTCATTATACACCAACCTCCAAAATTGCTTTTGTTAACACTGAAAAATGACATTCAGACTGGGTGTGGTGGTGCACACCTTTAATCCTAATTACTTGGGATGCTGAGGCAGGAGGATTTAAGGCCAGCCTGGTCAACTTAGTGAGGCCCTGTCTCAACATAAAAAATAAAAAGGATTGGGAAAGTAACAACTTAATGGTAGAATGCTTTCTCCCAACCCCCAGGTACCACCAATTAAAAAAAAAAATTTCAATTAGAAAAAAAAATCATTTTCATTAGTTTTGGGAAGCTGTCAAACTCACAGTAGTGAATATAAGTTTTCTCAAATTTTGATTTTTACTCTAAAACCCAAATTTTATCATTGGTTACAGATATTGGCAGTTGTTTTCCTTAAGCAGACAGCTTCCTTTCTTTCATTTTTAAGAAAATATCTGCCAAATTCCCAGCTGGCCTCTCAGTTATTCTTTCAAGTAAAAATAGTATTTCATGAAAAAAGCAAACTATTGAAATCACAACTCAAATCAGAAGTGCTTTTCCTTGCCGGGCACAGTGGTGCATGCCTGTAATCCCAGCGACTCTGGAGGCTAAGATAGGAGGATCTCAAGTTCAAAGCTAGCCTCAGCAAAAAAGCAAGGTGCTAAGCAACTCAGTGAGACCCTGTCTCTAAATAAAATACAATATAGGGTTAGGGATGTGACTCAGTGGTTGAGTGCCCCTGAGTTCAATTCCCAGTACCACTCCCTGAAAAAAAGTGCTTTTCCTTGAGACAGCCATCATACTTTAGTATATAGCAGTGTTTTATGTTGTGCCTCCCAGTTCATTACAGAATATCAAAGACATGTCCTCAAGGGTCGACAGACCATGAATTTAATACTGCATATTGTTTCATCAAGGATATCCTTAAACAAAACCAGTATTTTTTTCCTGAGTGAATTGAATATAATGTCTACTGGTATATGTGCAAATGTCAATTAAGTTAAAAATGCAAATATCTATATTATGAAAATTGTTTTGTGTTTGGGTTTTTTTTGAGGGTTTTGTTTGGCTTTTGTTTTTTTTATTTGTTTTGGGTGCTGGGTATGGAACCTTGTGCTGCTAAGCACTGAGCTATAACTCCAGCTCCATATTGGGTACTTCTAACCCAGGCCATCTCAGCTATTTCTGCAGACACAGAAATATTTCGTTAATGAATAAACTTAATTTTTTAGAACACTTTTAGGTTCAGAGCAAAACTGAGCATAAAACAAAGAGTTTCCATATAACCCCTGTCCCAGTCACACATACAGCCTCCCCAACTATGGACATTCTGTACCACAATGGTACTAGAAACAGGAATCTTAGCCGGCTCTAGGAACCTAAGAATCTCCAATATAGTAATTAGAATGCTAAAGCTTCCACAGGTTTCTATTCTCTTACAGTGTACGCCTATACAGAACCTGGCCTGATACATGAATTCACATTGTATATTTCACTCTAATGGAACTAGACAATAACACACAGAACCAAGAATAGGTATTGATATTGGCTCTAGAACACTTCAATTATCCCACCTGCCCATATGCATCATAAAAGAGTTACCATCCTAATTATGTTTAATTTTGATTGTTTCAGTAAATTTGCTTTCCCTAAATATATTGATTTTAAAAAAAAGCCCACATACAATGCAAAACTGATTTGTCAGAGAAAATCAGTCTGAGATTAAATATTTATTGTGCCTGAACCACAAGTAGAAAAAATTTTCAAAGGCTGACTATTTTAATGCTAACTTGATGCAATATTGCACTTTGGTTTACAGGAGAGGTAATTACACAGCTATCGTCTGGGTTTTGAGGTTTTGAAGATTACATTTGGGGCAGCAGGGATAATGAAAGAAAAGTCTAATGCTTTTAGATTCTGCCAGAAAAACAGTGCTTGTTGAAAAGTAAAACAAAATTAACAGTAGAAAAGATGAGAAAGACATAAATTTTAAGAAACTTTCACCCAAGCAAGTGCTCAAGTTCAGTCTCAAATTCGCTCATACCAAGAGGTCAAGATACCACAAACTAATGCAATCAATCAACAAAACGGGAAAACAGATGTTTGACACAGGCGGGCAGGGTTTTCCTAAATTAGGCTCACCTTTGCTAATCCAAATCAGTTTTCAGAAATGGCGTCTACAAAAACTACCCAAACATCCCCCTAATAATTTACACTCCTCCTCCACAATAGGGAAGCCATTATTTACCAGAAGTTTTACTTTCTCTTTCAAACCCTGCTGGCTTCCTCCTGCCCCACATTTGGCCAAGAAACAACTGGGTAGCCTTTTCCTTTCTGTCTTCTCCAGTCCAAAATTAGAGAATTGGGGTGAGAAAAATCTATTTTATGGAGAAGCCAAATGGTTGTTCTTATCTGCAAGGTTGTTTTGAATACTGATTAATTTGCAAAGGAAAGTTGCAAGGACAGGAAAATAAAGCTCTACACCTCTGATTAACCACAATTACATACATACACACCCTCATACACACTGACTCATGGAACACACAAACACACACATATAAATGTGAAGGGACAGCTAATTCAGCTGAGTAGTACACATCAAATCAGCTCCCAGATTCAAACAGATCATCCATACCACCTGGGATGCCTACTCACCCCCAAACTAAATGATATAACAGCCAGGTGCAGTGGCTCAGGCCTATATAGCTCTAGCTACTCAGGGACAGGCAGGAGGATCAGCTGAACCTAGAAGTTGGAAGCCAACCTGGTTAACACAGAGAAAAACAAAAACTGTTTTTCTGTCTCAAAAACAAAACATTGGGCTGCCTAAGGATATAGCTCAGGTCTCGAAGTGCTCGCCCAGCATGTAAAAGGGCCTGAGTTCAAATCCTTATCACCACCAAAAAAACAAAAGTTGTCCCATTTTCCCAGCCTGACCCAAAATAAAGTTCTTCTGATTGACTTTTTTCTGAGAAACACTCCTCTAACCTTTCAAACCTTCAATATTATCTGTACTTTTTGTGTCAAGAAAAACCCCAAGGGACTATTCCTAAGTGGTAATCAACTTTTAATGTGTTGAATATTAAATAGGATGTAATCAAAGCTTTTGGAGAATGCAAAGAGACTTATCACAAGGGCCTTTGTGTAAACAGGAATTTACAGTTTGCCATGTCTATACCTTTTACGTGAAGGCCTCGGTCTCCTCTACCACAGTGTAAATCCCCAGTCCCTATTCATTTTGTTTTTTTCCCAGTAGCTTAGAATCTCCCAATTACTCTTTCTTTCCTTTGGGTCATTAATGACTACCATGAATCATAACTTACCCAACTCTGTAGTTAGATACTGCAGTTTTTAATAATAGCAATTATTAGGATTGAGTGTTAGCTATTTCCCAGGCACTACACAAAGTACTTTATGGTATATGAATTATCTTACTTAATCCTCACAACTATTCTATCAGTGGACCTGGTATCTAGATTGTGGATACAGAAACAAACCCAAAGAAGTTGAAGCACCTGGCCCAAGGTCTAAGAGGTGGTGGATCTGGGATTAAAGTCCAAGGTCTCACTCTTTTAACCCCTATAGTAACTGTACACCAGGAAACCCTCAAACACACTGCCCAAGTATCTAAACACTACAACAATAGTTTACCTTTTTAGGAAAGCTCAAAATATAAGTTCCTCTGCTGATGCAATTTAAGTGGAAGGTGAGGTGAATGTTCAGTGATTAGTAAAGTTATTTATTCCTTTTTTTTTTTTTATGGTACTGGGGAATAAACTCAGAGGTACACTACCACTGAGCTACATCTCCAGACCTTTTTCTTTTTTATTTTGTGACAAGCTGCCTCAAACTTGTGATCCTTCTGCCCCAGTCTCCTGAGGAGTTGCTGGATTACAGGTGTGGACCACTGCACAAGTCATTTATTCCTACAGATGGGGCTAGCAGAGGGAAAGCCAGATAATTCAAACATTATTTTCTTTTGGGAATAGATTTGCTTTCCTTATTATTCTTTTGTTAGACTCTTAAAATGAATTTGCAATAAACATGTCCAAGATAAACTGACAAATAAAGCTGAAAAAAATCTGGAGAAACATACCAAATTATAGGTACAATAATAAATTTAATTTTTTATAATATCCTTATTACTTTGTAAAATGGACAAAACAACTTATTTTAATGACATTTAAACTCCATTATTGGGAAGGGACCAGAGACGTGTAACTCTGTAGCCTCCTTTCCCCTCAGTTTAGTTCTCCTAAATTAAGAACTTCCACTTATAGCTACCTGAATACAGTATGCTGTTTTAAGCCTCTGCACACTCATGTTCTTTCAGCCTTGAATGCAACTGTTTACAACTCAACTTTGTCAGAATCTCCATTCATCCTACAAAACCCTATTCAGGTGTTCATACCTACTAAAGCCCCTCTGTAATAAAGCCTTTTTCTCAACCATTAAGAGAACTGATCTCTTTTCTTGGACATTTAATAGGAATTTAGACTTACAGAGCTCTTACCATATACTAGCATAGTGCTTAGGATTTTTATCTTTTTTTATTGAATCTTCAATAATACCTACAAGAAAGGTACTCTTAGCATCTTCTTTTACAGATAAGAAAACTAAGGCTCAGATTCTGATTAGGCAGCAGCAGACCTAAGACCTGATCCCAGATCTATTTGATTCCAGAGCCTGAGTCTTGAACCACTACTCTGTCATGTCCCTTGCCCCAAATCCAAACCCACAAAGCACACCCCCTGGTCTCCACAACATTTCTAATTCAATGAAAACAAGGATGATTTCTCATTCTCCTTGGATTCTGCCTAGCACAATAATTGGCTTTCAGTGTATATGATTGCTGATCTGAATTAATAACTGTGATAATCCTAACACAATAAATGAGAACTGGCCATATAGAAATTCATTCTTCCAAATACTGTTCATTTTAAATATTGGAAGCATTTCAAACAATGGACCACCAAATACCATCTGGCCAGCCTGACTACAGTGCACCAGAGTAAGCCAAGGTCACCAGCAACAAGTATATATGTACCGTATAAATTCTTTTCACCACAGTCAACAAAGTCAGAGATAGCTCAGCTATGTTATCCTGCCATATCTTACAGAGATTATTTCAGTTGATTTTTTTCTTTTTTCTCTTTTTTTTTTTTTTTTGTGCTGGGGATTGAACTCAGAGCTTTGTGCATGTAAGGCAAGCACTCTACCAACTGAGCTATGTCTCCAGCCCCTCAGAGACTGTTTCAGAACACCAGAGAGTTCTTCAGGATTTGGGGATGTCCCTCAAGTACTATTTAGGTGATTTTAAAAATAAGTTACCCAAAAGTTACAGTAAAAAAAAAAAAAATTAAGGGGGCTGAGGTTGTAGCTTAGTGGTACAGCAATTGCCTTGCACACATGGGGCACTGGGTTTGATCCTCAGCACCACATAAAATAATTAAGTGAAACAAAGGTATTGTGTCTATGTTCAACTAAAAAAAAATTAAGTATAAAAGATATAAAATGTGATTGGTGGAGCTCAAGGTGTGGATCAGAGGTAGAGCATTTGTCTAGCATGTGTGAGGCCCTGAGTTAGAGTCCTGGGACAGGGAAGGTGTGGGGAATGATATGTAGCCAATCAAAAATCCTCAAAAAAATACTTCTGCACTTACAACACTCTAGGCTTTTTTCACTTCTCTTTGAATGGTGGCCCCATGTGTACGGTCAGACTCAAGTGACAACTCCCCTAGAGCAGAGGGCATATGCACTGAATTACTGAATTACTTTGTACAAATTAGAGCACCAGGCATGTGCCTGACACAGGAGGTACTCTATAACCCTAAATTTTGGCCTCAAAATCCTTTAAAACCTTCCCTCCAGAAGGACAGAGTTACAATTCCTTGGTCTTATATTCAAGGCCCATTTACCTTCCCAAATTCTCAAGATTTTATGTTATATCCCCATACCTTGTCACCCCTTGCTCTTTATACCCATTATTTGGGACCCAGTTCAATCTCTCCTTTGGCAAGAAAGACTACCTAGACAACTCCAAATCTTGTAACCTTTCATTACTCTTAAGACCTGTAACTTTCAAAGACAATGGAAATGTTCTAGATCTGTACTATATGTTCTTTTGTATATAATAGCTACCTATTGGACAGCACAGGCTAATGCCTCAATATCTCTTTGGTAACACCAACCTGCTGCATTCTATGGTTAAAACATTCATCAAATCACCCCAGTAGACTGAAAATTCTGTACACAAGACACATCTTATTTTTCATAGCAACTCTCATGAAATTGATAAAAGTAAATATTTGCTTATGTACATGCCAGTTTATCAGAAAATATCAGCAAAAAGGTGCTGGACTCAGGCATCTACAGTGATGTTCACTTCTGCCCCATCTGAATGTCATGACACACACAGACAGGAAGGAAAAAGCAACTTTCTGAAGACACAAATGACCACTGATCAAGCCACAAGGTACTCTGGTTGAAATGACATTTAGGTCATAACTTCCCTTTACCTAAAACTTGCCTAAACATCTCCATTAGCAAGTAGCTAAATTCTGATGGCAAATTATGCTGACAAAAAATTTAATTTCTTCCCAAGTTAGAAGCAGAATGACCTAAGCCAGTCCTATTTGTACAACTTTTTTTTCACCTATTTATTAAGCATATATCTCCCTTGGAGTCCTTCAGCCTACTGGTAGGATCTCATTGTGCAGACACATGTAAGAAATTCATTGACACTTTTCTCAGTAGGGCCTATACTGGCTCTAAATTAAGACCCAATATTTAAGTATCGACAGTCAAAAGAACACAAGATATATAGAAGGCACAAGTTTCAGCACTATGGTACTATTACCTTGGGCAAGTGTCTTGTCCCTTTGGCCTCAATTTCCTTATCTTCAAAAAGGAATTAATATTAGGCGAAATACCTACCTCACAAACCCTTTATGAGTAAGTCATAACCATGGTTATTCTTCCCAAATCAACTACATAGATAGATAGATAGATAGATAGATAGATAAAAGATTCATGAATTTGCTAATGGTTCTTTGTGGAGTATATGCTAACAAATGGACTAAGATCAACACTCCAACATTTTTTTCCCCAAATTTCTTCATCCCATCCCACTATGCAAATGTATGAGCAAAAATTCAACAAATACTTCAGTCTGGCACATGTAATAAGGAAACAAACATGTTGACTCAGAGAACACAGACATATTTAATATAAAATATAACAGAAAAGTGACTGAATCAAGTCATAACACAGTCTAACTCCTCATGTAAAAATGTGAGATTTACTGCTTTGATTTTTTTTTCAAACCAATGCTTCATCAGAACAGCCAGCTAAAAATTCACAATCCATACACAGAATAAATAAGCCATTTAGATATTAAAAAAAACAGCAGGTACACACTATCTACATGTTTAACAAGGAAAAAAAAAAAAAAGACTGTATTCCAACTACTTGGGAGGGTGAGGTAAAAAGATCCCAAGCTCAGGGACAGCCTGGGCAACTTAGCAAAACCATGTCTCAAAATAAAGTAAATGGATGGGGATGTAGCCTAGTGGTAGAGTGCTTGCCTAATATGTGAAGGCCAGGGTTCAATCCCAATACCATTAAAAATAAAGTTAAATTAAAAAAAAAAAAGACTAACCACTGGTTTCACCAACACCACCCACTTAATATTACACAGTGATATGTACTAAATGTGAAAAAAGCAACTTGGGTGAGAGTTTGAATTTTGCTAATTTAAGTGCAACCACACCCCTCAACAGGTAAAGTTGGCACACCGGGCTTGGCCAAGGCCAGCCTTTCTTTGTTTCCCTCTATTCTGCATTTACCCAAGATCTTGGCTCTGAGACAGAAAACTCCCACTCTTGATTGGTTCATTCTGTCCCATGCAATTAAGCAACACCACAATCCAGTAAACGCAATGGCTCAATTATTTATCTTCTAGTCGAGTTTACCTGGTGTTTATAAAAGAACAATGTCAAGGAGGAAAGAGGTTTATTGCTCTCTAGAACGGGCCTGACCGGGGATTTGTCTTATATTTTTACAAGGTGGGGAGATGCATGGCTTAACCTAGAAAAGGATGGGGATGGGGAAGGATTTATAGAGTACAAGTCTTTCAGTTTCCCTACAAGAAACTTGATTCTTATTCAATAATCCTACCCCAAACCAGCCAGCCCGTGAGGCTATAGGGGTATACCTATTCCCACCTCCGGAGGGGCACAGCTGGCTTCCGAAAGAGCAGGAGCAGGGCAAGGCGGAGGAAGCGCTGAGAAGGCGAGGCAGGGAAGAGGCTCTTTCCAACACGCGCCCCCCACACACACACACCACCAGTGATCTCGGCCGGCGTGACAGTCGCTCCGTGCCCCGAACGTCCCCAAAGCCCCAGGGAGCAGGAAGTCGGGGGGCTGTCGCTCTCTCCAGCCACCCCAACACTAGTACGCCCTCGCTCCATGATTCTGCTCCCTCGAGCTCATTCCCACTCTTCCTCCGCTTATCCCCTTTTCCCCAAGACAGAAACTTCCTTCCAGTGCCCCCTTCTCTTCCGAGACCACTCCTGTCATCCCAGGGAGTTGTCCCTTCAGGGCGACCCTCGGTGTCTTCTCACATCCCACCAGCTCCACTGAAGCGTCGATTCGCAACTACCCCCCAAAACACTTCCGAAGGCTCGCAGTCCCTGCGGCGTCCCCCAGGGTCCCCAGGCCGGCCGGCCGGCAGTCGGGGGACGGGGCCCCACCCTTCGCCCCCTTCACCTGTTTCTCCAGCTGTGAGGCCCGACAGGCCGGGGCTGCGCTCGCGTCGGGTGCGGGTGGCCGGACTCCCTGGGGCCGCCGGGCCTCTCCTAGGCGACGCAGAGGGGCAAAGCCGAGCTGGGGTGCTCGTCAAGGATCCGGTTGGGGCTCCTTCCCTCCGCTGCGACGTCGGAACCCCAGGCTCCCCCTCCCCGTCTACTCCGCCGCAGCTCCGGAAACCGCTGAATTACAGACCCTCCAGCCAATCCCCACCCAGCCCCTGCCTAGCCAAGACACGCCTCATGCATAATTCATGAGACGGCCAGCTTGCTCGGCCACCCAGAGGCCCCAGAGCATGGCTGTACATCCAAAACCCCACCCACAAACCAATAAAAAGAGCCTCTAAGAGAAAGGGCGGAGTCAAAAGAAGACTGGGTACGCCCCTGTGTTGGCTGTTCCAAGGGCTTAGTGCTCCTCCCTCCGTAATAACCAGGGAAGAACCCAAGCCCTGGGCACCGAATCACGGGGGGAGGGTGGGGAAATGACCGGAATGTCCTGCTGAAAACTCAGCTGAGTTCCTGGCAGTGCGTGACGTCAAGACACTTTAAATGCCCTGCTACGGCTCCCTGCTGCCCGCTTTCCCTTTTCCCGGCCCTTGGCACCACGTGGGGAGAGGTTAAGAGCTTCTTACCACGTGGGAATCAGCCAGTTCAGACTCCCAGTTAGCACCGGATCCTCAGGGGGCCCAACTCCTGAACTAGGTGTCTGAGGACAACAAAAAAGAACATGGGCGACTCCTGCCTACTTTGAACTTTGGTTTCTGCGTGAGTCGGGCACACACACCCGGAAATATGACGCGAAAATAGAGTAATTACTAGATTGCGTGGGGAGAAGATAGTGGATATAACCCCGTCCTCGGTTCCATAGCTTCAAGTATCAAATGTCAACAGCTAAGTTATTAGCTGGTACACAGAAATGCAGATAGTATATATATGAGGACTGACATGTATAAACAGTATTTGACATGTTTAGGCCTCTGTGTTACTGAAATTCTTTTTCTTTTCCACCGCGCCTACTTGATGTGCAAGTTTTACTGAATTGAAGCCAGTAGCTCATAGGAAATGTAGACATTTTGCCTTACACAACAGGGGATGAACTCTGCATAACGGAGTGATTTTTGTGTGCTGATACTATCATAGTTTTTAAAGACACCAGTTGTATTTGTGTTTGCTATATTCGTCTAACACAGACATAAAGATAAAAATCTAACTGGCTGAGATGGCTATAATTCCAGCACCTAGAGAGTGAGGCAGGAAAATCCTAAATTCAAGGCCAGCCTCAGCAACTTAGTGAGGCCCTGTCTCAAAATTAAAAATGAGAGGTTGAGAATATACCTCAGTTGGTGCACTGCTTGCCTAGCATGCACAAGACCCTGGGTTCAATCCCCAGCACTACCAAAAAAAGAGAGAGAGAGAGAGAAGGGCTGTGGAGTTGGGGATGCACCTTGGTGGTAGGACACCTCTGCGTAGAATCTCCAGTACCAAAATAAAATAAAACAAATAAAAAAAAATCTAAAAAGGGTTCATTATCTCACTATAGCAATTTTTTTCAACAAAACTAATAAATGTTCACGGTTTTAAAAAAAAGTTCAAATAAGTTGAAAATGTTAAATGAAATCTTCCCCTCCTTTCTCCATCAGTCCTTCTCCCTAAAGATAGCTGTTCTTATTAATTTCTGGTGAGAAAATCAATGATTCTTAACCTTTGATGGGTCACAGATCCTTCTGAGAATCCAATGGAGACTGTGAATTCTAGCCTCAGAAATGTACAGCACAAACTGATCATGGTGATGCACTCCTGTAATCCCTAGCTACTTGGGAAGAATAGGCAGGAAGATGCAAATTAGAGTCCATCCTGGTCAATTTAGTGAGACCCTGGCTCAAAAATAAAATGAGCCCAGAGTGGTAGCACACACCTGTAATCCCAGAAGGCTGAGGCTGGACAATCACAAGTTTGAGGCCAGCTTCAGCAATTTAGGGAGTCCCTGTCTCAAAATTAAAAATAAAAAGGTCTGGGGACTTAGCTCAGTGGTAAAGTGCCCCTGGGTTCAATCCCCAAAACCAAAAATAAAATATGGGGGCTGGGGATGTGGCTCAAGCGGTAACATGCCGCCAGGCATGCGCGCGGCGCTGGGTTCGGTTGGATCCTCAGCACCACATAAAATAAAGATGTTGTGTCCACCGAAAACTGAAAAATAAATACTTAAAAAAAATTCTCTCTCTCTCTCTCTCTCTCTCTCTCTCTCTCTCTCTCTCTCTCTCTCTCTCCTCTCTCTCTCTCTCCTCTCCCCCCCCCTCTCTCTCTCTCTCTAAAAAAAATAAATAAATAAATAAATAATAAAAATAAAATATGCATGCTTGTAATCCCAGCAGCTTGGGAGGCTGAGACAGGAGGATCACAAGTTCAAAACCAGCCTCAGCAATTTAGCAGGACTAAGAAACTTAGCGAGACACTATCTCAAAGTAAAAAGAAAAAGGCTGGGGATGTGGCTCAGTGGTTGAGCACCCCTAGGTTCAATCCCCAGGGCCGGGAAAAAAAAAAGAAAAGGAGAGGACAGGAGATGTGGCTCAGTGCTTTGGTAGCCCCAGCCTAACAGAGTGATGAATTATCAAACATGAAATAGGATACAGAGAGTTTAGAGCAAATGGCAACATTTTGGAATAAATAACCTTAATGTGTAGTCTGCCTGTTAACCTAACTGGCCCTCGTTTTACAGGTCACTTGCTTCTCTTGGAAGCAGTATAGCCAAGGGGAGGAAGAATATCTCTCGGATTTCAGCCTGGAAGAGGAAGAATTCAGGCCGCCAGAACTGGACCAGCACTACTGAATATCCCCAGAGGCTCAGTCCTGTGACTTCCTTGGGAATCTCTGCGGCCCTCCACCCAATGGGCTGCTAGAGTCCCGGGGCCACCCACATCTAGGGCCCAGATCCTGCTTCGATGTAGGGGAGGGGGCCTATGGGGGTCGATTGTGGCCCCTGCCGGGGGAAGGGAGGCTTGGGTTGGTTGATTGTGGGAAAAGGCTCCCCGTCTGAGCGAGCCTAATAAAGGTTGAGCCTAATAAATGTTGCCTAAACAAAGGTGTCGTAAATAAAGGGCGGGGCGGGGCGGGGCGGGGCCACGGGGTTGCCCAGGCGCGAGTGTCAAGGGGCTGCCATAACGGTTAGGCCCGCACAGGCACGCGCCCCATTGGCCTGGGTCGCTGCGCCCCCGAGCCTCCGAACGTCATGTCCCTGCTGCGCCTTTGGGCACCAGGGCTTCTCCTCACGTTGCAACCATTGTGGCTGCTGGTCCAGGCAGCTCAGCCTCTGGAGTGGACCCAGGACCCTCTCCAGCTGACCTCTGAGCACCCAGGACCTATCAAGCCCTGGTCTCTGCACTCCTCTGAACTCCCACCCTTATCACCCCATGCGCTTACACCCCCGGCCCCGGGAGGCTTTGATGACCTGGGGTCCTCTGCTCGCTCCCAGATGTTGGACTCACCACAGAAGTTAAATGGAAGTTTGCTTCCGTTCTTGGGCAGGGATTCACCTGGAGAGCCGCCCCCAGAGGTAGATCAGTTTGCTGTTCCACGTCAGGATCTGCATCAAGACAAACTAATTCGGCAAGAGAGGCTCCCAGAATTGGTTCCAATGCTAGATGGGGATCAGAATCAGGTCCTAGCTCTACCTTCTCGACTCAAAAGTAAGATTCATACTGTCAATCTAGATCAGTCTACAGATCACCAGTCATTTGAAGTACTTGTTCCACCTCTAGATAGCCAGAGTTCAAAAGCAGCAAAGTTTATTGTTTCACCACTGAATCTGAAGAAGGAAGTAGCTCAGCATCTGAGATTTGCTAAAGAAGTTGGTGGAACTCCAAAGCAATTTGCAAAACTTCAGGTTCAAAAAAACTTGGATGATTATGTATATCCAAGTACAGATGTAGCTTATTCTGGCAACCTACCTCCGGAATCCCAGGAGAACTCAGATGAGTCTCCAGAAACTCCTGACCAGGTTGAACCTTCTCTGGAGGCCCAAGAGACTCCTGAGGAGCTCCAGTCCTCTTCGTCCCAGCAAGAAGTTCCTGAGGACCAGGAGGCTCTAGGAGGTGAAGCATCAATGCATCATAAACTTTCATCTCTAAGAAGTGACACTCAGCCAGTTGTCACAAGTAAACCTGCAGATCTGGTTACCGTAACTCCGCAGGCAGATAAAGAGATTCACCTTCCTTCAGGCCAGGAGCAGGCCCCAACCCAGCCTTCAGAGGGTCTTGAAGTAGTAGAACCTTCATCAACCCAACAAGAGGCTCCAGCTCAGACTTCAGAGCTCTCTGAACCCTCTTTATCTGAGCAAGAGACTCCAGTTCAAGCTCCCAAGTCCCCTATGGAGAATATAGCTGAAACTCTACCAACTCTACCTGTAGTTCCATCTCTAGGTCAGGATCAAGTTCATTATTATAACTTGCCCAGTGTTACAGGTAGGCCTGCAGACGTGGAAATTACCATAACTTCGGAACCTACCAAGGAGGCCGAATCTTCTCTAGCCCAGCAGGAGGCCCCAATTCAGCCAGAGGCCTCTGTTCAGGAGGCCCCAGTTCAGCCAGAGGCCCCAGTTCAGGAGGCCCCAGTTCAGGAAGCCCCAGTTCAGGAAGCCCCAGTTCAGGAGGCTCCAGTTCAGGAGGCCCCAGTTCAGGAGGCCCCAGTTCAGCCTCCAGAATATGCTGAGGAGGTAGAACCTTCTCTAACCCAGCAAGAGACCCCAGCCCAGCCTCCGGGCCCTCCTGTGGAGACTGAACCTTCTCTCAGTGAGCAAGAGACCCCAACTCAGCCTTCTGAGTCTCCTGGGGAGGACCAGTCTTCTGAAAGCCAGCTGGAAGTACCAGTGCAACCTCTAGACTTGCCCAGTGTGACTGGTAAACCTGCAGATGTACTAATTACTATAACACCTGAACCCACTACAGAGGTGGGAACTTCTGTGATCAATGGTGAGGCTATAGTTCCTCCCTCAATTCCAACTAATGAGTTAGGACCTTCTGCATCCCAGCCTGAAGCCCCAACTGTGCCTCCAGAGCTCCCTAACGATGTAGGTCAACCTCCAGAAGGTGAGGATGTGACAGGTTCTTCTCTAGGTTCTGATCAAGCTGAGTCTCCTACTCCAGAATTGAATAATGAGGTTGAAACTTCAGCGCAACAGGAGACCCTAGATGAGTCCTCAGTGTCCCCTGAGCAGTTGGAACCTCAGCCAAGCCCCCCTCTAGAGGAGGAACAACCTCCAATTGATCAAGAGGTCCCCAGTCAGCTTGAAGAGCTGCCTGAGGAATCTTTATCAAGTCAGCAGGAGAGCTCATCTCTGCCCTCAACGCCCCCCGTGAGTGTTGAACTTCCACCAGTCCAGGAAACACTCCCAACTAAACCTCCAGAATCCACATTTGTCTCGACTATTGCTTCATTCAGTGATTCCATGTCATTTTCACCTCAAGATCTAGAAGTAATGTTCAGAAGTGGGTCTTCAGATTTGCCTAAAACCACAGTTCAACATGTGGCTCTGATAGTTACTGTACCTTCAGAAGCCACTAAAGAAGTTGAGCCAGTTTCCACCCAGCAAGTTACATTTTATCCAACCCAGTCTAATGCCCCTTCCCAGTCTCCAGGATTCCCTGAAAACTTTGGATTTTCTTCAGCCCAACAAGCAACCACAACTCAGATGGAAACTTCAACTCAGGTCCTAAGTCAGAATAAAGCTCAGGATTTAACATCACCCAGTGTTACCTTTCAACCTTTGGACCTGGAACTCACCTCAACTCCAAAACCCACTAAACATTCTACAGCTGAGAAGAAGCCTGTAGCTCTTTCATTGTTCCCTATGGCTATTGGAACGTACCATATATCTCTTCCAACGGTCCCTGTATTTGTTTTTCCAACCATGAAGGAAACTTCAACTTTGCTTCCAACGTATCAAGAAGGAATAATTCCAACACAAGAAACTTCAACTCAGCCACAGGTCCTAACTGAGAATCAAGTTCATTTTTCAAAAGTACCCAGCTTTACATTTAAACCTGTGGAAGTGGAACTCCCCATAACTCCAGAGCCCAATGTGGTGGTTGAAAATCCTCTACAGCCCCACCACGTGGAAATCCCCATAACTCCAGAGCCCAATGTGGTGGTTGAACATCCTCTACAGCCCCACCACGTGGAAATCACCATAACTCCAGAACCCAATGTGGGGGTTGAAAATCCTACAGCTTTTCCTCTAAAGCCCCACGACGTGGAACTCACCATAACTCCAGAGCCCAATGTGGGGGTTGAACAACCTACGACTTTTCCTCCAAAGCTCCAGGACATGGAACTCACCATAACTCCAGAGCCCAATGTGGGGGTTGAACAACCTACAGCTTTTCCTCCAAAGCCCCAGGATGTGGAACTCACCATAACTCCAGAGCCCAGTGTGGGGATTGAACAACCTACAACTTTACCTCCAAAGCCCCAGGATGTGGAAATCACTATAACTCCAGAGCCCAATGTAGGGGTTGAACATCCTACAGCTCCTCCAAAGCCCCAGGATGTGGAAATCACCATAACTCCAGAGCCCAATGTGGGGGTTGAAAATCCTACAGCTTTTCCTCCAAAGCCCCACTACGTGGAACTCCCCATAACTCCAGAGCCCAATGTGGGGGTTGAACATCCTACAGCTCCTCCAAAGCCCCACGACGTGGAAATCACCATAACTCCAGAGCCCAATTTGGTGGTTGAACATCCTACAGCTTTTCCTCCAAAGCCTCACTATGTGGAACTCACCATAACTCCAAAGCCTAATGTGGGCGTTGTACATCCTACAGCTTTTCCTCCAAAACCCCATGACGTGGAAATCACCATAACTCCAGAGCCCAATGTCAAGGTTGAACATCCTACAGCTTTTCCTCCAAAGCCCCACGACGTGGAAATCACCATAACTCCAGAGCCCAATGTGGGAGTTGAACATTCTACAGCTTTTCCTCTAAAGCCCCATGAGGTAACACTTCTACGTCCTCACCAGGGGACTACAAATCCTCCTCCAAACCCCCCGGAGACAACATTTCCACATCTAGATCTGGAAACCACAAATCTTCCTCCAGAGCCCCCTGATGTGACATTTCCACGTCCATACCAAGAGACTACAAATCCTCAAATCAACCACGAGGAAACTTCGGTCATGCCTCAATCTTTTGAAGTGCAAATTACCATAACTTCAAAACCCAACATTGATGTTGCATCTTCTCAAACCTTGCCGGGGAAGCCAATTCAGCTTCCAGAGCCATATAAAGAGATTATAGCGAAACCTCCTGTATATTATGAGATTACACTTCCAACAATAAGTACAGCTCTGGTGTCGGAGTCATCTAGTGTTGGAGTTCAACCTCCAGACGTGACAGTTACCCTGACTGCACTACCCAGTGTGGCAACTGAAAGTTCTACAACTCCTACAACTCTTTCAACAACTGAAACAACTTCACAGCAAACAAATATGACTGAATTCACAATTCCACAAGTGGAGCCAGACCAAACCACAACTCATTTCCCCGAAATTTATGCCACAGAAAAGGAAGAAAATGTCACCAAGAACACTAATATATGTGAGCTCTGTACTTGCCAAGATGACACACTGTTGTGTGTTGGTCTCGCCCCAATGCAGAAACTCCACCGAGTGCCTGTGCTAGAGCCCTACAGCTACAATGGCACCTTCGCAGTCTTGTAAGAATCACCTTTCCTCATTTGTGCTCTGCATTCTGTCTACCCTTTTCCTCAAGGGTCTCCTGGGCCTTTCTCATCTCCCCAACCCACATTGATTGACTTTTTGCTTTTAGTTTTTGCTTGTCAATTCTCCATATCCTCTTTTTCCTTCTTACTATTGTGCCCTTTCTCCAGTCTTTCACTTGTGATCATCCTTTATTTTCTTACCCATTTTTATTTAGCCCTATCATATCATTGCTTAAGCTTTACCATTTTGCTCCATCTGCTTTACAACTCATCTCATTAATGATGATACAACCAAGTGGTTAAGAGTAGATTCTAGAATAAGACTTTGAACCCAGATCTTTCATTTATTAGCGTTGTGACCTTGGGCAAAAAAGCTCTATGTCTCAGTTTCCTTATTTGGAAAATGGGGATTATGATAGTTACCGGTTCATAGGATTGTTGTGAAATTTAGATGAGAGAGTACATGTAATACTCATGTCGGTGCCTATCATATATGAATACTAGCTGTTAATATTATTATTCAGTCCCTCAGTTATGTCCAGAATTCATCTTAGTCTTGGCTTTCATATAACATCCATTTTGTGCCCAACTGAGGGCTAAGTACTATGGGAGCCACAGAAATATGACATTGTTTACAGAACACAAAAATGATAGGTGGGAAGAAGACTAAAAATTGAGATGATATATAATTAAGTAATAAAAGAGGATGCAGACCACATGTGCTGTAATTCTTCAGAATCTTTCATTACTGAAGTAGGGATGTTGGGAAAGCTGTACAGATAGGCTTAAATGTTACCTGGTGCTTGAAAGTGGCTATAATTTTAAAGAAAAAAACGGGAAGTATATCTACACAAAGGAATGGCTGCAAGAATGACCAGGATTTGGTAGACTAGTGGGCCTACAAAGTATTGGGTTAGAATCAATGAAAGGTAATATGAAAAATTCTAAATATCAACTATAGATGTTTGAAAGCTACACAGTGAGAAATGAAGAGCCACTGAAAGTTTTCAAGCAAGAGATAAAAATAACTAAAACAGGAAGATAATTTTATAATCCATTTTTAGAGTGATCTAGAAGAGAAAGCTTAATTCAATGGGGCCACCTAGAAAACTTTAGCAAAATCTATGAGTAAAGCAAGAAGGAGCTTAATCAGAGTGGTTGTGATAGAGTAGAAAGAAAATCCTGGGAGCGCAAGGGGGAGTGGGGGAAGGAGGAGGGAATGGGAATGGGAAAAACAATAGAATGAATCAGATATAACATTCCTATGTTCATATATGAATACACAAGTAGTGTAACTCCACGTCATGTACAACAACAAGAATGGGAAGTTATACTCCATGTGTGTATGATATGTCAAAATACATTCTACTGCCATAACTAAAAAGGACAAATAAAAGAACAAAAAAATCAAATTCCATCAATTTATTCTGTTTGATAACAAATAAAAATGCCAGGTTTTAAAAGTAAGATATTAAAAATATTTTAGGGTATGACTTTAGTCTGTTAAAAGGAAAAAAAAATCCTGGGAGCTTTAGAAGAATAACAAATGCTTTAATGATTGACTAAAAGAGTTAGGGGATGAGGTGTACAGAAAAGAGAAAAATAAAATATGGCTCCACGAGTTTTGTCCTGGATAAAAAATGAGAATGCTGGTGATGTAGCAGGTGGAAAACAACACCAGGAAGGAAAGCCAGTTGGAGAGAAATGAGTTCACTCTTAGCCATTTCTTAGTGGGGAACATAAAGCCCTCAGAAGGCTTCTGGTTGAGTGGAAATGTCCACTAGGCCTTTGTCCACTAGATGAGCAGGCTTATCCTCCAACCTCAAACGCCAAGAAAAAGTCTAGGTAAAGATGTATAAACAGAAAAGTTATTGCTAAGGGATAAGAACAGAGTTTAAAAAAAAAAGTTGAAGGTATCTGCAGAGTTGAAACTGAACATAATTTAACAGCTTCTTCAAATATGTCATTCATAGATACATTCTCACATTAAAAAAAAAAGTCAACAGAAGTATATTGGATCAAAGTGAAAATCTATACCTCTATCCTTTTTCACCCCTTGTCCATGCCCTACCACCCATAAGATGACCCCTGTTACATATTGGTGTGTGTCTTTCTTTCTGCTTTCTCTTCTATGCATAATTTTCCCTGATGAAGTTTAAAAAAGAAAAAAAAACACTGTGATTCATGCTTGTTTTCTATGCAACATGTTCAAGAGATCTTTCCACATCAGCACACAATTAGAATCACATCCGTGATTTCTTTTTTTTTTTTTTTTTTTTTTTTTTTAGAAAGATTGAAACAAGTAACTTTATTTATTTATTTATTTTTTTTTTTTTAAGAGAGAGTGTGAGAGAGGAGAGAGAGAGAGAGAGAGAATTTTTAATATTTATTTTTTAGTTCTCGGCGGACACAACATCTTTGTTTGTATGTGGTGCTGAGGATCGAACCCGGGCCGCACGCATGCCAGGCGAGCGCGCCATGGCTTGAGCCACATCCCCAGCCCCCCACATCCGTGATTTCTAATTGTCCTTATCCTCCTAATACCTGGAGATATTTCAACAGAGGGCACTTAGGCAAAGCTTTGGTGTCACTTGCAATGTGTTTCTTAATTCATATTTGTTAATATGGTAAATTCTTGCCCATTTTTCTGTTGAAATTCGACAGATAGGAAGTTAAACTTCTGCTTTATCATTTGTGCCAGTGGCTCATATTATTATCTTATTGTGAAACGGGGAAGCTGATAGTTCTGAAAATTAGAAAGCTGGGTTTTTGTTTTGTTTGTTTTTTCTATATTTGAATGTTCTCCATGAGTTTTCCATGATTGTTTTACTTTTTCTGTTCATTTTTTCCCCTACTTATTCAAAAGTATAAACTGTTTCTTCACAGGAATTTCCAAGGAAACGTTATTTCTTACATTGAAGAAAACATATGGAAATCTTACCGTTGGGCTGAGAAACTGTGAGTATATTCTCTCCAAACATGAATACAAAAAAAAAAATGCATTGTAAGATCCTTCTTAGTCTAGAATGTTGAGGTCAATTCTGTTAGAAAAAGGTTTTCCCCTCCATAAATCAATTCAGCCTGTATTGAGTGAAATTTGGTAGTTATTTTAAAAATTAAATTTCATGGGGACTGGGTTTGTAACTTAGTAGTAAGTAGAGTAATTGCCTAGCATGAAGCGAGGACCTGGATTCCATCCCCAGGACCACAGCAAAAAAATAAATAAATAAAAATTCAATTTCGTGGACCCTCTTTGAAGTAAGTAAAAAACAATTTAAATTTATTTTCCATTTTGTAAGTAATACATAATTACATTCTTAATGAGTAAATATGAAATAACAGGTAGTGATACCATCCCTGTGCTCTAACCCTCCACCCCTGAGGAAACCACTACTCTGAGTTTGGTATATATACCCTTCTGGATCTTTCCCCATGCATTTGCCTACACACATATTTACATATAGCAAAATAGGTTTGTTGCATGGTTTTATTATCTTTTTTTACATAAATGGTAACATTCATGCAACTTGACTCTTTCACTTCACCATATGTCAGGTTTCTTTTTAGTACACAGAACCTACTCTATTCATTTGAACTCATGCATAATATTCCATAGTATGAACATATCATGATTTATTTAAAAATAATTCCCTTACTGATGTATGTTTAGAGTGTATATGGTTTTCCTGTTCACATGCATAATGTCAATAAACATACTTCTTTGTGAACATGGGCATATAATTCTATAGAATAGAAATGAGATTTTGGGGGGTGAAGACTATTGTAGATATGAAATTTTAGCTACCCGAAAAAAGGCTATGCCACCTTATACTCCTGGCAAGAGAATATGACAACATTCATTTTCTCATACTTTTTTACCACTGGATATTCTCCATCTTTGTGCTGAATTTTGGTCCAGAAATAACCTTTTCATCTTTCAGAATTCTCAGTGAAAATTCCCTGACTGAATTACACAAAGATTCCTTTGAAGGCCTGCTATCCCTCCAGTATTTGTAAGTTAGTTAATCATATTTATCTGTGAGTTATGGGTTATCTAATGAATAAGGGGTTCATATTAGATAATCTGTAAAATCTCTTCCAGCAATTAAATTCTGTGATTGTGTAAGTTTGTATAGATTTTAACCCATCTCCAGCATTAAATACCTCCTAAGCATTTTTAGTTTTAAAAATTATATAGACAAGATACGGATGGGAAAAAAAACCTCCACTTACAGTGGAAAAGTGGTAATAAGATCAGAGCAATTACTAACACTCATATGAACCTTGTTTTATAAGTGTTTACATGTATTTATATCTAGTTTACAGCCCATGGATCAAAACCAATCCACAGTCAATTTTTATACAGCTCATTAACTAAGAATTATTTTTACATTTTTAAAATGCTGTAAAATAAATAGGAAAGAATATGTAGCAGAGATCGTATGTGGCCTGCAAAATCTAAAATATTTACTATCTGGCCTTTGCAAATAAGGTTTTAAAAAGTTGGATTAGTAGAACAGCGGGAATTAAAGTTAACCTCAGTTTGGTGCCTACAGGAGAGAAAAAAAAATAGGCCACCTATATTCATTTGAATGCCATTAATTAGAATGTTTTAACAATTAAACTGAATTAAATTAATGCTTAAAGACTAAATAACTAGCCAGCATGATGGCCAGCATGATGGCATACACCTGTAATCCCAGTGGCTCAGGAGGATGAGACAGGAGGATTGCAAGTTCAAAGCCAATGTCATCAAGGGCAAGGTGCTAAGCAACTCAGTGAGACCTTGTCTCTAAATAAAATACAAAATAGGGCTGGGGGTGTGGCTTAGTGGTTGAGTGCCCCTGAGTTCAATCCCTGGAACAACAAAAAAAGACTAAATAATTAAGTAAGTAAATTACATAATAATATTTTCAAGACTACTAAGCTACTGAAGAACATACCAGTATTAAGGATTTCAATGCAGGAATTGACATACCTTCATTAAAAATAGATATTTGCCAAACACAGAAGTATAAAGAAGGTCAAGTGTCATATGTTTTCTCTCATGTGGGGACACTAGAGAGGAAAAAAGAAAAGAAAGATGGGGGTGAGGCTCATGAAAATCAAAAGGAGATCAGTAGAAAAAAGGAAAGGAACCAAGGGGTGAGAAGAAGGGAGAGAAGGGGGAAGTGCTGGGGAATGATATTGGCCAAAGTTTATTGTTACATTGTGTGCATGTATGAATATGTAGCAACAAATCCCAGCATTATGTACAACTATAATACACCAATAAAAAATGTGAAAAAGTTGGGCATGGTGGTACATGCCTGTAATTCCAGCAGTTCAGGAGCCCGAGGGAGGAGGATTGCAAGTTCAAGGCCAGCCTCAGCAATTTAGCAAGGCTCTAATCAACTTAGTGAGACCCAATCTCAAAATAAAAAATTAAAAGGGCTGGGGATATGGCTCAGTTTTAAAGTGTCCCTGGGTTCAATCTCAGTATCCCCCTCCAGAAAATAGATATTTGAAATGATGGTTAAATGGTGTAGCTTGCAACGTTTACACTAAGTAAGCAGATCAGAAATGCCTATAACTTCATTATTCACAAAATTAAAATCTCTCTATTATTATTGTCAAGGAGGGAACACTTACATAGTATTTTTATCTGGTTAAAGATAATTTAGGTTCTTTGCTGTGATAGCTTGATTTTTATCCTTTGTCTGTGGTATCTAGATATGTGTGGGTCATTAACCCTATTAAGCTAACTAATGATGTTTTTAGTATATATATTCTTTTTTCAGATGTAGAAGGCTTAAAAGAAGTGAGTATAAAGAGCTTCACATGATACTAAAAGTAGTCCTTTGAATTATCAAACCTCCTAGGCCCTCAGGGACAATTGCTTTTGTATTGGTGGTTTTAGTCACTTTTGCCTCAAACAAACGTGGTTTGGAGAAAACAAATGAGATAACTGCTTAATGGAGTAGACTTTTCATTATTTCTACTATGTAAGACTTTGTTAGCTGATTATTTCATGTTAGCATATATATTTGCATTTATTTAAAAAAAAACACTAACCAATAAAAAAGAGCTCAAAAGAATATGCCAAACACTGTTCCCTAGTATTGGAAGGACAAAGATGAGTAAGACAGGTTCCTCTTCTTTAGGAACTTAGGGGCTCACAGAGGAGACAAGGCTAAGCTCAAACCATAATGCAGCAAGTACCCAGTGGATGACAAAGTGCTAAAGAGGTGCAGCAGAAGGGCCAGCTGTGAAGTCACAAACTGCATTCTTTTTTAACTAGTCATTTTTGTCCCCCTCCTCACTCCCTAGATATTCATTTATTTTATAAATATTTTAGTTTCTCAAATACTTGTGTCAGTTTTAAACCTGGAGGGCAACACAGATGAGCAAGACCCAGTGCAGGCTTTCAAAGAGTTTGTATCAGAAGAAATGGGATACAAAAACAATTGAATTGAAAACAAATGGATATGGGCACTAAGAGGTATAAATTGTGTCTACAGCACAAAAGAGGAGAAAAGATTTCCAATTGGTTTAAGGAAAATGTTCCTACGGCAGTGCTGTTTCAACAGGACCTCGAAGGGCCTCACTCTGGGAATCATCAGATAGGCATCTTAGGGAAAATATACAAAGCTTACAAAGGGAGAGTGGGAGAAAGGCAAAACACAGAAATGTGTTTGAGGAGTGCCATGGGCACCTATAGGGCACAAGAGGGAGAATGGAACCCAACCTTCTAGGACTTTGAGTGCCAAGCAAAGGAGCCGTGGTGGGGAACCATCTGCAGTGCTCTAAAACAACCTTGAGTCTCAGATTCACCTGGAGGACTTTGTAGAACTTGGTTCTGGATACCACCCTCATAGTTACTGATTCAGTCATTCTGGAGTAGGGCTGAGAATTTTGCATTCTTCAAAAGTTCCCAGGTAATACTGGTCTTTAAGAACCAATTCTAGACAGCCTAACTGGTGACTGAGTTCGGGACTGATTAGAAAGGGAGAGCCTAGAGTTGGAGACACCAGTCATGACAGTTCTACCCATCCAGGTGAAAAGTGAGGAACAAGCTGAAATCTGTGGAAGTAAGAGAGTCAACTCTAATCAGAATGGGTGTTTTCAAATAAAAATCCAGTTCCATGTTGTTTTTCATTGTCCCATCACTACACAGCCGAAGCAGGTACTTCATGGAGTATTAAGGTAATATGAAACCAAAATGAGTTTCCATTAGTATGATAGAAAGTACAACTCTGAATTAGTTCAAAGACATGTATTAATTAGAGGAGTAACTGTCTTTCAAATGATTGGAAAGGTATCTTTTTCTTCTAGTATTAAAACTGGGTTAGAAAAATAGAATAAAGGACTAGGGGTATAGCTCAGTGTTAAAGTGCTTGCTTAGCACGCACAAGGCCCTGGGTTCAATCCCCTGTACCACACACACACACACACACACACACACACACACACACACGTGTGAAAGAAAAACGAAATTAAGCCAGGAACATGAGAATATTCCCTTTAATTTTAAAAATTACATGCAGAAATTAATACTTGTAGCTCATAATCTTGAACTTGATAAAACTGTAAAAGGTCACATAATAATTATCCTACTGTCAGGAAAGACTATCTCAAAACCTGTCAAGATATAAAGTTGTATATTTTACTTATGAAAGTGAGACTCAAGAGAAAAGTGGGCAGGGTTAAAAACTCTAAAATATTAAAATATAAGTCCAAAGGTTTAGAATTTAAACAAAAACTAGGTATTCAATATTATCAATTCTGGATTCTATTTATTCATACTAATTAGATAGCTAATATCTAATCAAGGCAATATTTTCCTTTTACTTTTCCTAGAGATTTATCCTGCAATAAAATACAATATATCGAAAGAGGAACATTTGAACCACTACCTTTTTTGCAATTTATGTAAGTTACAACTTGATGATATTTGAAATTTTATAAACCCCCTTGCTACTCATTTGAAATTATGATTAAAATTTATTAGTAAAAAGTTACTAAAGTTATATAGCAAATCTTTTTAGTATCTAGCAAAGATAAGTATGAGAATTATTATACATGGATTGAAATGAGTCATTACAGAGCAGTGGTTCAATTAGTGTGATTTTATACCCAGGTGACATTTTGGCATCTAGTGGCCAGACACCAGGGATGCTGCTAAACATCTACAATATACAGGACAAAACTCCACAACAAGAATTTTCCAGCCCAAAATGTCAATAGCATTTGAAGTTGTGAAGCCCTGTTTTAGAGAAGTAAAATATCACAAGTATTTTTTGAGCATTCACTGTTTTATAGCTAAGGCTCTGCATGTATAAACGCAGAAATATAAGTCATAAGTCCGGATCTTCCACAGCAAGATTTCTTTAGTGTGTGGAAAAAGTATTGAGGTTACATTTCATCATATATAAGTTAGAATCACTGCCAAATGATAAATGTTCTGAAAGAATATCTTTTTTCTTCTCCTTCTTCTTTGGCTTTCTTTTTTGTAGAAACCTTGGTTGCAATTTACTCACAGAACTGGGCTTTGGAACATTTCAGGCGTGGCATGGACTGCAGTTTTTACACAAGTTGTAAGTGAAATAGAAGATACACGCATGTACAAAAAAAAACCCCAAAACTGTGTGTTAAAAACGTTATACAGTTATTGGTTAGCTTGATGTAAGCCCTGTCTTATTCTGAGAAGTATGTCTTAAGATCCATTCATTCTTTTCAAATGAGGAAACTAAGGTACAGAGAAGCCAAGAGACTTGTAATTTATATAGGACATGCTCTGCTTTCCCTAGCACTGATCTCTGGCATAGATAATAGAAAGCATCATGCAAGCAACACCCAAATTAGCATTGCCATGGTAGTCTCAGTGATGATGCTCTGACATGTGAATTGTCCTTGAATTTCATTTTTGAGTTTAACTCTGATTCAATCTCACATTTAGAGTCCCTAACTGCTTAAATATATGCAACAGGGCTACAAAGAATGAAGTTTAGCATAAAGCCCTCCAGGGAGCACAGATGCAGGTGCTTTCTCAATGGAAAGCAGAAACGAATTGGCTCAGGGGACCTCTCTCCCCAATCACCCAGAGCATTATTTTTCTAAAAATACCTGCCTCTGAAGTCATGAATTGTATGTAGGCAGCAAGAGGTGTGAGAAAGATGATGTTTATGATATAGTGTAAAAAACATTTGTAAAGAAAATACATTGCTCTGACCTAATTACATATACTTTCTTTCCTGACTACCCTCAACAAGAAGTATGGGTTTTATTTCCTTTCAGCTCAAAAGGAAATTTTGTTTTTACTTATTTATTTGATTTGTTTTGTTTTTCAGTGCTGGGGATGGAACCCAGGGCCTTGGGCATTCTAGCCAAGCACTCTGGCACTGAGCAACATATACCCCTAACCCCTGAAAGGGATTTAAGACTCAAGGTGAAAGTTCTCCCCTCAACTCAATTTTGGAAAAAATTGTTCACCTGTCTCATGGATCAGAAATCCAGGTTCACATGGTTCATTTTGGGTTCCATGAAGGGATGGTTATGGTATGCCTGGAGCTGGATTAACTTTTCCTTCAGATGCTCATTTATTGCAGCCACCTCCTCCCCCTCATCAATTTGCTGAAGCCTAACTTGGGGAAAGAATATGGAGAGTCTACTTTTCAAACAAAGCAGGGATGGGTGGTGGGTCAGAAAAGACTCATAATGGAGGAGGCACCAACTTATCTCTAGTTTCTGTGTTCATCTGAACAGAAAAAGGCATTTGCTTCATGATGAGAACTCAGAGCCAACTGGCAATGGACATTAACACTCATATCATGCAATGCGAATGGAGCTCTGCCTCTCAGACCAATTCATAGTTGCTTTCATAGATTGGCACATTGAGCCAGACAAGGTGCACAGCTGTGGTCCCAGCCATTTGGGAGGCTAAGACAGGAGTTCAAGGCCAATCTGGGCAACATAGTAAGACCTGTCTCTTAAAAAAGAAGAAAAGAGCTGGGCACAGTGACACACGCCTATAATCCCAGCAGCTAGGAGGCTGAGGCAGGTGGATTATGCATTTAAAGCCAGCCTCAGCAAGTTAGCAAAGTCCCTAAGTAACTCAGTGAGACCTTGTCTCTAAATAAAATACAAAAAAGAGCTGGGGGGTGTGGCTCAGTGGTTAAGTGCCCCTGAGTTCAATCCCCAGTACCAAAAAGAGAAGAGAGGGAAAAAAAAAAAAGATTGGCACAACGGTCACGATCCACCAAGTGTGTATTGGGAGCTGAGCACTTTTGTTTTGGGTAAAATTTTTCTAATAGATAAAGCCATTTTGCTTCAGGAAACACTTGCCATAGTGAGAGATAAGCCTCTTAAATTTCTTTCCAAAGGCAACTTGCCAAGGGAAGATGCCGGTAATTTTATGATCAATATGAATGTACTGGGGTGTTTATAAGTTAAAATACCAATTTTCCCTGAACTATAAAAGTTTGTTCAGAGGTCTCAGCTGATGTAGATATATCATGAATTGAATGGAACCTAAGCTCTGGGTCTCCTCCCTTGCACAGGTCTCTTCTAAGGTTCTGATTGGGGCCCTCGCAATTTCTTTTTCTTTTTTTTTTCCTTTCCTTTTTTTTTTTTTTTTGTTGGTACTGGGGATTGAACTCAGGGGCCCTCAACTACTGAGCCACATCCCCACCCCTATTTTGTATTTTATTTAGAGACAGGGTCTCACTGAGTTGTGTAGTGCCTCTCCATTGCCAAGGCTGGCTTTGAACCTGCGATCTTCCTCCTTCAGCCTCTCAAGCCACTGAGATTACAGGAGTGTGACACCACACCCGGCCCTCCCAATTTCTATATACATAAATTTTGCATGTTTTTATCAGAGGTCATTTCCCAAATTAGATAAGTTTCAGGCCCCACAAAGTCTGGATTCACCTCTGGGTTCCATGTAATACAACCTGGTAAATCTCTCGAATAAGGACTTTCTATTATTGACAAACACTGATGCAACAACTTAGCAGTATGTTAGACTATTTTGAACCTGAAAAAAGATGTGCCAAGAGCTTATTAGTAAAGTACCACTGTTTAAATGGTAGTAATAATCATATCTCTTCCAGATGAAATCAAAGCTAAGGTTAAAGTAACATCTGTCTTCTGTCTTAAACCCCCCCCCCTTTTTTTTCTTTATATGGGCTTTGGGGTCAGAAATGAGTTCAAATTCCAGCTTTGCTTCTTACTAGTTTGGTGGCCCTAGGACAAGTTATATAACCTCTCTGTGCCTCAGTTTCTTCATTTGTAAAATGGGGTAATGATAACATTTACCACATAAGCTTATTATGAGGATTAAATATGAAATGCTGATCATAGATGCCTGGCAGCCTAATAGATGTTAGCTGCAATAATTATTCTTAAAAACTATAAGTAAATAGCAGAAAGATCAGTAGAGTAGAAGGGAGAGAACAGGGGGAAGGAGAAGAGGGGGAACAGAGAGTACTAGGGACCGAATTAGAGCAAATTACATTACATGCTTTTATAATTATGTTAAAATGAATCCTAAAATGTTATGAATAATTATAAAGAAACAACTAAAAAAATGTTCTAGCCAGGTTTAGTAAGACATTCCTATAAACTCCAGTAGCTCAGGAGTCTGAGGCAAGAGGATCACAAGTTCAAAGCCAGCCTTAGCAACTTAGTGAGGCTGTATCTCAAAACATAAAAAGGGCTAGAGATATGGCTCAGTGGTTAAGTTCCCCTGGGTACTATTTCTGGTGACCCCCCAAAAAAGTGTTCTGTAGGAATACACTAATGATTCTTGAGTAGAGTTAAGCTAAAGTCAGATTTTCTTTTTCTTTTTTCCTATTTCTTTTGTCTTTTTGTTTTCTGTTTGCTTGCTTTAATGAATTGAAGAAATATCTTTCAGTATTTTAAAGTAAACATTTGCATAAAAAATAAATTTACACTGGGAGGCTGAGGCAAGAGGATTGCAAGTTTGAGGCAAGCTTCAGCAGTTTCAAGGCCAGCCTGGGCAACTTATCAAGACCCTGTCTCAAAATAAAAAATAAGAAGAGCTGGGTATATAGCTCACTAGTAGAGTACCCCTAGTTCAATCCTGCATACAAAAAAAAAAGTTTATTTCTGGTGTTGTGGCACATTCCTATAGTCCCAGCTACTCCAGAGGCTATGGCAGGAGAATCACTTGAGCCCAGGAGTTCAAGGCCACCCTGAGCAACATAGTGAGATCCCATCTCAAAAAGAGAGAATTTATTCATTTTATTTACATGTAAACATAATGTTATTTATTTATTCAACAAACATCTATTAATACCTAGAAAATTTGCGGCACTATACCCGGCACAGGAATGACAATGATAGTAACATGAGATCCCTGCCCTCTCCCTGCCAGGAGACTGACAAGTCAGCAGGTGATTACATGCTATGGGAAAAGGCTCTGAAGTGACAGAAAAATACCAGTGACAGTAGGTGCTGGGAGCATGACTTCTACCAGTTCCATTGCTTAAAACTTTATCCTCTTTCCTTTGACTTCCAAGCCAAGGAATTGGTTCTATATTTTTTCTTAACTAAGTGAATTAGACCATGAAATGTTTTAAATTTCTAAAAATGAAAGACAAACACCTTGAACTATGGAAGGCACTAAAAATACTGTTTCCTATAGGGCAAGGGCTTCCCACTAGTATAGTTACTTCTAGGGTTTTTTTTTTTTTTAAAGATATAGTCATTTTTTTTTTAGAGAGTGAGAGAGAGAGAGAGAGAGAGAGAGAGAGAGAGAGAATTTTTAATATTTATTTTTTAGTTCTCGGCGGACACAACATCTCTGCTGGTATGTGGTGCTGAGGATCGAACCCAGGCCGCACGCATGCCAGGCGAGCGCGCTACCTCTTGAGCCACATCCCCAGCCCTACTTCTAGGGTTTTTGACCTGAAAATTCTTTGCCATATTTTTTCTTTGTGTTCACTTTTTTCCCCTCCTTTTTTCTTTTTCTTTCTCTTTTCCACTTTATCTTCTAGAGAGCTGGATAATTCCCAAATAAAAAAGTGCCTTATAAAATTCTAAGGGTGATTTATATATAAAGACAAAATATTTTTTAAACATATAAGTTCTTTATAAAAAAGTAGTGTCGGGCTGGGGATGTGGCTCAAGTGGTGGCGCGCTCGCCTGGCATGCGTGCGGGTTCGATCCTCAGCACCACATACCAACAAAGATGTTGTGTCCGCCGAGAACTAAAAAACAAATATTAAAAATTCTCTCTCTCTTTCTCTCTCTCCTCTCTCACTCTCTCTTTAAAAAAAAAAAGTAGTCTCATGCATGTTGAAAATATAATTTTAATTCCATTGCATGTTTCAGAATTCTGAGTCGTAATCCTCTGACAACTGTTGAAGATTCATATCTTTTTAAATTGCCAGCATTAAAATATCTGTAAGTATTACAACAATTTTAAACTCAAGATATGATTTCTGCTCTTCTTGTTTACTTCATCAAAGGGTTAAGTATTTTGTAATAATACTAAAAAGTCATAATTTTAATTTTAATTAGTTACTGGAGAAAAATGTTATGGTAAAGAAGAGTTAAGGAAGGATATATCATGGGGCAAGACAGCCATCAGAAGAAGGCAGCCATATTAAAGAACACTTACAGATATGGAACATGTAAACACATGTAAGAATATATTATTTATCCCAGAAAGCAAAGAGGAATACATGTATATTATTTTTAAAAAAGAAAAAAAGAGGGGCTTGGGTTAAAGCTCAGTGGTAGAGCGCTTGCCTTGCATGCGTGAGGCACTGGGTTCAATCCTCGACACAACATAAAAATATATAAATTAAGATATTGTGTCCATCTATATCTAAAAAAAAAGAAAGAAATGATGCAATATGAAAATAAGAAGTAAGATGATGATTTAAAAAAGATGTAAGTTCTATTTTTCAATGCCAAGATCATTATTTGATGGTGCAAATAGTAAACTTACGTATCTTCAATAAGAGCTTTATGGAATTATCTTCTATGCGAAATAATCTCTTAAGGCAGCTTGTTTTATGAGAAGCCAAAATAGAAGTTATCACATGTCCTTGAAATATTTTTTCAAGTATAGAATATTTATTGGGGTTCATCATGAATATCTTGGCTTTCTCTTTCAGAGACATGGGAACAACTCAAGTATCGCTTTCGACAATTGAGAATATCCTCCTGATGACTCTTGAATTGGAAAAACTGTAAGTTATTTTTTTTCTTAGATTTATTTTACTTGATTTTTTTAGGTCTCTTTTCATATCTTGAATTTAAAATTATTTTAATACATTATTTTCTTAACTTTATTGAGGTATAATTTTCATGTAATAAAATTCACACTGTAAGCGTACAGTTTGATGTATAGTAATGTAGTTACCACCACCTGATGATATAGAACATTTGTCATCCCCAGAATAGCCCCTTACATTGCTTTGCATTCATCCACTCCTCCTACACCAGCCCCTACAAACCACCAAATCTTTTATCTTTCCCTATAGTTTAAAATTTTCCAGAATGTCTTATAAATAAAATCATCTAGTAGTAGATTTTTAGCTTCTTTCACTTAGCATAATTCTTAGCATATCTACTATCAGAATAGAAGAGTTGCAGTTTCTCCATGTCTTCATCTAATCCTTGTTTCAAGTTATTCCTTGTTTCAAGGAATAATATTTTTTTAGCCTTTCTACTAGTAGGAATGTAGTGGTATCTCATTGTGGTTTTAATTTGCATTTCTTTAATAGCTGATGATATTTAATATCTATTTTTATGCACGTTTCTTCTCTTTATGCTTTTACATGTTCAAAGTGTCCAGATTTGGCCAATGTGATCTCTATTGTTGTTTAGCCACACAATGTGAGTTAAACTAAGCTATTGTTTATGCCCAGAATAATGTCTACCATTTACCACTCTCAAACGGAATTGAGATATGGACTCTAGTAGTTGGAGACTTATTCAGATCCTTCTTAGAATTCTATCTTTCTGTGCACTCCTAACCCAGAGCAAGATTTTAAGTTGAAAGGAGATGTTTTTACTGTCACCCAATTCTAATTTCTTTTTTATTTAGGCCTTCCATACCCACTGCCATGCTTTCCTTTCTGGTGGGCATCTCCCTCCTCCTTCCTATATATTTACAGTATTCAAGAGCCACATGCCAGGCACCATGGCACATGCCTATAATCCTGTCTGCTCAGGAGGCTGAGGCAAGAGGATCATGAGTTCAAAGCCAGCCTCAGCAACTTAGCAAGGCCCTAAGCAATTTAGTAAGACCCTGTCTCAAAAAATAAAAAGGGCTGAGAACACGGCTCAGTGGTTAAGCACTTTTGGATCCAATCCCTGGTACAAAAATAATAATTAAAAAAGCAGTTTACCATTGGTTTCTATCCAACTTGTCCAGGCTATATGTATCAAGAACTCCTTTCTACACTGTCCTGTGGTAGCCTTGGACTGTTCTTCTACTACTCAAGTAACTCCTTTTCCATTAACTTAATCCTCTGTGTTTCTATTTATAGGATCTTACCTAGCCATTTGGCCTGCTGCCTCTGCCAGTTTAAAAATAATATTGAAGTTGTCTGCAAGACAGTGAAGCTGCGATGTGACAGTGCATGTCAGACAAAAAATACACGTTGCCGTGAGTCTGAATTGCCTGATGAGAAATGTCTTAACTTTTGTTTTGTTATTCAACTTTTAACTGGTGATCATAGATTTTTCAAACTAATGATGAAACTGCTTTATTTTTATTTATTTATCTAGAATTCAACTCCCTAAATTTCTGGATTGCTCTCTTGCTCAAAGTGAGGTTTTCAGCTATAATTTAATAATATAGCTATTCCATATGCCTAAGGATGAAGAGAAAGGAATAGAAGGGAGAAGGAATAATATTAATGGCCACACATGGTGTCCTGTGCTTTCTGCTTGGTACTTTGTCTTCCAGTGATAACTTATTCATATAGTACAATGCAGTTAGTAAGCTATTTTTTTATACACTAGGTCTCAAGTGTCCTCTGCCTTATAGTGCAGGCATCAATCTATTTTGATCTGTTTGTGCAACTTTATAAAAGAGAATAAATATTTTATTTGAAGCCTAGGAGTTTCTGATTCTATAATAAGAAATTGCACCTAGACCATCCAACTCTGAACTTCTCTTAATCTCAACCTTTTCTATCCTCAGGTAATTCATGTGCTTTCAAATGTTTTTGTGTGTATTAGGTTTATTAGCACTAATTTCATGACTTTCAAAATGTGGTTGCTTTCATATCCAAATAGCTCAAAAATAGGTCTCTACCAGTGATCTTGGGCAAATTATAACTAATAGCACTTTGCTACTTATTACATACATATAACTTATTTTTCAAAATGATTTTTCACCAGTTACATTATTTCCTTTTCCCCCAGAGGTGAGCAGAACAAGTATTTTTCATCTCCATTTACAGATAAGGAAAACAAGATGGGAGGTGTCAAGTGCTATAGCCTTGAACCCAGGTCTTCTGTACCCAATTCTAACCCACATTCCTCTTTTGTCTCCAACCTTACCTCCTCTTTGACTCTCACCACACAAAAAATACTTTTAGTTCTCCTGGGAAAGAAACCAGCTATTGCTGGGTATGGTGGACTGCAATCCCAGTGGCTTGGGAGGCTGAGGCAGGAGGATTGTAAGTTCAAAGCCAGCCTCAGTAACTTAGTGAGACCCTAAGCAATTTTGTGAGACCATGTCTCAAAATAAGAAAATAAAAAAGACCTGGGGGTGTGGCTCAATGGTTAAGTGCCCCTGGGTTCAAATCCCAGGTACCAAAAAAAAGGAAAAAAGAAAAATCCAGCTACACAATGGTACACTTGACCTCATGTAGTTAGAAGCTTTGGATGATTCCCAGAGCTAAAATTGCTAGTTTTCACATCTAGTATGAAAACAGGGAAGGCTTCTGACAAAAATAGCTTTTCCATTACTGTACTTCAGAACCTCAAGTATTGTTTATCCAGAAAATGCTGTTATTCTGTAGATTTATTGCACATTCAGCATAGGCATAGAACCAGGCAAACTTAAAAATCTTTTAACTCACATCCCAGATCCCTGCCTTAATTTAGGGAAAGAACCAGTATGGATATGGTGGGGTTTTTTTTGTTGTTGTTGTTGTTGTTTTGTTTTCTGTGTAGAGGCATCTGTTATGGAGCCTAAGATGTATGGGGAACTGGGGCCAGGTGAAGGAACTGGGTGAGTAGGTGGAAAGGACATGTTCAGATGAGGGAGGATGTGTTAACAGAAAGAGCGGAGCCTGTGCTTTAGCATCTTGGTTCTTATTCTCCTTGGAAGAATGTCCTTTGTCATGATCATCTGTGATGGTGGCAGGAACATGACACACTGAAGAGGTGGATAGAGGAAGCCTTGTGCCCCCTCTGTATCTGAGCGGGGACAGCATGGGGTATGTAAATGTAAGGAGACACAGCTGATCTGTAGAGAATCTCTCAGAGCCCATGAATATTTCTCTTCTAGTCTTGGGCTTTTATTGAGTATTGGGCAATTGGCTGTCCTAAACAGAGTTCTTATATACAGTGTGGAATATTCTGAGTTAAGTAGCACTTTGTCAAAAAAGATGTCTTTTTTTTCTTTGTGTTGTTGCCATTTCATAGGTTTAATTATGAAATTATTTTTCTTTCTTCCAAATGACACTTAAATGTTTGGCTGGAATGTATGGCTGTGGACTGACAAAAAGCTGTCCATCAGTCTTCTGTTATCAAAAGTAGTCTCTTCTTTTTTGACAGTTCAAGATGCATCTGTAGGGAATGCAGAAGGATCATTCATGAAGGTGTTACAGGCCCGGAAGAAGAACACTAGCACTGAGCTTTCTATTGAGCCTGAAAAGCCAGCTTCAGATAAAAATGGTGCCACCTTTTCGGGATTCTTAAATGAACAGCTAGACTTCAATGATGAAAGTGATGTTATAAGTGCATTAAATTACATATTGCCATATTTCTCAGAGGGAAATCTAGAAGATGTAGAGTCAACATTATTCCCATTCATTAAACTGCTTTTTTCAAACGTACAAGATGGAGGTAATGCCATGGAATATTTGAAGAACAATACAAATAACTCCTCTCTTTCAACTGCATCCAACAATTCAACTTATAAAAACAAATTAAAGAAGCTTTATTTTCTGGAAAATTTGTTAGATGCAGAAATTCAGGAAAAAATTGATGAGGTGAAAAAAAAAGAAAAAACTGCCATGCTTATGCAATCTAGGCTTTTAGGTCCCAAATTTAAACGCCAAATCTTTCAAAAGAAATTGGAAACTGCCCAACCACAGGAAAACAGCCTAGCAGAGACTAGGAGTGTAGAGAAAAGGCTGCGGACAGTGAACAGAGTCATCAAGGGGCCGAAGGGCATACGGAAAAGACACTTCAATGAAATGAGAAAACAGAGTATGGGAAGGAAACAGAGTGCAAATCTGTTGGGCAAATCTCCCACCTCCAGCATTTCAAAATTACAGCCTGAGATCAGAGACAAAACAAAAGACTTAACCGACACCCTTTTTGTTTTAGAAGATGCAAATGCTCAAGTTAAAAGCATGAAGGCTGATAAACCAGTCACGCGTTCCAAAAAAACTCACAGCTTTCATAAAACTTACCCTCTTGCAGCCCACAGAATACCCAAGGCCAAAGTGAGTCGAAAGTTCAGAAAGGATAGTTTGCACAATAGACTGATGCTTGCAAAGAGGCCCCCATTCTCTGCACTAAGGAGCCTCATAAATTCTCCCCCACGAGGGGCCTTTTCATCTTTAGGAGACCTGAATTCTCAGGAGAATCCTTTCTCAGGACTACCTGCTCTTTCAGAACCTATAGAAAGTGTTCCTGCAGAAAACAATACTGCAAAAATTCCTTCTGAAAGAAGTATTTTTGAAGCAAACGTTACTGTGTTGGATGAACCCACCTCTGAAAATGCAACCTATGAAAACGCTGCTGCAGAGGCTGTAGATTCTGCTGTGACTCCTTTCAACATAATGCCAACTGTTCAACAAACCAATGAGACACAATGGGAATACCTCAACGCGAACACTGACTCACAACCCAAGCCTGAAGACTTATCCTACCCATTGACGGCATCCCCAGGTGATCAGTTTGAAATTCAGCTAAACCAGCAACTTCGGTCCCTCATCCCCAACAATGATGTGAGAAGGCTCATTTCTCATGTTATTCGGACTTTGAAATTGGACTGCTCTGAGCCCTATGTGCAACTGGCCTGTGCCAAGCTCATCTCCAGAACAGGCCTCCTGATGAAGCTTCTCAGTGAGCAGCAAGAAATCAAGGTGTCCAAGGCCGAATGGGATACGGACCAGTGGAAAACTGAGAACTATATCAATGAGAGCACAGAAGCCCAGGGTGATAACAAAGAGCATGAGGAGACAAGTGAGGTGAGGGCAACTATTGAACAAGAAGCCCAGACTTTTTCATCATTTAGGTTATACAATTGAAGCATTCAAGCAGGAAGACCAGGGGCTTCTAGTCCACATCTTGTCTTGGCCACATAACTTTGCCCAAGACAGTGATCCCCATTTTGTTCCATTAGAGAATAAAGTGGACTTAACACACAAGATAAACAAATAATAGGAAAAAAATGTGTGATAATAAGATGTAACATATTAAATTTGGTGTGTTCTTTAAGAAACTGCAAGCTATTCACCTGGAAGAATGGAAATTTTGAATAGTTAACTTTCATCCTTTCCAGTCTCTTTTTTACTTAATAAAAATTATTCTTTTTCTTTCTTTTAGCTTACAAAAGGAGTCCCGGGATATGGTTATAACAACAAACTCATCTTGGCAATATCTGTGACTGCAGTGGTGACAATTTTGATTATAATTTTCTGTCTGATTGAGGTAAGGACAACAATCAATTCAGGTTCCAGAATACATCTTATCATTGTAATAGATTTAGAACGTATACCCTGAAAATCAAAGCTCCTTCCCCACCTACTACTTGACATTTCTCTTCAGTCACTAACACTGAGTTATGCTTTGTTCTTTTATTGAAAAATATATTCTAGGGATTTTTATTTGTTTTACTTTTTGGTACCAGGGATTGAACCCAGGGGTGTTTGAACATTGAGCCACATCTCCAGCCCTTTTTTGTATTTTACTTAGAGACAGGGTCTCACTGAGTTGCTTAGTACCTCGATCAATTGATGAGGCTGGCTTTGAACTCATAATCCTTTTGCCTCAGCCTCCCAAGCAGCTGGGATTATAAGTGTGCTTCACAGTGCCCAGCCCCAGAGACTTTTAAAGGAACTTCATTTCCAGGGAATCTTTGAGAAATTGAAACCAAGAGAACAAGCTATAATTTCTTAAGAAATTAAGACTAATGTGGCCAGAGATGTCATCGTAGCAAAATTTATCCAACCCAAAACCATGTCCACAATTTGTTACTCTCATTTTTGTAAAGTTTTGATATACTCTCATTCTACCACTGATTTCTTTCCTTGTTACTGAAATGACAAGAGATGACTTCACTCTCAAGCAGCAGTCATTACCCTGGGGTAAAAGGAGAGGGCTAAAAGATAAAAGTGCTATATGTAGACTCAGTGGATCCACACAGCTTCCTCCTCCTCCAGTGTGTGAGGTATTGTCTAAGTAGGTGTTCAGTTAAAGCACTGCAGCTAAATTCTCATCAGGCTACTACAGAGCAGGTCCTAGTGATAATAGTATATTCCTGGCTTTGGCTTCTGTTTACCTTCTGTTTGCTTACATGATGGTTTATTACTTTTCTCAATAGGCAGGTTTAGAATATTAAGAGTCATTTAATAAGCTGACAATCTTGATTCTACCCTCCCAATTCAACCACCCAACTTAGCTAGTTTGCCTTTTCTACTGTAATAGCAGTCCTCCATTCCAGCCAGAGCAGCCTCTCCATATACCCGTCACACCATGCTCATTCCTTGCCTATCTAAAATTCCCTTACTTTGCCATGTCTGTGGAAGTTTTATGAATCTGTCAAAAACCAACTCAAGTTCATCTTTCTTCACAAAGCCTTCTCTGAATACCCCAGTTCTCCTGGACCTATGCCAACTATGAGATTTGTCTCCATTTCTTGAGGTGATTGTGAAGCTTTGTCCCTCCCCTCAGAATTTAAATTTTTGGTAAACAATTTTTTAAAAGATGGCTATAGGAGAGAGAAACACCAACATCTCTGCTCCATTAATGGAGTGGAACAGAGATATATAAGGATCAGATGGCTCAGACTTGAATAGAAACCTGACTGAGTATATTACATATCTACAGAAAAATAGGTCCAGGCCAGGAGTGATGGCACACACCTATACTGCCAGTGACTTAGGAGTCTGAAGCAGGGAAATTGAGGCCAGTCTGGGCAACTTAGCAAGACCCTGTCTCAAAATGAAAAAATGAAAGGGCTGAGTAGCTAGAGTAGGCTAGGTTCAATCCCCAGTACCAAAAAAGAAAAGAAAAATATGTCTACAGGAGAGCTGGTCAGTAGTAAAAGCACAGAAAAGACAAGAAAGAAACTGGTTTGAGGGCTGGGGTTGTGGCTCAGTGGTAGCGTCTTCACCTAGCATGCATGAGGCACTGGGTTCGAACCTCAGCACCACATAAAAATAAAGACAATAAAGTCCATCAACAATAAAAAATATTAAAAAAAAAAAGAAACTGGTTTGAGTAGTGCCCATCCTAACATTTTGCGAGAGTAGCAATGGATCCCTGGGCAGGTGTGGAGTCAGTTTCACTGGCCGGACAACCCCTGGCCAGGAGAGGAGATGAATGGATCTATCTACCTTAGCCTTTTGTTCTAATTCTATTCTCACCAAGTAGCTTTCCAGTTGGGCTTAAGTATGCCTCAGAGGCCTCTCTACAGAGAAGCATTTCCCTTGTGGTGTAGACAGATGTTCTGTTTGTGGAGCAGAAGTATTTCTTACTATCTGGTCATTTTCTGGCAATCTGTGTTGGGGTCAGTCCTGTAGCATCTATAAGGTGAGACTTCTCAGAAGAAAAGAAGTAAGTTCTCTCTTAGTGAAGACAGAGTCAAATTTCTAAGCCTAAGGGGTGCTTACACATGGGGTCAGTTTGCAAAAAGCCTCTGGGAAGATCATCACTGGCCATTGCACAGATGGTATGATCTGCATCTCTGGGTGGCATGTGACCTTTCTTGGAATTTCTGTAAAATTTTATACTGATTTAAATTTGTTTATACAGCTGGGTATCGTGGTGCATGGCTATAATCCAGTGACTCAGGAGGCCAAGGCAGGAGGATCACAAGTTCAAAGTTTGCCTCAGTTAATTTAGTGAGGCCCTAAGCAACTTAGTGAGACTATGTCTCAAAATAAAACATAAAAAGGGCTTGGAGTATGGCCAGTGATTAAATGCACCTGGGGTCTATCCCTGTCCCAAAACAAATTTGTATGTACAATTCAATCTTATATTTGTGTTTATTTATATTTTTATTATTTCCTCTCCCGACTTAGATGATGAGCTCTAGGAAGACAAGGGAGGATATAGTAGTAGATACTACTATAGTGGACAATATGGTGTTCAAAAGAAAAGAGATGAGATATTATGTCAATTCCACAATGAGGAATCATGTAATCCAGTATCTGAAGTAGCATACAGAGTCTAAGCAATAGACTCAAGTGACCCTAATACGTTTGCATATATTTATATGCATGCATGTTATGTGTTAAGAATCAAACCCAGGGCCTTGGGTATGCTTTGCCACTAAGCTACACTCTCAGCCCCTGAAACTTTTTAAATGTCATCTTTTAATATTCAAATCACTGGGGGGCTGGGATTGCGGCTCAGTGGTAGAGCGAGCACAGGCAGGACCGGTTGGATCCTCAGCACCACATAAAAATAAAGGCATTGTGTTTTGTTCATCTACACCTTAAAAATAAATATAAAAAATTCAAATCACTGGGGAAAAATGAATTAATAGTAATAGAAGCCTAATGAAGGAGCAAGTAACAAAAGATGCCTACTTTTCACCTTAAACATATTTCAGTAAATGTTAAAAAAAGAAAGAAATCATGATAGTAGTAGAAAAAGAAAATAGAAGCAATATATATATATTTTTATAACCTGATGGAAAACAGCTTTCTAAGTCTGATAGCACAGGCAGAAACCTTTAGCAGTCTTTAGCAGATGTGACCATCCTATCTCTGATGCCCATTAGCAAATAGTATGTATGGATGTGAAGCATATTGAACAAACAGTTTCCACATGTTATTTTATTTAATCCTCACAAAAATCCTGTTAGGAGAATATTATAAACCCTCTTTTACAAATGAAGGAGATCAACTGTCCTCGGTGGCTAACCAAGAGCAAAATTCCAGTTCCTATTACAAAGCCTGTTCACCTCCTTAAGAGACAAAAATACTGGGAAATATTTGAAATGTTGAAATACAAAGAAAACCATTGCAAACCATTGTAAGGACTAACATGGATTTATAAAACTTTTTTTTATACTAAATATGTTAGTCCTTAAGAAAATAAATCCATAAGAAAAAAAGACAAGGGGGAGGGCTGTGAAGAGTAGGTGTGTTTCTAGTCAAGCCACCCACCTCTGTCACCAGCACTGCCTTGTGGCCATGGATGAGCTATTGTTATAACGAGAGGTCTCTGTTACCTCATGGAATAAAGGTGATTTCAGATACTTTCTTCTAGTGCTTTTCTAACATTGCATTTTTATTTATATTTTTAATCCTTCTGGAATGTGTGTTTTGTTTTAGTATGGTTGGAGTAGGGAATTTTTCCCCCCTACATGAATACCCAGTTGTTTCAAAACTATTTTATTTTATTCTTAATATTTTTTTGGTTGTCAATGGACCTTTATTTATGTATTTATTTGTTTATATGTGTTGCTGAGAATCTAACACAGTGCCTCACACATGCCAGGCAAGTGCTCTACCACTGAGCCACCACCCCAGCCCTTAAAACTATTTTAATTAATGGTTGATTCTTTCTTCACTTATGTAAAATACCATCTTTATCTGGACTCTTTTTTCCCATTGATCCAGGTGTCTTTTTCTATACCAGTACTAGCATCACACCACTTAATTCCAGTTGCTTTATAACATATTTCAAGCTATATATTTGGTAGGGCAAGCTCCTGCTCTCCTGATCATTTCGTACATTTCATTACTATTCTTATATATTTTCTCTGCCAAAAGAAAAACAAAACAAAAACAAAAACAAACAAATTTTAAAAAAACTGTCTTTGAATTTGAATAGGACTACATTGAATTTGAAAATGAATTTGTGAGTTAACATCTTTACAACATTCTGGGAACATGTAATCTCATGCCATATATTCATTTCTTCTTAATGTGCCTCAGAAGAATTCTAGGGCATTTATTTATTTATTTGTTTGTTTGTTTGTTTATTTATTTATTTATTGTGGTGCTAGGGATTGAACTCAGGGGCACTCCACCACCGAGCTGCACTCCCAGTCTTTTTTATTTTTATTTTTTAAAAGGAAGCGTTTCCTTCCATATTTTATTTTTACGCAGTAAACCAAGTGCCTCACGCATGGTAGGCAAGTGCTCTACCACTGAGCTACAATAAAAAAAAATTTAAAAATATTTTTCATTTATTTTAAGACAGGGTATTTCAAAGTTACCCAGGCTGGCCTTAAACTTGATCTTCTTGCCTTAATATCTCAGACTGCTGGGAATATAAATGTGTGCCACCACACCCAGCTGAATTTTAGTATTTTCACTACATAGATTTTTTTAATTGGATCTTTTTAGTTATACATGACAGTAGAATCCATTTTGATATATAGTTTCAGTTCCTTCCCCCATTTATGCCCCCATTTATTTTTCATACTACATTGATTAAGACCTCCTCAATGAGGTTGAACAGCAGCAATAATAATACTCTTATTCTTGATTTTAAAATGACACTGTTGTTTAAAGTTCTGGCAGACATGTTTATCAAGTTAAGTAGTTCTTTCTTTTTCTACTGTTAAGTGTTTTTATTAGGAATTATCTGTTGAATTTTATCTAAAACAGTCAATAAAATATATTAAGTGCCAGCTGCATGCAAGACCCTAAGCTAGGTACTATGGAAGAGTCAGAGAACCATTCAAAGGATAGAATTCCTGCCCTCAGAAAAGTTATTATCTCACTGGGTAGATAAGACAAAATAAATAAAAGGAATGAATAGAGACTTGGAAATTAGTGGTCATTGTGATACTTATGACTGTATTTTCTTCCAAAACAGATTTATTCCCATAGAGCAGCAGCACAAGATGATGAAGAAAAGGCCTTAGGGTAAATATGAGCCCGGCAGTATTTAAATGAGAATTTTATTTTATTTTTAATATTTATTTTTTAGTTGGACACAGTATCTTTATCTATTTTTATGTGGTGCTGAGGATCGAACCCAGGGCCTCACACATGCTAGGCGAGCACTCTACCGCTGAGCCACAACCCCAGCCCCTACATGGGAATTTTAGAACTCATCTATTTCAATCTTAACAGTGAGGAAACTGCTAAAGGCAGGAAGAATACTTCCTCTCATGTCTCCCCTGGCTCCAGGAAAACTAGTTCCCCAGCCTGCTGAGGTCAAAGGCACTAGCAGGGATGCATCTGCTGTTTCCAGTCCTTAAGGAAAGAAGAGTGGAGGGCAAGAGGTTTGGGCTGTGCCTGCTCCCACTGTTCACGTGCATCACACTCAGCTGGAGCCCTTCTTTGAGGTTTTCAGGGACAGGGAAGGCCTTGGGTCATTAGCGTGCTGTGCTATTCCCCTTCCAGGCTGGCAGAAGTAGAAGTGGAATGTATGAGTCCTTTCTCCAGGTGGTAGGAAAACTTTACCTTCTTGCCTTACTGGTCACCTTCTCACCCCCACTCTCTATTCCTTTTACCTAGATTTCATAGAATTTTAACAGGGAGCTTAGAAAGAGTAGTCTGTCTCTTCTTTTTATAATAAGAAACGGAGAATAAGAAAGGGAAAATATCTTACCCTGTGGTCACAGTGTCAGAAAATGGTTCCTTTCCAGCTAGGTACTTCTCCATTAATTATACCCACACTTGGGCTGTGAGCAACATTTGATATTGTGAATTAGTAGACACATTTCTATGTAAACATCAGCAGTGTTTGAAACAATGCACAGGTTTTTTTTTCCTATTGTTTTTTGTTATGTATATGTCTAAACTGATTTTACAACTCAATCATAAGTGACAGCCTGCAATATGGAAATCAGTGAGCTAGACAACTTTACTAATTGGACTTTGGTATTTACTTGATGTAATTCAACTTGTAGGATAAAGCAGCTAGGAAATAGAATCACCTTCTCCCTCAAGAACCAACCTGCTCCCCACCCCAAAATGATGATACATGTGAGCTTTAAGTCCAAAGAGGACTGATGTGAAAGGCTCTGGAGAGAGTAAAACACTTCAGCCCAGTATGGTTGTGTACTGTACAAGATACTTAGCCAAGAGGGTAAGCAGAGTTGCTAATCCTGCCTATGCTCATGTGGCTCTTTGGGAACATACATAGAGAGTTCTGGTAGCCCAGCATGCAGGGAATTGTTTTTAGGACCCCAGGTCTAGCATGATTTTGCTCATTGTGCTTATGAACTAAGGTATAGGCTTTGTCCTAAAAAGACCAAAGGTGCACATTACAAAAAGACATGAAAAATGGCATCCATCACTAATTGTCTTGTGCATGTGTTTCCCCCCAGGAGCTGTTTCGGGTCTCTGTGTAGGAGAAGCTCAACGGAAAGTGAAAATCAGGTAAATCTGAAGAGGACCCAGTGCTGTGGCCAGGGAAGGCAGTGGGAAGCAGAATTAATGTTCCCCTTTCTGTTTTCTAGGAGGGCTTTTTCTGGTTAAGGCGGCCACTTTGGCTTAGGGATATGTACAGACCTCTCAATGCCACACGTAAGAAAAACATGGCACAGAAGCTACATGACAAGGACTCCTCTGATGAGGATGAGATTTTCAATAAGGATGCTGGGTAAGTGACTGGGGGTGATATAAATTCTCAAATGAAGAGGTAAGGAAAAGCTTAATTGCTCCTTTCAAGAGTAACAACCTTGGCTTTGTTCTTCTCCCAGGGATGAAGCCCCATCACAGACCTCTGCTCCTCCTGAGGGTGGTGAAGAGGGCGGAGAGTAAATCTGTCTTGCCTCAAGCGACTGGCACATTTTATTTTCTAATATTGGCTTCTCATCAGTGCTTATTTTAAAATACTTATTTTTCTCATATTAAAAGGTACAAAATTCACAACCAATCCTAGCCATGTGGTAAAAAGTAACATGTAAGTAGTTAAATATGTGTGTATAAACAACAAGGGCATAGGGGGATCCAACATGGCCGCTGAGGAGGAAACAGCGATTCTAATGTCTCCACTTTAATGAGACCAAAAAGACCCTTTGGAACAGCGGCAGTCTACATATAGAGGAACTTCTAGCAAAATTCCGTGAAGAGAGGCCCTGCCGGGAATTGGTAGGTCAATTAGAAGTGTCAGTTTGTGGCCGCCAGGACTCGGGGCTCGGGGACTGCTGTCGCCTCCCCGGCCCCGGGCGCCGCTGGGGCCGCGAGCCAGAAAGCCACGGACCGGGCCGCGGTGTGGCTAGAAGCCGGGAACGCCGGGGGCGGAGAGAGCGACCGGGGCAGCGCTGGCTGTGGATACGGAGGCAGAGAGAGGCGCGGGAGCCCAAGGCTGAGACACACTGGAGGGAACGAGCTAGTGTCCCGTCATCATCCCGAAATAGCTAGCGAGAAGAGAAAGATGGCGGCGGGAAAGGAGTAAGCCTCTCCATGCTCCGCGCCCCTTGTAAGGGTCCGGCGAAGCGTCGGAGAAGGAGAGACCACACGAGACTAGCTCCATGCAATGGCAAGGGGGATTTATTAGGGATCCGTTCCAGCGCGCTGGGGCTCCGTGCTCACTCAAGAAGGGAGAGCAGCCCAGAGCCCAGAGCAGAGGTCAAGCAGAGCTTAAGTACACTTTTTGGAGAGGGTGGGGGGCTTTGCATACATCAGAACAAATCATCATGAGGCGCGGGAAAATTGAACAACTCTGATACATGATTAGTCCATTCATTGGTATGTCTACGGCCATACCACCCTGAACGCGCCCGATCTCGTCTGTGAACTCTTTTAACCCTGACGTCTCTCGCCGGACTCGGTCCATTTCGCCGGACGCGGCAGTTGAACATTCTACAGCTTTTCCTCTACAGCCCCACCACGTGGAAATCCCCATAACTCCAGAGCCCAATGTGGTGGTTGAACATCCTACAGCTTTTCCTCTACAGCCCCACTACGTGGAAATCCCCATAACTCCAGAGCCCAATGTGGTGGTTGAACATCCTACAGCTTTTCCTCTACAGCCCCACTACGTGGAAATCCCCATAACGCCAGAGCCCAATGTGGTGGTTGAACAACCTACAGCTCCTCCAAAGCCCCACTATGTGGAAATCACCATAACTCCAGAACCCAATGTGGGGGTTGAAAATCCTACAGCTTTTCCTCTAAAGCCCCATGATGTGGAACTCACCATAACTCCAGAGCCCAATGTGGGGGTTGAACAACCTACGACTTTTCCTCCAAAGCTCCAGGTATGGAACTCACCATAACTCCAGAGCCCAATGTGGGGGTTGAACAACCTACAGCTTTTCCTCCAAAGCTCCACGACATGGAACTCACCATAACTCCAGAGCCCAGTGTGGGGGTTGAACAACCTACAACTTTACCTCCAAAGCCCCAGGATGTGGAAATCACTATAACTCCAGAGCCCAATGTAGGGGTTGAACATCCTACAGCTCCTCCAAAGCCCCAGGATGTGGAAATCACCATAACTCCAGAGCCCAATGTGGGGGTTGAAAATCCTACAGCTTTTCCTCCAAAGCCCCACTACGTGGAACTCCCCATAACTCCAGAGCCCAATGTGGGGGTTGAACATCCTACAGCTCCTCCAAAGCCCCACGACGTGGAAATCACCATAACTCCAGAGCCCAATTTGGTGGTTGAACATCCTACAGCTTTTCCTCCAAAGCCCCACTATGTGGAACTCACCATAACTCCAAAGCCTAATGTGGGCATTGTACATCCTACAGCTTTTCCTCCAAAGCCCCACGACGTGGAAATCACCATAACTCCAGAGCCCAATGTCAAGGTTGAACATCCTACAGCTTTTCCTCCAAAGCCCCACGATGTGGAAATCACCATAACTCCAGAGCCCAATGTTGGAGTTTTACATTCTACAGCTTTTCCTCTAAAGCCCCATGAGGTAACACTTCTACGTCCTCACCAGGGGACTACAAATCCTCCTCCAAACCCCCCGGAGACAACATTTCCACATCTAGATCTGGAAACTACAAATCTTCCTCCAGAGCCCCCTGATGTGACATTTCCACGTCCATACCAAGAGACTACAAATCCTCAAATCAACCACGAGGAAAATTCGGTCATGCCTCAATCTTTTGAAGTGGAAATTACCATAACTTCAAAACCCAACATTGATGTTGCATCTTCTCAAACCTTGCCAGGGAAGCCAATTCAGCTTCCAGAGCCATATAAAGAGATTGAGGGCGAAACCTCCTGTATATTATGAGATTACACTTCCAACAATAAGTACAGCTCTGGTGTCAGAGTCATCTAGTGTTGGAGTTCAACCTCCAGACGTGACACAAGGTGTGGAGGCCCAGGAAGTTAGTGGGAAACTCCCTCCTGGACGCTTCGCTTCATTTACAAATGAACGTAAGAATGTTGCCCAAGAAGGCAGGCTCAGGAGACCAATCCCAAGGGAACTAGAGCAGCTTCACAAGGTGTGGAGGCCCAGGAAGTTAGTGGGAAACTCCCTCCTGGACACTTCATTTACAAATGAACGTAAGCCAGCAGTCTCTTCATTTTTCAAACAATACTCCTTGGGCAAATCTCCCACCTCCAGCATTTCAAAATTACAGCCTGAGATTAGAAGCAAAACAAAAGACTTAACCTACACCCTTTTTGTTTTAGAAGGTGCAAATGCTCGAGTTAAAAGCATGAAGGCTGATAAACCAGTCACGCGTTCCAAAAAAACTCACAGCTTTCATAAAACTTACCCTCTTGCAGCCCACGGAATACCCAAGGCCAAAGTGAGTCGAAAGTTCAGAAAGGATAATTTGCACAATAGACTGATGCTTGTAAAGAGGCCCCCATTCTCTGCAATAAGGAGCCTCATAAATTCCCCCCCACGAGGGGCCTTTTCATCTTTAGGAGACCTGAATTCTCAGGAGAATCCTTTCTCAGGATTATATGCTCTTTCAGAACCTATAGGCTTTAGATGCCAGAGACATTAATGAACAAGGGCAAATTGTGGCAGCTGCAGTAAAACAGGCTTTATATACCAGGCCAAGAACATGCTACAATTGTCAACAAACAGGACATTTTAAAAGGAATTGCCCCATAGGAGAAGGGTTTAACAAAACTAGGTATCAAAGGAGTAGAATACCGGGTATTTGCCCACGATGCCGTAGAGGGAGACATTGGGCTAATGAATGCCGTTCTCAAACCACCATAGAGGGTACTCCATTACATTGGGCTAATGAATGCCGTTCTCAAACCACCATAGAGGGTACTCCATTACATTGGGCTAATGAATGCCATTCTCAAACCACAATAGAGGGTACTCCATTATCAAAAAACGAACAAGGACCAAGTGTTTATCCACAATATCGTGGACAAAGGCATCGGGCTCCGTTGCCAAAAAATGGACAGGGGGCCCCAATGCTCTGGGGCCCCAAACCACAAATATACGGAGCACTGGAGGAACCCAGCAACCCCATCAGGGTAGTGCCCAGGACACATTGTCCATCAGATCCCTCACCAGACAAACCAGAGGGAGCGCAGGGTTGGACATCTGTGCCTCCGCCAGATCAGTACTAACTCCAGAGATGGGAGTTCAAATCATTCCCACAGGGGTAAAAGGACCTCTTCCCAAAGGAACAGTAGGCTTATTATTGGGACGCAGCTCTTCTACTCTAAAAGGACTTTTGATAAGTCCTGGGGTAATTGATCCCTATTATGAAGGTGAAATAAAAATTATAGCCAGTTCTCCAAAGGGTATATCAATAATTTCACCAGGAGATAGAATAGCACAGTTACTAATAATACCAAGCCTACATGATAAATTTTCCAGTCATGCTGTAGAAAGAGGTTCCAAGGGATTAGGCTCCACAGGTGTAGATTGGGCTATGCTTTCTTTAAATTTAGATTCTCGCCCCATGCTAACACTAAATATTCAAGGACATGAATTTAATGGGCTACTGGATACAGGTGCAGACCTTAGCATCATCTCTCGTCAAGAATGGCCAAAACATTGGCCATTACAACAAGCCACTCAAATGCTTCGAGGCCTAGGAGTGGCGACTAATCCCCATAGAAGTGCAATGATATTAGATTGGAAGGAGCCTGAAGGATGTGAAGGAACTATACAGTCATATGAATTGGATCATCTTCCTATAAATTTATGGGGACGAGATGTCCCAGATCAATTAGGTTTGACGTTAATAAATAACATCAATCAAAATGCACCCACTATTATGGCTAGACAAGGTTTTAGGAAAGGAAAAAGATTAGAAAAACAAGAACAAGGTATAGCAGCACCAATACAAATAGATCAAGGAACAGACAGACATGGGTTGGATTTTCACAAAGGGCCACTGAGACAATAAAAATTACATGGAAATCAGAAAGACCAGTATGGGTTCCTCAGTGGCCCTTGACTAAAGAAAAGATACAAGTAGCCCATGATCTGGTCAAACAACAATTAGCAGAAGGACATATACAACCTTCTGTATCTCCCCATAATACTCCCATTTTTGTCATCAAAAAGAAATCTGGTAAATGGAGATTATTGCAAGACCTAAGAGCCATTAATAATGAAATGGTCATTATGGGACCTGCTCAGTCGGGGATTCCTCAATTGTCTGCTTTGCCAAAAACTTGGTATGTTTTAGTTATAGATATTAAAGATTGTTTTTTTTTCAATTCCAATTCATCCTGAGGATAGTCCACGTTTTGCATTTACTATCCCTGCACTGAATCATGAAGGTCCTGATCAGAGATATGAATGGAAAGTACTCCCTCAAGGGATGGCTAACAGCCCAACTATGTGTCAAATTTATGTTAACAAAGTAATCCAGCCACTTAGAAATCAAAATCCTGAACTACAAATATTTCACTATATGGATGATGTATTATTAGCACACAAAGCTAAAAACACATTGTTAGAATGTTATGCCACACTTACAAACTTATTAAAAAATTATAATCTAGAGATAGCAATAGATAAAGTACAATTAAATTTTCCAATTAATTATTTAGGAGTTCTATTATCCTCAACCATGGTCCGTCCACCGAAAATTCAAATACGAGTAGATCAACTCAAATCACTTAATGACTTTCAAAAGTTATTAGGAGACATAAATTGGATAAGGCCTTATCTAGGTATTCCAACAGGAGAATTGGGACCTTTATTTGATATCTTAAAAGGTCCATCAGATCCAAATTCACCCCGAATGTTAACGCCTGAAGCAAGAAAGACATTAAAAATCATTGAAACATATATGGAAAATATGCATTTGGATAGAATTGATATAAGTTTGCCTTTATTATTTATTGTACTACCAACAAAAAATATTCCTACAGGAGTATTTTGGCAAGAAGGTCCATTATTATGGATACATTTATCTTATTCTCCTAACACTATTCTTACTAGGTATCCTGAGGCTGTAGGACAATTAATACTCAAAGGAATAAAAACAGCAAAGGGAGTATTTGGAATTTCTCCCAATAAAATTATTACTCCATATACTATGAATCAAATTGATGAATTAGCTAATGAGTTAAATACTTGGGCAATAATCATGTGCAAATCTAGTGTTTCATTTGATAACCACTTACCATCTAATCCTTTATTGTCTTTTTGGTCATTGCATCCTGTAATTTTTCCAAAAATGACAAGAAAAACACCTATCATGAATGCTCCAAATATATTCACTGATGGGTCAAATAATGGTACAGCAGCAATAGTTACACCTGATCAAACTTTTACATTTTTAGTACCCAAACAATCAGCTCAAAAGGTAGAGCTTAATGCAGTATTACAAGCTTTTGTGATGTTTAAAGATTCTGTATTTAATTTATTTTCTGATAGTCAGTATATAGTTAATGCTACAATATCCCTTGAAGATGCTGGTAGGATTTCCCCTTCTTCTAATGTTTTCTCTTTGTTTTCCACTATACAAAGTTTAATCTGGGACAGAAAAGATCCATTCTTTATAGGACATATCAGGGCACATACAGGATTGCCTGGAGCCCTTAGTTTGGGCAATGATTTAGCAGATAAAACTACACATGACATACATATTTTCTCTACACTAGAAGAAGCTATAAATTTTCATAAAAGGTTCCATGTCAATGCTAATACTTTACAAAAGCATTTTAAAATAACTAAGGAACAAGCTAGACAAATAATAAAATAATGTCAAAATTGTGTGACCTTTTTACCACAAGTTAATCTTGGAGTCAATCCTAGAGGATTGATACCTAACCATATTTGGCAGATGGACGTCACACACTTGCCAGAATTTGGAAAATTAAAATATTTGCATGTTACAGTTGATACTTCTTCTGGATTTTTGATGGGCTCCCTTCATGCCGGAGAAAAAACTAAAGATGTTATAGCTCATTGCTTACAAAATTTTGCCACTGTGGGCATTCCAAAACAGTTAAAAACAGATAATGCCCCTGGTTATACTTCTACCTCTTTTAAACAATTTTGCTCATCATTTGGCATTACTCATATAACAGGAATCCCATACAATCCACAGGGACAAGGCATAGTTGAAAGAGCTCATCAAACTATTAAAATGTACTTATTAAAGCAAAAAGACGGAATTGGGAAGGGGTATATATTCCCCAAAGATAAACTTAAAATAACCCTTTTTACTCTAAACTTTTTAAATTTGGATTCATCAGGACTTAGTGCTGCAGAAAGGCATATGTGTCCAAAAAATGTACATAAGCCCAAGGTACTTTGGAAAGATATTCTAACAGGACAATGGAAAGGTCCTGACCCAGTAATTGTCTGGAGTCGGGGGTCTGTTTGTGTGTTTCCACAGGAAGAACAGCAGCCGATTTGGATTCTGGAGAGATTAACTAAAGTCCTGACCCAGTGATTGTCTGGAGTCGGGGGCTGTGGGGAGCCATTCTGACACGTGATTGGGTGACTCCCGTTAAGGGCCTGAGGCACTCTGGCTGTGTCGGAGTTATCCCGACCCTTTCCTGATGAGAGAGCCCATCCGTGTGGGGGTGTGCGTAACCACTGACCCTGGAGACCCAATCACTGACCCTGACCTTGGAGTGCAGCCCCCCCTCAACCTTCATTGGATGGAATTCTCCCCTGAATCTCTTGTCCCCCCAAATAAAAGGCTACTCCCCGGCGTGTTCGCTCTCTCTCTCTCCCCTGCTAGCCCAGAGTAATCCTCGCTGCCCTGCTGGGCGGCTGGAGGCAGGGAAACAGAGGCGAGCCGTCTTGGACCTAGCATTAAAATAAGGTACTGTCTGTGTGTTTTATTTTGATCTCTTCTAACTAACTGAATGCCAGAACCTCATTAATGAAACCACTGCGCAGGCCGCGTGGTAGAATTGGCGCCCAAGAGGGGGGCATTCTGAATTAGTTAGATTGAGTGGGAGCGCGCGCTAAAAAGATTAAGGGAAAGAAATAAAGAGTAAGGAAGATAAGGAAATAGAAATAAAGAAATAAAGAGGAAATAAGGAAGATAAAGAATAAAGAGAAAAATAAGGAAGAGGTGACATTTGGGTCACAAAAGTAATAAAGAGGATAAGGAAAATAAGAAATAAGATAAGAGAAAGGAAAAAGTGACATTTGAGTCACAAAAGTACCGGGAGATATTGAAGGAAAGAGACGTTAATTTACTTAAAATGGGAAATTCTACTTCCTCGGATAAGGAAATGTATCTAACTATTTTAGACAGTATAATTAATCAGAAAGGAAAACAGATAAAGAAAACTCAGTTATTGCAATTCTTAAAGATTGTAGGTGAATATTGTCCTTGGTTTTGTGACCAAGAGTCTCCAAATTTACTTACTTGGGAGAAATTAGGAAGAAAGTTACAGAGAGTTTGTCTTTCTACTGAAATACCTGGAGGTATAGAGAATATACAGAAAACTTGGACGGCCCTAGAAATTTGTCTCTTTGAATACATGGACCAGAGTCCGTGGCCACCAGAAGAGCTTCTGAGAGGTATTCAAAGAGCCATTAGGTCTATTCAAATGGAAAATCAGCCTGAAGCTAAATTAATTTCCTTTCCTTTGAGCCGTTTTAAAACAAAAGCGCTAGGAGCTAAAACAAAGGTTAGAATTGTGCAAGCTAGCCCGCAGACAGATTGTACAGAACAGCATGATAAAGAAGAAGCATCTCTAATCTTGGAGAGCCCTCCAGAAGTGGTAACCAATCTTCCTGGAGAGGAAAATACAAAGGAAACTCCTAGTGGGGCTCAGGTTTCTTCTCAGCCACGTGAGTTAGAAACCCAAATTCCAAATGGCGATAGTACAGAGTCTGATAGCAGCTCACAGTCTGAGGAAGAAGAATTAGACATAGAAACTCAGGACTTAGAGAGAAATTTTAATAGATTGCATTTAGCACCACCTGCCCAAGCTTTTAAAATTCGGCCGATACCTGCTAGAAGGACCAAATTTAACAGGTGTGCTGAATTAAAGATGACTTTTCTTACCCCAGTTCAGCAAGGTATTAAGAAGGCTCAAGAAATGGGGGAGGATACTACTGGTTTTCACCTCTTTCCAGTTTTTGAGCAAACTAATGAACAAGATCAGAGAGTTAGAGTTCATGCTGTAATCCCTTTTAAAACTATCAAGGAATTGAAAAATGCATGTGAAACGCCAAATTCGCCTTTTGTTCAGAGTCTAATAGAAAATATTTGCTCACAACCCCTTCCTCCTAGTGATTGGATTTTTTTAGCCAGATCTTGTCTGAGCGGGGGAGATTACTTGCTTTGGAAAACTTACTGGACTGATTTTTGTAATGAACAAGCAGAAAGGAACAGGAGACAGGGCATAGAAACGCCAGTAACGATGTTTTTAGGGACTGAAGATTTTGCTGATTTAGAAAGACAGTTAAATTATGATTTTGTAGTGTACAATCAAATAACTGATTGTGCAAAACGTGCCTGGAGGCAAATTGTCCCCAAGGACCAGTTCAATTTAGTTCTTGCCAAAATCAGACAAGGTGCCAGTGAGACTTATTCAGATTTCGTAGCCCGACTATATCAGGCTGCGAACAGGTCCATCGGGGACCCAGGAGCTAGCGAATTTATTGTTAGACAATTGGCTTTTGAAAATGCAAACAAAATTTGCCAAGATGTTCTCCGCCCCCATCGTAAAAAAGGAACAATTTCTGAGTATATTCGCTTGTGTTCTGACTTAGATTCCACTCAGTTGCAAACGGTGGCCTTAGCAGCAGTATTAAAGGAAACTTTGGGGCCACAAAATTCAGTTCAGAAGTCCCGCAGCAAGTGTTACGTTTGCGGAAAACCCGGTCATTTCGCCTACGAATGTCGCCAACGCAAATTTAGGTTTAGGGCTCCATCTACTGGCGATAATAGATATTGCAGGACTCGGCGCCACGTGGTTGATTCGGGTGGCGCGGATGAGCCCGCCTTCTCGCCACAAGTATTTCCTCCTAGCGAGGGGACAAAAAACTTCCGTTCGGCCCCTCCCCGGGCCCAGAAACAATATGGGGAGACGTCGCACAGTGTGACGTCACTAGCGGCGCCGACCAGGACAGTCCGCGATTTTTACCGGAACAGAGACATGGATCACAGACAGTTTTCTTAGGACCTTCAGAGACAGTTGAATTAGATCCTGAAACGGGACCAACACAAATCCCTACTGGGATTTTCGGGCCACTTCCTGAGAATACTGTAGGTTTAATTTTGGGGCGTAATAATTTAAAGGGAGCTATTGAAGTAATACCTGGTGTGATAGATTCAGAATTTAAAGGGCAATTATATGTTACTGTAAGATCCAATTATGCCCTAAGACTCACCCCAAAGGATATTTTTGCTCAATTAATATTATTGCCTTGTGTCTCAGAAAGGCACCTGCCGGCAGATTCAGTTTCTAAACCGCCGGACAGAGTATATTGGTCCCAGTTAGTGCGACAAGAACGCCCTTTATTAAAACTTAGAATTAATAATAAAAATTTCCTAGGAATAATTGACACAGGGGCTGATAGCTCAATATTGTCCAGCCGGTTTTGGCCCAGGACATGGCCTCTGCATACAGTCTCAGCTAACCTAGAAGGAATAGGAAAAATTTCACAGCCTGCTCAAAGTGCCAACTATCTCCGTTGGGAAGATTCTGATGGGAACAGTGGAATATTTAAGCCTTATGTGTTAGAGTCTTTACCAGCTAATCTATGGGGAAGAGATATATTAGCCAAAATGGGACTGCTACTAGTCACCCCAAATTCTATAAGGTCAGTTGAAGAAATTAATCAGAGGTATTTTCCTGGATATGATAGGGAAACCTTTCAGGAAAAATATCTGTTTACAAGCCAGTCTCCACGGCAAGGATTAATAAATACTTCAGGGCAAAATTTTTATTAGGGGCACTGAGTACTTCCCCGATCCTTAAGACAGCTGAAAAAATTACGTGGCTCACAGAAGAGCCTATTTGGATTTCTCAGTGGCCCATCTCAGGGGAAAAGCTTAAAATAATTCATAGATTAGTTGAGGAACAACTTCAAGCTGGTCATATTGAACCAACACTTAGCCCTTGGAATACACCTATTTTTGTTATTAAGAAAAAGTCAGGAAATTGGAGATTACTACAGGATTTAAGGGCAATAAACCAGGCAATTCAGCCTATGGGATCATTACAGCCAGGACTTCCCTCCCCCACAGCCATTCCTTTAGATTATAGCTTGATGGTAATAGATTTAAAAGACTGTTTTTTCTCTATAAGGTTACATCCTGAAGATTGTGAAAAATTTGCTTTCACTGTCCCAGCAGTTAATTTTAAGGAACCTGTTAAAAGATACTGCTGGAAAGTCCTTCCTCAGGGAATGCGTAATAGCCCTACACTATGTCAAAAATATGTTGATCAGGCAATAGATCCCATTAGAAATAGCTTCCCTGATGCATACATTATTCATTTTATGGATGATATATTATTAGCCCATGCTAATCCAAAAATACTTTCAGAAATTTTTACTCAGTTAGAGGCTTCCCTTACAACTATGGGTTTATGTCTAGCTCCTCAAAAAATTCAAAAGGTATCTCCTTTTCAATATCTAGGTCAAATAATTCAAGGGAGTACAATCCGTCCTCAAAACCTTCAGATAAGAGTTAAGGAGTTACATACCCTTAATGATTTTCAAAAATTATTAGGAGATATTAACTGGCTAAGACCATCCTTAAAGTTAACTACTTCTGAGTTAAGTCCTTTATTTCAGAAATTACAAGGAAATCCTTCTCCAACCTCTCCACGTCAACTAACTTTGGAGGCCAAAGCAGCCTTAAGGAAAGTGGAAATTGCAATTAAAAATGCACAGCTTACTAGAATAGATCCTAAAGAAATACTGTATTTATTAATATTTCCAACTGAGCATACCCCAACAGGAGCCATATGGCAAAGATTAGGAGTTATTGAATGGATCTACTTATCTCATTCCCCTCAAAAAACATTACTTCTTTTTCATGATTCTATAGCTCAATTAGTAATTAAGGGTAGAACTAGGATTTTACAATTAATTGGATCTGAGCCTGATATCATAATTATTCCATTTTCTGTTCAACAGACTAATTGGCTTTTTCAAACTTCTACTTCATGGCAGATAGCTTTTACAGATTTCCCTGGCCAGATAGATAGCCATTATCCTCGTGATAAGATTGTACAATTTGCATCATTAACATCACTTATTTTTCCAAAGATTGTACGTTCTCATCCAATAGAGGGAGCTTTATCGGTGTTCACAGATGGTTCCAGCTCTGGTAAGGCAGGTTTCTTCAGCCGTGTTCACACAGAGGTAATACAAACTTCTTATACTTCAGCTCAAAGGGCAGAACTTCAAGCCCTGATTTTGGCCTTAGATTATTTTTCAAATGAGCCTATTAATATCTATTCTGACGGCTTATATGCAGTCAGAGTTACCAAAAATATTGAAACCTCAGTTATTGGGTTTACTTCATCACAGGAGTTATTTGAATTATTTCATAATTTACAAAAAACAGTGCTAATGAGGAAGTACCCATGTTTTATTACACACATCCGTGCACATGCTGACCTCCCTGGACCTTTGGTTGCAGGTAATGATAATATTGATAAATTAGTAGCTTTTTGTCAACAGATGTCTTCATATGACTGTGCCCTAGCTTCCCATTCCTTGCATCATCAAAATGCTTCTAGCTTACGTAAAAAATTTAGTATTACCAGAGAACAGGCTCGTCAGATTGTAAGCCAATGCCCTAAGTGTGTTATTTACACTCCATCTCTGCCATCAGGGGTAAATCCCCGTGGTTTAAAACCAAATCAAATATGGCAAATGGATGTAACTCATATTCCTCAATTTGGTAAGCAATGTTGTGTGCATGTCATAGTGGACACTTATTCTAGATTTATTTTTGCCACAGCACGTACTAAGGAGAATACTCAACATGTAATTTCTCATTGCTTAGCAGCTTTTTCCGTTTTAGGGTGTCCTATGCAGATTAAAACAGATAATGCTCCAGCTTATGTAAGCTCTGCTTTTCAACAATTTTGCCAAGAGTTTCAAATTAATCATAAAACAGGAATTCCTTATAACCCCCAAGGTCAAGCCATTGTAGAACGAGCTCATTTATCTATTAAACTTCAATTACAAAAATTAAAAAGGGGGAATAAGATAGTGACTCCCCAAAATAGCCTTAATCATGCCTTGTTTGTTTTAAATTTTTTAAACTGTGACACAGAAGGTCACACTGCTGCTGAGAGGCAAATGTCTCCCTCGGTGACAGGCCCATTAGGCAGAGTTCTGTGGAAAGATTTACAGACTGGTCAGTGGAAGGGCCCAGATCCGGTAATATCATGGGGCCGAGGGCATGCTTGTATTTTTCCAGAAGGTGCTTTTCGTCCTATCTGGGTGCCTGAACGTGCTATCAGACATGGAGGAGATAGAACCCAGACTCAAGCGACTGAGGATAGACACGGAGGAGCCACAACCCAGAAGGAGGAGATATCGGAAAAAGATGAAGAAAGACCAGATTGAACCAGCCGAGAAGCTGATTTCGTGGAAAGATGTGAAGAAATTGACAACCCAGGCTTCCCAAATACTTCGACGCCTAGGAAAGAACAGGACACCAGTCTTGATGGTAGCGACAGTAATTGCCCTACTGGGCTGTCAGGTAAAAGGGAATCAGGTAGACACTTATTGGACATATTTCCCAGATCCACCCCTGGTACACCCAGCTGTGTGGACTGGAGAATCTATTCCAGTATTTACTAATGACTCATTCATGATGGGAGGATTTACAGATGCTCATATTACTCCCAATCATGTGACTAGATTTAATTATTCTGGCTACAGTGCCCAATTACCTTTATGTTGGTCACATGATAAACATGCTGGCTGTCTGAAAGTATCATTTGAAGAAAAGACAGCGATTGGTAAACCTAGACTGACAAATAATTCTATTTATGGAGACTTAAAACCTAATACTAGATCAATAATTAAGATGGGACTTTCTCATAACAAGCCAGTCATTTCTGCAAAACCTCCACCGGTACCCCACTGTCCAAATAGTTCTATAATTGAAATTGGCACCTTTCCTAAATGGATGGATTGTGTAAATACCTTTCCTGTACAACATAAGGTGTCTAAAGCTAGTGGGTATATTTTAGACTGGTCTCCAAAAATTGATAAGAGACAATTACGAAGAAATTCTGCTATGACACCTGCAGGATTTGTTAGTAATATTTTGACTTATAGTGAAGGAGGCATTCAAAGAGATATTTGGCGTTTAATTGCTGCCTCAGAATATTTACATTTTACAGATAAACCTTTACCAAAATTTGTCGGCAAGAACTGTAAAGAGGGATCTTGCTATGGCCTAAGAGCCTGTGTCCAATCTCCTTATGTTTTAATTATTGGAAATGTAAAAGTTAGATGGATAGATGATAGATATTTTGTTACTTGTAATAAGTGCAACCTAACCAATTGTATTTCTAGGTATAATGGAGGAAAAGGAGTGCTGATACTTCATCAGCCCTCTTTTGTTTTATTACCTGCTAATATTTCAGAGCCATGGTATGCTGATGCTGGTTTACAAGTCCTGCAGCAAATTCATGCCCAGCTAACAAGACCTAAACGTGCTATTGGAGTCATAATTGTTGGTGTCCTAGCACTGGTCTCATTTATTGCCTCAACCGTCTCTGCATCTCTGACATTGTCTCAGAATATTCAGCATGCAAAATTTCTTAATAATTTAGCTCAAAATACTTCCAAGGCTCTGCGTAATCAAGTAAATATTGATGAAAGGATTGAAACTAAATTAAACGCCTTAGAGGCGACTGTTATTAACATTGGTAATGAACTTTCAGCCTTAAAATTTAAGGAAAGGCTTAAATGCCATGCTAATTATAAGTATGTATGTGTTACAGCTGCCAAGTACAATGCTTCTCTCTGGGATTGGGAGAAAGTTAAAAACCATTTATTAGGTATTTGGCAAAATAGTAATAATAGCTTGGATATTCTGGAACTTCATCACCATATCCAAGACATTCAAAATAATAGAGCTGATTTTTCAGATCCTTCTTCTTTGGCTAACCAAATATTGAAGGAGTTAAATGGATTCAACCCTGGAAATATTCTTAAACACTCCGCTTGGTACATTATTGGATTATTCTCTTTGCTGTTAATTCTCTTTTGTATTGTAACTATAGGATGGCGAGTCTTCCAATCAAGAATCCGGGGACTCCAGAGAGTGAACCGCTGCCTCATTGTTAAGAATAGAAAGGGGGAATATGTGGGGAGCCATTCTGACACATGATTGGGTGACTCCCGTTAAGGGCCTGAGGCACTCTGGCTGTGTCGGAGTTATCCCGACCCTTTCCTGATGAGAGAGCCCATCCGTGTGGGGGTGTGCATAACCACTGACCCTGGAGACCCAATCACTGACCCTGACCTTGGAGTGCAGCCCCCCCTCAACCTTCATTGGATGGAATTCTCCCCTGAATCTCTTGTCCCCCCAAATAAAAGGCTACTCCCCGGCGTGTTCGCTCTCTCTCTCTCCCCTGCTAGCCCAGAGTAATCCTCGCTGCCCTGCTGGGCGGCTGGAGGCAGGGAAACAGAGGCGAGCCGTCTTGGACCTAGCATTAAAATAAGGTACTGTCTGTGTGTTTTATTTTGATCTCTTCTAACTAACTGAATGCCAGAACCTCATTAATGAAACCACTGCGCAGGCCGCGTGGTAGAGGGGGCCTATTTGTGTATTTCCACAGGGAAAACAGCAGCCGATTTGGATTCCAGAGAGATTAACTAAAGCGATTTCTACAGACCAAAAAGAAGATGATTTGGCTCAAATCCATAACAGCTGATATCCAAAACTCCAATTTAGCTATCCTTACATCTGCGACAGAACCAGGATGCTTTTTTCAATATCTATTTTATTATTGCCTTTTCCCATATCATGAAGTTCTATTTTGGTTTTTGAGCTCATACAGACCTAAGTTAATGTTTTGCTGATCAGTTCTATTTTTTTTTTGACTATAGAGTTTTTAAACATTGCAATGGAGATTTCACCTGTAAAAAGTTATAAGGCCTTTACTATTATGTTATGTGTTGTATGTATTATATTATGTGTGCACACTTGTGTTTTGTGTTATATGTTTGAATGTACGTATGTCCATATATCATATATGATGAGCGCTCATGAAAAAATGGATCCATGGGCTGGGGATGTGGCTCAAGCGGTAGCGCGCTCGCCTGGCGTGCGTGCGGCACGGGTTTGATCCTCAGCACCACACACAAACAAAGATGTTGTGTCCACCAAGAACTAAAAAAAAATAAATATTAAAAAAATTCTCTCTCTCTCTCTCTCTCTCTCTCTCTCTCTCTCTCTCTCTCTCTGTTTCCCTCTCTCCTCTCTCATTCTCTCTAAAAAAAAAAAAATGGATCCAAATATTTTTTTTTTATTCACGTGATTTAAATGGTTTAATTTAAATTGGGTAAATAACTGTTAAGAATTGTTTTAATATGTAAACAAAAAAGAAGTTTAACAGATCTGTTTGTTTACTTTCACCTTTCCTTTTCATTATATTTAATAATCCTCTTCAAGATAATGTAAATTGTTAAGAAAATTGTTTTCTTTTCTCTTCAAGATAATGTAAATTGTTAAGAAAATTGTTTTCTTTTAGTGCCTTCTGGAATGTTACATAATTTTTTCTTTAGCCATTATTGCCAGAATTCCTATCTTCATCCCAGTGCCGGTGAAGACAAAGATAAAACTAATCTACAGTTTCTGCAATAGCCATCACTGAACTGCTTGCAGAACTTGCCTAAACTATGTGTCACTTGTATGCATTGTGAACTCACTTGTATGCATTGTGAACTATCTGTTGGTGCAGCGACTTGTGGTAGTGTTGGAGTATTTATACTGATGATGTCATCGGTTGTACAATTTTTCCAACAAGAGCCGTCAATTGGCGTGGTGTATCTTCCTCCCTTCTGCTTGTCATGACAAAGACCTCTCCACAGGTGTGGCTGTATACTGGACCGGTAGTCAATGACGGGTAAGATCCAATTACAATGGTACCAACCTAAGACAGGAGGCTGACGCCCTGAGGTCAGCTCATCCGAAGACGGGTAAGGACCATATGTAGTATTGGACAACCTAAGGCAGGCACGGTCCCCAAGCCACATGCTTGTTGTTTAAACAGAGAGGGGGAGATGTTGAGAGCCACAGCCAAAGGGGCCCCAGCAAACTTCCAGCTGCCAGCAACCAGCTGCCAGCTGATGATTGGCTCACAGCGGCCCCAGCAACATATAGCTGATTGGCTCCTCTGCGGTGATGTTCATTGGGCTGTTTCCCTGCCCTTCAGACTGCCAGCTGATGATTGGCTCATAGCGGCCCCAGCAACATCTAGCTGATTGGCTCCTCCACGGAGCTGCTCATTGGGGGACTTCTTTGGCTCCGCCCACGCAACCCAGCCAATCGGCCTCAAGAACAGGAGGATTGTGGGAGGTGGTGAGGTTTGTGTGGGGGTGAGAGGCTTGGGGGAAGCCGGTGGTGGCAGTTGGGCTCTGAGGGTTTTTTCCTGAGGAGCTGTTTTGTTTGGTGTTTGTAGTTCTAAAAATAAAGTTAGTTTCTTTTGACAAGTGGCTCCTGAATTGTGCCCAGCCAGACTGCGGCACCTCACACCACATAAAAATTTAAAAAGATATTAAAAAAAAATTTCACTCTATAGGTTCTTAATCAAGAAAACAATCCTTAATGCTTAAGGCACTGCAACAGACATAATCAATTCACAGCAAACAATTCTAGATCAATTAATTCTAAGCACTGCAAACACACTTAATCATGACAGGCTAATGGCAGACATTCCCTCTGCATGCTAAGTTCAAGTGTCAGATCAAAAGACTCAAGCCTTAGACTTTAAGTCCAGCAGATGCACACTCACTCAGACCATGGTGATCAGATCAGGAACCAAGGCAGGCTTCTGGGGTGGAGCTGACCGCTAGTTGAGGTTGAGGAGAGGGTTGTAGGGAGAAGTTGCAATTCTCACCAGGGTCAAGATGTGGCTGTAGAGTTTGAGAGCGGTGAGACCTGCAGAGGATCAGGCAAACAATGACAAGTGATGGGATGTCAGTCCAGGTCCTCATCAAGCTCTCCAGCTTCTGTGTATCAATATTGGCTGGATAAATGTCTGTTCATTTGCTCTATTATTTATACTATATTTTGGGGTTTTCGATCCCCCTTTCAATCCTTATCAGCTGCCACTGGATTTCTTAGTGACATCATTTACCCTGGGATTAAAACTTCTGGTTTGGGGGCTGCAGTTGTGGCTCAGCAGTAGAGCGCTCGCCTAGCACATGCGAGGCCATGAGTTCGATCCTCAGCCCCACATGGAAATAGATAAAGATATTGTGTCCAACTACAACTAAAACATAAATATTTAAAAACAAAACATCTGGTGGATCTTTTCGCTTTTCCCAATTATAGGGCACCTTTCCCTCTTCTGCCAGAGGCTTCACTCTGAGTTTATTGAGGTGGGGGCGTGACTTGCTTGTGCCTGAGGGCCATCCTGGAAGGCTCCTTTAGGCTGCCTGATGAGACTGCAGGTTTCAAACTGGAGTTTTTAAAATGGAGCTGCTTAGGCTCAGGCCTAAGGCCATCCTCACAGAGTTCTCTAGAGTACTCCTGAGTTTGATCCTCAGCCTGGGGAATAAAACATACAAGAAGAAGGTGATGGAGCTGGGCGAGGTGGCATTCACCTGTAACCCCAGCAGCTTGAGAGGCTGAAGCAGGAGGATCGTGAATTCACAGCCAGCCTCAATAATTTTGCAAGGCCCCGAGCAACTCAGCAAGACCTTGTCTCTAAATTTAAAAATAAAAAATATAAAAAGGGCTAGGGATGTGGCTCAGTGGTTAAGCACCCCTGGGTTCAATCCCTGGTACCAAAAAAAAAAAAAAAAACAAACAGATGATGATGAAATGGGCCAATGTACTATTGGGCAAAAACTATACAGAAAGGAGGTGTTGGTTCAGGGAGGGAAAGGTCATCTAAGGAGAACCCATGAAAAAGATGCAGCTTGAGCTAAGTCTGGGTTATAAGTCAGACACCGTTTCTGGTACTGGGGTTAAGAGCTGACTAGGACAGAGTCTCTTTCCTCAAGGGGCTTCTAGACTGGAAATACTAAGAGGGCTTCATGCAGATGAGGGCCATAGGAAGGTGGAGCAAGATAGATAGATAGAGCCTGGGTCTCTGACATATGAACCACCAGACTTTTTATTATTATTATTTGTATATATTCTTTTTAGATATACATGACAGTGGAGTGTCTTTTTTAAATTATTTATTTATTTATTTAAGAGAGAGAGAGAATTTTTAATATTTATATTTTAGTTCTCGGCGGACACAACATCTTTGTTGGTATGTGGTGCTAAGGATCGAACCCGGGCCACACGCATGCCAGGCGAGCGCGCTACCACTTGAGCCACATCCCCAGCCCTTTAATTTTTTATTTATTATTTATTTTTAGTCATACATGACAGCAGAAGTGTGGTGTGTCTTTTGACATATTATACATACATGCAATATAACTTACTCTCATTAGGATCCCATTCTTTTTTTAAAATATTTTTTAGCTGTCAATGGACCTTTATTTTATTTATTTATATGTGGTGCTGAGAATCGAACCCAGTGACTCACACATGCTAGGCAAGTGCTCTACCACTGAGCCACAACCCCAGCCCTAGGATCCCATTCTTGATGTGGAGTACATGATGTAGAGTTACATTAGTCATATATCACATATGAGCATAGAAAAGTTATGTCCAATTCATTCTGCTGTTTTTTCTACATGATGGTGTGTGTAGGAAACGCCAGACTTCTTTATTGGCTTTATTACATGACAACTCAGAGAACATTCTTAACCCACTATTGGGCTGGGTGTCACTTGTAGCAGCTGGACCTACAACCTAATAAAGGAATGGATTAGCGGTTGCTACCGAAACTCCACATTGGAATAAGGATTGCTACTGAAACGCCATATTGGAATAAGGATCCCTGCAGCAGAATCCTGTAGCTGTCTAATATAGATACTTCTCTAATGCTGTGCTAACCACTGAACGGTATCTCTCCCTGCATCTCTGTTCCAAGTGTGCTCATTCTGCAGTCCAGGCTGGAGATGCAGTAGCTGCCTGAGAGATGTACTTCTCCTGATGAATGCAAAAACACACAAGGGCTAGCAAAACCTCAGCAGGCCTTTTGTACTTTATTTGAAGGGTAAATTCAAGCCCAAAGCCAGAGGACAGGAAAGGACATTCCACTACATGGAGACCATGGATGCCAGGAGGGGAGAGAAATTGGGGCCAGTAATTCTCTCATAGTATGTGATGATCCCTGGTTTGGAGATTACACAATTTGGACCCACTCTTCTAGTGATCACCTGGAATTGCAGCCTACTGAAAGGAAATGCCACCCACTGTGGTGATTCAGCCACCTTCTCAATTAGATCAGGAGTCCTGACAAGGAAAGAATCATGTCTCCTTCCTCTCCACCCTGCTCCTGCTCCCTTTCTCCCAGTGCCTAGCACCATGCCCTGCCCTTAGGGATGACTCAGAAATATTACTGAGTGAATTTTAAACCATTCTTTCATTCTCACCATGTGATTTGTTACAAAAGAGAGACATGTGCTAAGTATTTGCCCCATAAAATGTAAAGAGATTGTGCCATCTGAAGCTGAGATCTGTGCCCAGATCTGACTCATGCCAGTTTTGAATCTGCTACCTCCCGTAGGGACCTCCAGAAGACAGGACTAAACACCAAAACAGGTTAGTGAAATTTCTTTCTCTAGAGGCCATTTGAAACTGGAAAGAGTCTCATCACCTGAAATATCCTAAGAGGAAGGCTGTCTGAAGGCACCAAGCTAGTCAAGGATCCACATGGCTTAAGGACAATTTCAAGACAGTGAGATTTACCATTAAAGCCCATGCTGCACCAGGCAGTGGTGCACACCTATAATCCCAGGGACTCAGGAGGCTGAGGCAGGAAGATCACAAGTTCAAAGCCAGCCTCAGCAACTCAGTGAGATCCTGTCTCAAAATGAAAGATAAAAAGGACTCGGGATGTAGCTTAGTGGTAAAGTGCCCTGGGTTCAATCTCTAGTATTTAAAAAAAGTATGTAATATTTATGTATAATATGTGTTGCAAATATAAATTCATGCAAATTAAAAATTTATAGTCAACTTCTAAGTCACACTAGCCACACATCAAGGGCTCGATAGTCACATGGCTAATGGCCACCATATCAGAGAGCATAGTAGACTATTTTCTTTTTTTTTTTTTTTAGAAAGAGTGAGAGAGGAGAGAGAGAGAGAGAGAGAGAGAGAGAGAGAGAGAGAGAGAGAATTTTTTAATATTTATTTATTTTTTTTTTTTTTTAGTTCTCGGCAGACACAACATCTTTGTTGGTATGTGGTGCTGAGGATCGAACCCGGGCCGCACGCATCCCAGGCGAGCGCGCTACCACTTGAGCCACATCCCCAGCCCAGTAGACTATTTTCATCTCTACAATTCTGATGGACATGCTGGTAAGGGTGTTTCAGAGAGGGCAACTGGGAGGCTGCAGTATCATTGGGTATTTAACAATGAATTTGAAAAAATACAAATTGGGAATTAGGTCACTATATTGGGACAGTGGTTCCCAGGAAATTACCTAAATTTGCCTAAAACAAGTTTATAGACATTATTTTACTTTTACTTTTTTTAAAAAAAAAAAACAGCTTAAACTTTTTAGCTCCTGCCAGTCTCTCTCTCCTCTTAGGAGCTCACAGGCAACAAAGTGAATTAATAAGTACCAGGGGAACATTAAAGGAAAAATTCAACCAGCTGCCATGCACTGGTTGACATTTTTTCCTCCAAGAAATGTGTGTGTGTCATTGTGATTTTATTCCACGTGAATAATCAGCAGCCATAGTTCCTCTTGGTAAGGGTGTTTCCAGTTTTGTAACAGAAATAAGTGTTCATGTACAACTTCCAAACACCATGCCTCCTAAGCAAGTTTGATTATTAGCAAAATAAGGGATGGGGAATCTGCTTGGAAGTAACCTGAATCTAGGCCAATTAGATGGGAACATGGTGGAGAAAACTATAACACCAAACTATCTCTTAAAGGAAGAATACACATAGACTGGAAGGGGACCGGAAAATAAAGGTTGCCCTACTCAAAAGGTAACCTCTGGAACAGTGATTTCCAATTAATAACTGCAGATCTTTGGAGAGCCCATCACAGCAGGAAGCCTCTGAATTCATGTGTGCACCATGCACTATTTGCAGAGCAAATAAATCCTGTCTGTGTCTCCCAAAAATATAATCACTATATCACTAATAGTAATCATATATTGAATGTGTATGCATGTTATCTCATTTAAATCTTACAGCTACTTAGAATGGAGATCTTATTCTCCCCAATTTAATAGTTGAAGAATCTGAAGCTGGAGGATAAATAACTTGCCCAAGTTCAAAAAGATAATATATTAGGGCTTTTTTCCATATGAAAGAAATTCAACTAAAATATGCTTAAATAAAAACATGACAGGGCTGGGGATGTGGCTCAAGTGGTAGCGCGCTCGCCTGGCATGCGTGCGGCCCGGGTTCGATCCTCAGCACCACATACAGACAAAGATGCTGTGTCCGCCAAATACTGAAAAATAAATATTAAAGTTCTCTCTCTCTCTCTCCCTCTTTCTCACTCTCTCTCACTCTTTCTTAAAAAAAAAAAACATGACATATCAGCTTATATAACAGGAACCCCTAAGGGTTTAAGGCTGGCTGCATCCATCACTCATTGCATCCACTCCCTGTCTACATCTCAGGTCCACTTTCCTCTGTGAGAGCTTCAGCCTTGAGAGGACTCCTCTTTTTTTTTTTTTAATTATTAGTTGTTCAAAACATTACATAGGAGAGGACTCCTCTTATCTGCAAGAATGGTCCAATTCTCCACTGCTGTGGAGGAAATGGCTCAGAGAAAGACCTTCCTCAAAAGGTCTCTGATTGGCCTGATGGGTCACAGTTCAGGGAAGAGGAGACTCTGACTGGCTGGCCATTGTCTTGCACATATCCTGGGGTGGGGGACTTAAACCTAGCAGAATCACAGTGAGTGAAGGAGGCTCATCCCTAAAGTAAAATAAGAGTAGTACCAAAAGATTGGTCCTTGTTCCCAATGCCACTCCAGTAATGAGGACACAGTTTTAAGAAAAAAGGGAAAAAAACAGAGGGGACTCTTGTCCCAGAGGCTACATTCCAGGTATGTCTGATGGGTGTGTGTGTGTGTGCGTGTGCGTGTGTGTGAGAGAGAGAGAGAGAGAGAGAGAGAGAGAGAGAGAGAGAGAGAATTCACTTGTTAATTTGGGAGATTTCTTAGATCTTCTTGAGCCATCCCCCAAGTCTGAATTACTTTATTCTTATGATTGGAGGTGTGCTCAAAGACAGATAACTGGGCCTAGGATAGAGAAAAAGAGTAATCCTGTTTCCCCTGAGATCAGGGAAGGGAAAACTAGGGAAGGGGAGAGAAAAAAACACATGCCTATTTTAAAAATAAGTTTGTGTGTGGCTGTGGTAGTACACACCCGTAATCCCAACAGCTCAGGAAGTTGAGGCAGGAGGATCATGTATTTGAAGTCAGCCTCAGCAACTTAACAAGGCCCTAAGCAACTTAACAAGACCCTATCTCCAAAAAAAAAAAAAAAGAAAAAAAGAAAAAAAAAAAGAGGAGGAGGAAGAGGAAGAGGATGGCTGGGGATGTGGCTCAGTGGTTGATGCCCTGAGTTTAATCCCTGGTACCAAAAAATAAAAAATAATAATAATAAGTCAATGTGGCAGAGCAGCAAGGGCTATATCAAAGCATGAAGTGTTACGAGAGGCTCTATTACCAAAAGACAAGGGAATGAGATGAATAATGGAGGATCAAAGACTGAAGCTAGATTGAACTAACCTTTAAAGCATAAACTCAACAGTTCTTCACAAGTTCATAGATACTATGCATCTGGAAACCTCTCAAATTCTTTTCTCTGGTTCGATAGTATTTTGCAGGCGCCTTTATTATTGTTCCAGTCACAGGGTAACATTTTTTTTCCCCATCTGGAGTCTACCTGGTGCACTCATGGTCCATTGTGAAATGTTTTGTGGAAATGTGCAATATTTATGTGCATTTGTGCATTGCCCTCTCCTGCCACTTCCTCCATCCTCCCCCATCTTAACTCCAGGCCTTTATATAGCTTCACCTTGTATAGAGCAAGATGAGAAGAGGTAGTCAAGCATGGAAACTTTTCAGATATCAGGAGCCTGGAAAATAGGGGACCAGGAAACAGAGACTCCTGAAAAACAGACAAGAGATTATTTTGAGGAATTCCACACAGTTATCCTTTCAACAGCTGAACAAAAATGCAAGGGAATAACTGAGGGACATGAAGTGCTTGATTTAGGGGCAGGACATGCTTCTTCTAAACCACCAATATCTGTCTGTGATGATTATGACCAGAAACAGCTATCCTTTTGCCAAGGTAGGTAAGTTTCCCTAGAAAACACCTTACCTTCTTTCTTGTTTAAGATGAGTTTGACACAAAAGAATAGTTTGTACGCGTGTACTTGTCATCTTCCTGCTCAATATCAACTGTATTGAATGAACACTGTGACCCATCTAGCCTGAAACTGAGGGGAGGAGAATTACTGAGCAGGCAGCCCACTAACAAGGTGGGGGACCACCCCCAAAAGCTGGTTTTATAAATGGAAACAGGAACTGGGCCCTCTAGATTTGTGGAGATATGAGGGCCACCTTCCTTGCCTAGAGGCCAAGGGAGCATAAGACCTCCAACCAAAGTCAGTGCAGCTTCTTTCCAAGAATTGGCCTGTCCCTGGTCACCCTTGTGCTACTCTCTTAGGACGTGCAAGTACCTCTCCTGACCCTAATAATTCACAGTCCAAGCTCAGGCCCTAGGCTCCCATTGATGGAAGTTTGCAAGTGTGAAGTGCCCAAAGAACTGTCCCTGGCTCCAGGGCGCAGTCGCTGCTCTTGATATTTTTCTTCTAAGTTCATTTGAAAGAGCAATGTCACTTCTACAAGGAAAGAAAACAAACAACAAGGCTGGAAGAGGAAAAGCGAACCCCTGGGCTTCAGGTCTTCAGGATTGTGTTGAACACATGAGACTGCCCAGAGAAACCTCAAGGTGATCACGTGGTATTAGGTGCCTTCAAAATAGGTGTGTATTCCCGGCTCTTAAAAGCCAGGAGGAAGGCTCCAATTTGAGCCCAGGCTCTACCCACTGGGTTGGACTGATGCCTTCGGGGGGCAAAGTTAGAGTAGGTATTAAGAGAGGGTATTATTGGTACTACTCAAGTGGACTGTCGTCGGCTTTGTGAGGCTAAGTCACTACTCCAAAGTCGCTCAGTTTATGCCGACCGAGCGGAGTCAGAGACCCAGAAGCCTGGATCTACCAGCGCGGGTCCGACTCAGGCCGGTGTACAAAGATCTAGAGCCACTCACCTGCGGATGGGGCTCCGCACCCTCAGGCTTTTAAGAACTCCTGGCCCGGCGCCTCTCATCCCCCGAGCCTCACTATTGGCTCCTCGGGCTGGAGGCGGGGCCGGAGAGCCGAAATCAACGTGATGGCGTCAGGCACTGGGGCGCCGCTTCCTGTTGTCAGTGGCCAGGAGGCCGCGGCGTTGGTTGGGAGGCCAGGAGCGCCCCCAGCCCGGCTCCCGGCTCCGTTTGGTGAGTTAGGGGTCAGGTCGGTTGGGGGGCCAGGAGCGCCCCCAGCCCGGCTCCCGGCTCCGTTTGGTGAGTTAGGGGTCAGGTCGGTTGGGGGGCCAGGAGCGCCCCCAGCCCGGCTCCCGGCTCCGTTTGGTGAGTTAGGGGTCAGGTCGGTTGGGAGGCCAGGAGCGCCCCCAGCCCGGCTCCCGGCTCCGTTTGGTGAGTTAGGGGTCAGGTCGGTTGGGAGGCCAGGAGCGCCCCCAGCCCGGCTCCCGGCTCCGTTTGGTGAGTTAGGGGTCAGGTCGGTTGGGAGGCCAGGAGCGCCCCCAGCCCGGCTCCCGGCTCCGTTTGGTGAGTTAGGGGTCAGGGGTTGAAGAGGGCAGCGCGGGGGGCGTTGGGGCCGTAACGCCAACGGACAGTAGGTCCTCCCGCCCTCGCGGTGATCCCAGAGATCTTGGTTGCCTGGAGACAGTCCGGCTTCCGAGCCCTCTGCCCTCCCAGCCCGCACCGGGCTCCCACCGTAGCCTTGGGCCCGCGCTGCCACCGTTGGCCTGTTCCGTCCATTTTCTCCTACCCGTGACCCAACCTCAGCTCTTGCTCCCATCTTCTTACCACCGGTCTTGCATAAATGCAGCCTCACTCGTGACCTCTCTTTAACCTAGTTGCAACTCCGATCTGGATATATCCCTTACCTCCTTTTTATCTAATCCTCACCCCACAACCCCCCTGGCAATCCTAAAACTCCGCACAAACCTCCCCTAAATCCACCATTCATGTTTCCCCTTTTCTGGCTCAGCTCTCTCATCCCCAGCTCCCAGTGTCTACCCAGCCCCCTAAGGTCTGTTTATCCCAAACGTCTACCTCTCCCCTCCTCTCATTGAAGACCTACCGCTAAAATAGATGCCCTGTTGAGCTCACCCGCTTCGTGTTAACTCCTCTTTCAGCCTTCTCCCAAATTTTATGTGTAGCTTCTTCACAGACTTTGCCCTTAACTTCCTAGCTCATTATATATTTCTCTTCCCTCCTCTACCATCGCGAGGAAACCCCATTCCTAAGTCTTTATCTGTCCCCATCTCTAGTTGCCTCAGTTCCTCTCACCCTCTTCCTTTTTATTAACAGAGATCCTCCATGTCCTTTCACCTTTTGTCCCCGTAGCAACTCTTCACATCAACTCTGCCCATTCTTCCCTTGACAGCTCCCATTCAGCCTGAAATTGTAGTGCATAGCTCCCTGCCAACCCCACCAGCTACCCCTGAACAGTCAAGTCTAGGTGCTTGCTCAGAGGTGAGCAGCTTGATAGACCATGCAGCTTGTTTGGTTAATGAGTGCAGGGGGGTAGAGTTCCCCTACTCTTGGGTCAGAGATTTTTTCCTGGTGTCTGGTCCTTTTTTTATTATTATTATTTATTTTTTAGTGGTACACAATACCTTTATTTTGTTTATTTATTTTTATGTGGTGCTGAGGATCGAACCCAGGGCCTTGCACATGCTAGGTGCGCACTCTACCACTGAGCCACAACCCCAGCCCTGGTGTCTGGTCCTTATACCTGTCCCCAGGGATTGTTTTTTCACCGTTCATATTATATTACTTGTGTTGACTATTGGAATGGTAGGTGTCATTGAAATTCCTGCAAGGTAAGAGATGGTCCCTCACCCAGCTCACTCATCCTGGGGCAGTTGAAGTCCTTGCTTCCTTTTGACTGGTATTCTGGCTCTGGAGAACCTCAGGGAATGCCAGTGGGGTTGGCTCTAATTACAGAGCCATGGCCATGTGTCTTGTCCTGGCACTTGTGGAGGATCCTGTCCCAGTGCTCCTTGCCAGAGCTGATGGCAGATCAGTTCCAGCACTAAACACAGGGATCACATGGTGTCAGAGGCATGTTACATGTGAACAGTAGAGGTGGTGGGTCCTGAGGAAGCTGAAGCGTAGGTGGGTGCAGAAGCTGTTGAATTGCTTCCTCTTTTCTGTGCTGGGTCATTGAATTTTAGCTATTTGGGTTTCATGAACACAGGAAGTCACATTATCTCACAGTAACTGAGGCAGAGGGTTGTTTCTGAGGCACCTAGGGCTCATGCTCAGTGGTTATAGTTTCCTGGGGACTTTTTGATGTACATTTCCTCTGAATTCTGATGACCTGGTTTCAGAAGGGTTGGCCATTTGATGGCAATTTGTTTATTTATTTATTTATTTATTTTGGTGCTGAGATCTAATCCAGGGCCTTGCACATGCTTACACTGAGCTACACCCCAAGCCCTGGCAGGATTTATAGGGCCCCCAAGAGGACCCATTGTCTTTGCTTGTCACTATGGTCTTTTCTTTTGAAAACTGAATGCACTGCTACCTTCAATATCCTGCCATTAAGATGTGACTTACATGAATGGCTTTTACCCTTATTGACAGCTTTGTTTAATGGCGGGAGTTCCACAGTACCCCTACCACTTCAGAATGGTGTACCTCAGGTTTCCACAGTCTTAAAAATGAACCTACCTACACTATGCCCTGTTTTAATTTATTCACCAAGTCATTCAACAAGCATTTTCCAAGTATACTGTGTGGCTAAGCACAGTTCTAGGTATAGAAATGCAATGTGAATGACTCAGGCAAAGTTACTGCTTTTTTTCATTCAGAGTTTGTTCCTTGCCAGGCATGGCGGTACACACCAGTGACTTGGGAGGCTGAGGCAGGAGTATTGCAAGTTTGAGGCCAGCCTAGGCAACTTGGTGAGACTGTGTCATAAAAATCAAAAGGTCTGGGGATGCACCTCAGTGGTAAAGTGCTCTTGGATTCAAGCTCCAGTAAACAAACAACAAAACCAGAATTTACACTTTGTTAGAATTCTACAGCACATGAGACAAGAATATGGGGAAATAGTTGTTATTGGATGGAAAGAAGGAGGGAGGAAAGAAAGATATTCAGTGTTTACCATTTTCATAATTCTGCCTTTGCCCACTAATCCTTGGTCCGGGAATCACAAGCTAGAAATTTCTCACCTTCCAGTGTATTTTTTTTTCTTTTTCTTTCTTTCTTTTTTTTTTTTTTTTAATGGAAATTGAACCTTGGGGCACTTAACCACTGAGTCACACTCCCAGCCCTTTTTATTGTTAGTTTGAGACAGGGTCTCACCTAGTTGCTTAGGGCCTCGCCAAATTGCTGAGGCTGGCCTCAAATTTGTGATCCTCCTGCCTCAGCCCGGGATTACAGTGGTGTACCACCACACACTGCCTTATCCTCCAGCAAATTTCATTTGAAATTATTGTTCTGAAGGATTTATCCTCTCCTCCCACCCCACCCCATCCAGGAAGGACACTGGTCCAGAAATCCACCTTGCTTCATATAGAAGGAGATGCTGTTTACTCATTCAGCACTCACATGTCTGAAAGATCAGCTGCCTTTCCGAATCAGAAGATAACTTTGTCATTCTTTTCCCAGTGAAATAACATGACTCATCAGTTAGTACAGCAGTTAGATGGCATAAACACCAGTCTGTTGTTCTGAACAACCAGGGTAAGATTCAGACAGTAGACAGAAGGCTGTTAGGAGAGGCTGAGAATTAATTCTCTGAAGAGAATAGGTTGCTGTTTACTGATGGGTTGAATGTTTTGAGAGTGGTAACGTCAGCTTATCCATTTCTTCATTTAATGTAAGTCTTGTCTAAGCTGTTCTTCTCTTTTTATTTCTTCCTTGATCTCTGGAAGAAATGAAATTGGACATACTGTATATAGAAGGACAAGCAGTATAATGAAGAAAAACAACTAGGACGGTTCTTTCCTGGTGTTGAAACATTTAGAAAAGACATCTGTGAAACTCAGGTACCCTGAGAAGGACTTGGGCTTAGCTGTTTGGGACTATGAATCTGATCACCAGGATTGTGTCTTGTTGCTTACAGGCCTTATTCAGTAAAGCAGAGCTTCTGACCACAGCTCTGAAGAGTCTGGAAATAGTAGTTTCCTTAAAAACTTTCAAGCCAAAGACCTAGGATAGTTTGATCTGATGAAAAGACAAGGATACCAGAGAATTCTGTCCCTTAGCTGAGCCCTGTTTCTATTTAACTTCTATTTTCTCCTCTGTAAAATAGGGATGATCATCTTTATGGAATTACTCTAAGAATTAAATGAGGTTGGAAAATGAGATCAGAGAAACTTGCTTTGTTTGCTCTGGAAAGCAGCAGAAGGTTGGATTAATGTCTGCTTAGGGGTGAAGATAGACTTATTGTGATTTGGGGTTTCCTAAATGGTGGGAGTCACCTTTCCCCTGCCATTCTTTCCCTAGTAGTGTTGCCCATCTTTCCCCTTCAATGAAGCCATGGTTCTTTCCAGTTTGTTTTTTGGTGTCAATAAGGGATATTCTGAGGACAGGAAATGACACCAGCTGGTCTAGTGGCAGATTTAGGGTCTGAGCCACCAAATGGATAATGGAACAGTGACCCAGCAGTAAAGAGATCCAAAGCCTCCATTAGTTTCCACCAGAAAGTTCTTACGTCATCGATGGTCGTCATTGATGGTCACGTTCCTGCCTCCTTGAAGTACTGTGGAAGAGCTGTGAATAAGTAGGCTGCTTGGGCTTCCTACAAAGAAAGGTAGAGGTATCCTGAATTGTGGCCTGAGCCTCAAAGTCTTGGTTCTGTTTTGTAAATTGTGAAATGGCTGTTCTGAATTCCTCTTAGCTGTTAGTAATTTTGTGGCTTTCTAACCCTTAATTTTAGGCAAGTTATTTGTCTCTTATCAAGTTATTTGTCTCCCTTCCCCCCATCTCTCTCTTTTTTCCTGAACCCAGGAGCACTCTACCAGTGAACTATGTTCTAACCCTTTTAATTTTGAGACAGGTTCTCCCCAAGTTGCTGAGGCTGGTCTTAAACTTGGGATCCTTCTGCCTCAGCTTCCCAAGTTGCTGGGATTGCTGGTGTATCGCCCAGCTGACCTCTCTTAGCTTCAGTTTATTTTGTTTGTTTTAGCAGACTGGTGCTTGGCCAGAGCACTTAATTATTGATAGCTTCTCCTAATGAGTGCTGTGTTACTCTCAGCTAATTAGTTAATGAGGTATTAATGGATCCAAGCTACTATACAGATTATTGAAGTCTATGCCCTTAGGGTCCTTATAACTGGTCGAGGAAAGGGAAACTTTGAAGCTTAAGGGCTTGAGGGAGTGGTTTAGGCCACTGAAATTGTGGATTAGGTTTGCAACCTAGGTTCTTGAGCCAGGGGCCGGATTTTATCTGTTGGACGGATCAGGCATGTTGCCAGGCATGACTGACTACAGTATGTATCCCTTTTCCTCTTCCTCTGATGCCCAGTGTGTAGAGCTGGTCTCAGGAAGCTCTGAGAATCCACTGGTACATGGAGCAGCAGAATGTGGCAAAGGGTGAGGTGATCAACCAGGAGCTGTAGCCAGGGCCAAGGGCTCTTCCAGGCAGTCTGCCAGGGCCACCGTCCACACACACCTGCCTCCCTCTGTGGCCTGGCTTAGAAGGTCTGCTCCAGGCCCTAATTCTCTGTGCCATGTTTATTCTTGGCCCACCGCAGAGGCCAGAGATTGAAGCAGCAGTTTCATTGAAGGCCACCCTGCTTTCTCCTTCTCAGACCTCAAGCTCTTCCACTCTCCTGTAATCCTTGCTTCCAGGCTGGCCCCAGCCTGGGCCCCCAGGTGAAGTGTCTTTCTCCCAGCCCACCTTGGAGTCCTGGCTCTAAGGATGGCACTCACTCAGGAATTCCCTTGAGCTGGGGTTGGCATTACCCTGGGGGCTGTGGAGCCAGGCCACTGTGAGCCATGGCACCTATGATAGTTGCTTGACCTTATCAGCTTCCATGTCCTTATCTGTCAGGTGGAGATAATAAAATGGGACTGCTGTGACTATGAGGAGCTTAAATGAGGCAGTCTATGTCACATTCCTTGGTTCTGTTAACTTCTTCGGGTCATAATTACTTGAGAGCAGAGACACCCATATATATATTTTTTAATTCCCCTGAAGCTCAGCAGAGTAGTCACTGGAGATTTGTTTAGATGTGAGGGCCCTCCCAACCTAAGCTGCTGGGGGCCAGGCCTTCCAACAGCACCTTCACGCTTGCTCAAGTGCAAGGAGAGAGCCAGCTGCCCTGAGGGAGTTAATGTTGTACTGACTTCCAACTATTTTGGGCAGTGGCATTCTTTGCTTATAGATTTGGGTGGCCACACCATTAGATTATAGATGCTATTTATACCAGTAAGAATTTTACACGTTCTTATTCTCCACTGGAGAAGTCTGATACTACGCCCTCTGTGCCTTGTTGGTTAGAGGTAAATTGTAAACAGACTCCTGTTGGTCTATTTAGACACATCCCTGGCCCCCCACCCCAGGAGAAGCAGAAGTGTGGGAAGAGAGCTCTCTCTATTTTGGTGCTGCTCCCCTTAGGTTTTCCACTGCTGACCTGGTAGACCCTGGAGGGGACAAGAATTGGGAAGCTGCTACAGGATTCCCGGCTTTCAGTGTTAATTGTGAGCTCTGTGTCCTGATCCCCTTGGTTCTTGGCACCTTCAGCTGAAGCCTCCCCTTCGTGTCCTAGATCAGCGTTTGGTTCCTTATCCCTGCCCCCATCCCACAGGCACTGGCTTTGGGGGCAGCTTTTGGTGTGAAGAACCCTTAACCACCCACTCGTGGCACGCGGGGCTCCTCCCTTCCCAAGTATTGAGCCTCTGACTTGTTTCCCTTCCGTTTCCTTCCTTAAAATCCACTTTCAGTTTTTACTTCAGTGTTGCTCAGAGGCCTCTCAGTGGCTGTTTGGGTGAGCTGGGCCTACCACCTGCTGCCTGCCGGGAGGGGACTCTGGCTGCAGGGGTGAGTTGGGAGCCTGCTCACCTGGCCGCCATCTCTCCCTGCAGGTGTCATGTGAGTCTCCTCAGGAGCTGCTGCCTGAGTGGAAATGCTCTCAGTGGTGGAGAATGGACTGGACCCCCGGGCTGCCATCCCGGTAGGTGGGCAAGGGTGGGGAGGGCTGCAGAGACTGCCATTTTATCGGCTTTTCTAATTGAAATGAATGGGCAGTGCCTAGAAAGAGGCCTCAGGTTGAGAAAAGGTGATAGTAGAGGCAGACCCTGAGGATATCCTGCCTCTTCTGGATTTTCTTATGGGCCATAAAATGGGGATTTATTTTTAAAACACTGGGAGAGCTGAGGGTAAAGCTCAGTGGCTGAGTTTGCCTAGCATGTATGAGGCCCTGGATTTGATCCCCAGCACTCCAAAAATAAAAATAAAAAAATAAAAACAGGGAGTTAAGTTATCTGAAGACAAAGGATTTCCAATCAGCCCTTCAGCCCTCTGCCATGAGGCCTGAGGCCATGACCAGGTCAGTTTGGTCAAGATGCTGATTTGGTGAGAAACAGACTCAAGGCACTGGTTTGTTGTTTCAAGAATGGAAGCAAATGGAAAGCTTACCTATGTCTGAACATGAACATCTTCTAAGATTTTTCAAACATAGTTGCTTGTCACCAATTCATCAGAGACCCCTCAGATCCCCTTTCTTGGAGAGTCCTTTGCCCTGTGCCGGTCCCAGAGCTGTCTTGGGCCTGTAGACTGGCTCTGTCACTTCCCTTGGAGACACAGAAAGTCGGAGAGCTTTTGGACTGGTCTCTCAGCAGAATCCTGAGGTGGCTTCTTGGGAGAAGCCAGTATTGCCCTTTCTTCTCTGCTGTTTCTCCCAGTTCAGAGAACTTTCTGCTTGAAAAGAACTTCTACCCTCAGAGATATATCTTCCCCTCCTGGCCACTGGTTCAGCTTCACCTGGTTTTTTGTTGTTTATTTTGGTACCCAGGATTGAACCCAGGGGCATTTACCACTGAGCCATATCCCCAGCCCTTTTTATTTTATTTTATTTTATTTTATTTTATTTTTGGTACTAGAGATTGAATCCAGAGGCACTTAATCACTGTGCCACAACCCAAGCCCTTTGTTATATTTAGAGACAAGGTCTCACTGAATAGCTTAGGGCCTCACTAAGTTGCTGAGGCTTAAATTTGTAATCCTCCGTCCTCAGCCTCCTGAGTCTGGGATTGTAAATGTGTGGCATGGCACCCAGCTCCCAGCCAGTCTTTGTATAGAGGCTCTTCCCCTTCCACATCCCCACCCCACCCCACCCCATCCCTAATGGTCTTCCATCACACCCAGGGCCCTCTCTGGAGCAGAGCAGGGGCCAGCTCAGCCTTCTAGCATGGCTGACTCCTTGAGGTTATAGGTTTCTTGAGGGTATATGCCTACTCTGTCCTTGCATACCTTACCTTAATACCTTGTGGACACTCAAAAGTGTTTTTAGTTTTTATATAATCTACTAATATCTTGCATTTATTTTTTGAGATGGTATTTCACTATCTTGCACATTTTCTAATATTTTCATTTAAGAAACATTTATTGAATTCTTGTGTGTGCCAGGCACAGTGTCACATGTTGAGGACACAAGGATGAATACAAAACTAGTCCTGCCCTCAAGGGACGATGCTCCAATACTTTTTGATCAGGAGAAATTATTTCCATTTAACACATGTAGGAATTGAAGCTCAGAGGTTAAGTGAAATGTTTGAGGTGATCCAGGTGGTTACTGATGAGCTGGAATTAAATGTGGGTCTTTGGTTCCCAAACCTAGAATCTTTCTTAATGTAGCTTGATTAAACATATGAAATAATTAATGGAGACGTTATAGCATTATTTACCCAATACAATGTTTTACTATTGCATCTATCCATTAGCAAAGTGAATAGTGAGAGATGTGTGACCTAATAGGATCATTAAATTCATGACAAGGTTAACATTAGCTTGTTGATTCTCTGCAGAATGCTAGTTGTGTAACCTATCTGGGAAGCCTCACCCCATCCATTGCTCTCATAGCTGTATCCATGATGGAGCAAGTATTTAAACACAATAGTATATGGCTAGCCTATAATCCCAGCAACTCAGGAAGCTGGGTCAGGAGAATCACAAGTTGGAGGTTAGCCTCAGCAATTTAGCAATTTAGCAATACCCTTTCTCAAAATTAAAAATAAAAAATGTTGGGAACTTAGCTCAGTGGTAAAGCATGCCTGGGTTCAATCCCCAGTACCAAAAAAAAAAAAAAAAAAATTATATGGCTATAGAGTCACTGGAATTTGATTTCGAAAGCAAAAAGTATCCACAGCAAATGATATTCAAAATAATCCAGTCATGTTACCTTGGGCAACAATACCTCTGGATAGGGTTGTGTGATTTTCCTTTCCTTCACTATGCTTTCTCTCTATTTGCTGTAATGAACGTATGTTAATTTTGCTGAAGGAATCTACAGATGCTTACACAGGTGTGTCTGCTTGTGTCTGCACATATATTTGGCAAGTGGCTGAGGGTTATATTCCAGGGGCACTCCACAGGATTCTCTTCTAATGGCTTATCTTCTGTTTGGCACTACCTAGGTCATCAAGAAGAAGCTGGTGGGTTCTGTGAAGGCATTGCAGAAGCAGTATGTGTCCCTGGACACAGTGGTCACTAGTGAAGATGGAGATGCGAACACCATGTGCAGTGCCTTGGAGGCTGTGTTTATCCATGGCCTTCATGCCAAGCACATCCGCGCGGAGGCTGGAGGGAAAAGGAAGAAAAGTGCCCACCAGAAGCCTCTGCCTCAGCCTGTCTTCTGGCCCCTCCTGAAAGCTGTCACCCACAAGTGAGATCAGCTGGAGATGTTTTCTTAGGGGAGGAGCTTCAGAGTGTGGGATGCTAGTTTTATCCTCTCCCTGTCTTCTAGAGTAGAGATGGGGTGAGAGAAGCCTGGAGAGTGTCTAGAGAAGGTTTATCACCAGACCTAGCTTCCCAGACAGACCCTAGACCTTGAGACTCTGAGAGTCTCAGCCCTTGGCAAGAGTCAGTGGTCCTGGCACCCCAGGGCCAATGACATTTTGACCATGTATGGCAGAGTCAGGCAGTTAAAACTAAGATATTATTCTGTGGCCCTTTATAGAAAAAGTTGCTCTATCTTCAAATATTTTAACATCTGTGTTCTAAATATTATACTCATAATGAGGTATGGGTTTTTATTGTTTGTTTTATCAAGAACTAGAATGCAAGTAGAACATCTGAATGTTCACTTGAGTCATGTGTCTCTGACCTTGTCTCTAATTGCTGGGACTTTTGAGCAAGTGGCTGGCATAGTGCCTCTAAAAGCTGTTCAATGCCACCTTTAGCCCAAGGTGCCTTATTAGTCTCTGAGCTTCCTTTCCCCGCCTACTGACACTGTCCTATCTCAGGTTTTTAACCTCTCTCCTGGGCAGCAGTGGCTTTAATTGTCCCTATTATCTCACTGTGTCTTTCCTTAAGTCATCAGCTGCTTAACACTTACTGAGCTTAAACTAGCTACAGCTCAGCCACCAAGTCCAGTGGTCTGCACTCCCCCACGGGAGACACACACAGGCATTGTAGTCTCACAGAGGGGCATTTATGCCAGACCAATGGATTTGGGAGCTGAGTTTCTCATATCAGTTTCTGATCTCCTTATCCAGAGCAATCTATCCTAAAGCAGTCCTCATAGGTGTGGGCAGGTCACTTTCCTATACAGAAACCTATAGCTCCCAAATGCTGCCCTAGAGTCTAGTTCACTAAGTTGGGGCCCCTGAATCTACATCCTGGTAAGCTCTCCAAGGGCTTCTGTGCAGCTAGTTGTGGGAAACTTTGCTTTACGTGGCCTTATCAGTTTTTACTCAAGACCTTCCATTGCCTGATTTCATAACCAAATCAATCACTCTCCCTCCACTTGTTGTAATTAGAGTGCTCACATTCCTGTTACAGGTCTGTTGTTTTCCTACCACTTGTGCCCTTTTTCTGTGCATCCATTTTGCCTAGAAGTTTCTCTATCTCTGCTTCTTGAAAGTCCTTGGTTCTAGCTTAGATACTTTCTTTTCTGTGGCATTTTTCTTACAACAACCCAGAAACTATGGTCTGACCTCCCACGACAACTTCTTCAACTAAAGGGCTCATGTCCATGTGCCTGTGAACAGCAGTTACTTAGGGCTAGGAGAGTAACTCAATGGTAGAGTGCTTGCCTGACACACACAAGGTCCTGGGTTTGTTCCCGAGCCCCACAAAAACATAAAGGCAGTTACTTCACCCTGTTTCTTTTCAGTTCCAAAAACTTGAGGGCTTAGCACACATGCTTGGATAAGCAGATGATTTTACAGATTCTAGGGATGGTTATATTGAACATGGCAATTATCTTTCATGACACCAACAAGAAGTCAGGAGTTATAGCTTAGTGTTTCTATATTCCCTTTAAAACATATTATCCAAGTATTTTTTATTCCTATAATACTTGCAGTAGTTATGATGGATTCTTGCTAACCAGTGGGTAAAATGACATCTCAATGATTTGAGAAAATTTCTTGAAACAAGTAATCCTCTTCCCCATTCCAGACACATCATCTCAGAATTGGAGCACCTGGTCTTCGTCAACACAGATGTGGGCCGCTGCCGGGCCTGGCTGCGGCTGGCCCTCAACGATGGCCTGATGGAGTGCTACCTGAAACTGCTGCTACAGGAGCAGGCCCGACTGTGCGAGTACTATCAGCCCACAGCCCTGCTTCGAGACGCTGAGGAGGGCGAGTTCCTCCTTAGTTTCCTGCAGGGACTAACATCCTTGTCCTTTGAACTGTCCTATAAATCTGCCATCTTAAATGAATGGACGCTCACCCCATTGGCCCTCTCTGGGCTTTGCCCACTCTCTGAGCTTGACCCTCTCACTACCTCTGGTGCAGAACTACAGCGGAAGGAGTCTCTGGATTCAATTTCCCATTCCTCAGGCTCAGAGGACATCGAAGTCCAGCACTCGGGTCATAAGATACGGCGGAATAGGAAGCTCACTGCCTCCTCCCTCAGCCTGGATACAGCCAGTTCATCCCAGCTGTCCTGCAGCCTAAACTCCGATAGCTGTCTACTTCAAGAGAATGGCTTCAAGAGTCCAGACCGTTCTGAGGAACCCATGTCCTACGATTCAGACTTGGGCACAGCAAATGCTGATGATTCCGACCCGTCTCTACAAGAGTGAGTGCCCTTCCCACAGCCCTGCCCTCTCCACCTCCCACTTTTCTCTCTTCTTTCTGATCACATGTGATTTTCTGTCACTGAACTCTGTCAAGGTATAAGAAAGTCAAAGGGAGGCATGGCTCTTAGATATAGAAAGGCTCAGAGCTGGTACAAAACTCCAGCTTTGCTTCTGGGCCACCTTTAACAAGTCACTTAGTATCTCTGAGGTTTAGTGTAAAATATGTTTAATCGTTTAGAGAATATGTGCAATTTCTAGCAAATACAATGAAGCATAATGCATAAGAATGTAACTTCATAGAAGACTTCCTAGAGGACACAAAACCCAGGACAACAGGGATAAGCAAGGAAGTGTGTGGAAAAGTGTCTGATTCACTTGACCTTAGAGGGAGCCGGGGCACAACCTTCTTCAGCCACCTTTTTTCTTCTTCTGTCTTTTAGCTCAGACCAGGGGTGGTCTGAGCTACATCCCAACCCTTTTTTATTTTTTATTTTTTTAGACAAGTTCTCACTAAATTGCTGAGGCGGGCCTTGAACTCGCCATCCTTACCTCAGCTTCCCAAGTCACTGGGATTACAGGTGTGCACCACCATGACAACCTTTTTTTTTTTTTTTGGTACAGGAGATTGAATCCAGAGATGCTCTACCACTGAGCCACCTCCTAGTCCTTTTTATTTTTTTATTTTGAGACAGGGTCTCATTAAGTTGCATAGGGATTCGCTGAGTTGCTGAGGCCAGCTCAAGTGATACTGGTGCCCCAGCCTCCTGAGCCACTGAGACTACTGGCGTGTGCCACCACGCCCAGCTAAAGTTTTTTTTGTTTTTTTTTTTAATAATTATTTTATGGCAAAAGAAATCTAAACCATATACAGTGAAAATTATTTTCCTTCTCTGTCCTGCATCTATCCTGTTCTTCTTCCTCATTTATTAATAAATTGTTGATTTGTTGCATATTCTTCCAAAGTTTCTAAATACATCTGTAACAAATAATAGTATGCAAATTTTTAAAATATCTTCCTTATTTCTTATCCCCTTTTCCACAAAAGGAAGTATGTTTTTCTATCCTTGTTTTAGAGATCTTTTCCTATCAGATTGTCTTCATTCTTTTTTCTATCATATGTTATTCCATTGCTTGAATATATATTAGTTTATTTTATCAGCCCTATATTTAATGGACATTGGAGTTTAGTATTTCCATAAATAATCTTGTATTTGTGGTCTTTTAGTTTTATGTAAATATCTCAGTTCAGTAAACTCCTAGAGGCAAAATTGCTGAGCCAAAGGATGAATTAATATGTGCTTTTCAGGCACTGCCTATTTATACTCTACCAGAGGTGTAGCCTTATCCTCTTACCTTGCCACAAGTTATTATCAAACTTGTGGATATCTGCTCATTTAATAGATGAAAATGTAGACCTTATATTGAGTCTCCCTTAGGTAAGCCCGTGTTCCATCTGCCTGATCTTAGGACCTTTTCCCACTCCTGCTGCCCACCCTGACCTTGATTCAGGTCCTTCCAGGGTTCCCACCCAGTGCGGAAATAGCACTGGAGTTAGGTGGTGTGTGGACTAGTTTGCAGTCCTGTTCTGCCACTTACAAGTCCAGTAATGTCAGGCACGCTGCTGACTCTTGCTGAAGCTCTGTTTCTTCATCTTTAAGATGGAGATTCTCTTACACACGGCTGTTTGAGAATCAAGTCAGATGCCTGTTGGTGAGCAACACAGGTGAGACTGTATGGTTGGTTCCAGAGACAGCTTCTGAGCACTGAGCCTGTGAGATGGAGTTTCTTTATGTCAAATGGATAGGGAATGTTGGGGAGGAACAGTCTCTACCACATGATGTAGGTCTGCTCACCTGTCTCAGCTCTTTTTGTGTCTCTGCCTTCTCCACAGACCATCCTGCTTTGCTATGTCATATACCTGGTCTTTATCTTTCATGAATCTTATGATTGGAAAATTCCAACTTGAGGTCATTGAATCAGTAACCATCCACCCTGTGTGAGACGCATTGTCTTGGGTTTTATGGGGAAACTCAAGGGACAAGGGTCAGAATGTATAGACAAACACTGGACAGTGAGGTGAACCCCTGACAAACATTAAACACACAGATGCACAAATGCATGTCTAACACCATCATTCTTAGAGCTTTGCCTTGAAGTAAGTATTTGAACATCCACAGAGATCAGCATTTCTTAGATACAAGTGTCTCACCAGCACTTAAGGGTTTACTTATGCCAGATTTAATGGCACAAGCCTGTAATCTCAGCGGCTTGGGAGGCTGAGGCAAGAGAATCCCAAGTGCAAAGGCAGCCTCAACAATGGTGAGGTGCTAAGCAACTTAGTGATTACCTGTCTTAAAATTAAAAATAAAAAGGGCTAGAGATGTGGCTTAGTGGTAAAATGCCCCTGGGTTCAGTTCCCAGTACCAAAAATCAAAACAACCACCACCAAAATAAATAAATAAATTTAAAAACTGCTGCAAAAGCTTTGTTAATATTTGTCAAATGTTATTGTCGTGAATCTTTCCCTTGGGGGAAATAGTTCTCAGTATATGCAGCCCACCTCTGTGCTTATTTCAGTGGCCCTTGCCTGTCAAAACAGTACCATGTTCCACCAACACAAGACATTTGGCAGTACTGCTTTGTAAGGTGGTTCTCCAGGCCATGTTTTTTAATTACTGCACACATGTATAAGCATATGTATATGCACACGTGTGTACACACACACACCCACACACCCCCCCCCACACACACACACACACAAATCACATACTCTTTTTTTTAAAACCAGGAGTACTTAACAACTGAGACACATTCCTCCTCTTTTTTTTTTCAATTGTATAACTCTATTTATTTATTTTTATGTGGTGCTGAGGATTGAACCCAGTGCCTCACATATGCTAGACAAGCACCCTACCACTGAGCCACATCCCCTTTTTATATTTTATTTTGAGACAGGCTAAGTTGCTTAGGACCTCACTAAATTGTTGAGGCTGCCTTTGAACTTGAGATCCTTCTGCTTCAGCCTCTCAAGAAGCTGGGATGTGTACCTCTATGCCCAGCTGACACATAGTCTATAAAAAATTGCTTTCTAAAATAAAGCACATTTAAATTAAAAAAAAATTTTTTTTTAGTTATAGATGGACACGATGCCTTTATTTTGTTGTTTTTTTAATGTGATGCTGAAGGTCGAACCCAGTGTCTCACACGTACTAGGCAAGTGCTCTACCACTGAGCCATAACCCCAGCCTTAAAAATTTTTTTTTATTAAAAGTTTCTGGAAATTGGTGCCCAGAGCCAAATAGAAATGGAAGGACTGTAGCCATTTTGGTTGCAATTTTTTCACAATTCTTCAAAAATTTCTTTTCTTTTACTTTTCATTCAAAATCTCATCTCTAGCTAGCAGTTTTTTCCACTTGATGCACGTGTCTCTCTTATATTCTCTGGCCCTGAAGATTGGTGAAACTGAACTTGTTTTCATCTTGACCATGGTTTTGATTCAGTGGAAACTGATTTATCATACAAGTTTCCTGCTATCTTTAGGCATTTCACTCATTTATTCTAATACCCCTAGTCTACTTTGTCATTAAAATTTTTCTTACATTAGGATTCATTAATTGATAATCATTTTATAGTGCTAACAAGTATTTTCATAATTTGACTTTTTTTCTCTAAATGTTTATATTTGTGTACATGGAGGCTAAGCAATCTTATCAGTGATAAAAGTAACTACGAAAAAATTGAGGTTAACATTTATTGAGTACTTACTTTGTGCCAGACACTCTGCTAAGCATTTTGCCTACATTATCTCTTTAGTCTTTGTCATAGTCATAAAAAGTGGGTGCTATTGTCAGTCCTGCTATGCAGATAAACGAATTAAAGTTGAGGAGCTGAAAGAACAGCAGTGTACTAAGTGAGACCACATAGACTCAGGAGCCTGCTCTTAATCATTCACTACACCATCTTCCAGGTGCCCGTGGGCAACTGGGACCTCACAAGGCAGATTTGCAAAACTCTGCCTCCCTGCCTCATTGCAGAAGTGGCTCCATTCTGTCCCAGTGGTATGGACACGTACAGTTGTTAGCAAATTTACTTTCCTTCTCTGCCTGTAGAAGCCCTTTGTTTCCAGAACTCAGCACTCCCCACTCCTGCAAGATGCACTCTTGAATTTTCATTGATCTGTTTTTAGAATGAGACCTTAGAGCAAGAAACAGCACCTGCCCACTTTCCCTTCACCCCCAACCATTCCTCAAACACCTTTCCACCTTTCTCCGATTGGTTATCCATTTTTCTTATTGCGATAGACTTCACATACCATAAGATTCACCTTTTAAAGAGAATATAGTTCAGTGGTATTTTGTATGTTCACCAGGTTGTGCACCATCATTACCATCTAATTCAAGAACAATATCACCACCCCAAAGGGAAGTCCCTTACAAGTACCATGGATTGCCAATTCTGGACATTTCATATAAATGGAATCATATAATATGTGGCCTTTTTTTTCAACTTAGTATAATGTTTTCAGAATCCATCCATTTTATAGCACATATCATGCCTGAATAATACTCCAGTATATGTATCTGTTCATCCATTCATCAGCTAATGGACATTTTCCCCCACACATTTTGGCTATTTTGGGTAATGTTTCTTTGAACATTCATATCCAAGTTTTTGTGTGAACATATTTTTATGCCTATTAGACATATACCCAGGGATAGAATTGCTGGGTCACATGTAACTCTATGATTAATTTTTTGAGGAACTACCAAACTCTTTCTACAGTAGCTGCACTGTTTTACGTTCTCACAACTAATATGAGTTAATTTCATCATGTCTTTACTAGTCTTATTATTCTCTTTGAATATAACCATCATAATGGGTATAAAGTAGTATCTCATTATGCTTTTGATTTGCTTTTCCCTGAAAGCCAATGATATCGAATACCTTTCATGTACTTATTGTCATTTGTTATCTTTCTTGGAGAAAAGTCCATTCGTATCCTTTTTCCATTTTAAAATTTGATTGTCTTTTATTATTGAGTTGTAAGAATTGCTTATATATTTGGATATTAGACTTTTATGTATGATCTGCAAATATTTTCTCTCATTCTGTGTGTTGTCATTATGCTTTATTTTTTTTATTTTTTATCAGTGCTAGGGATGGAATCCAGACCTTGTACATGGTAGGCAAGGGCTCTACCAAGCTATGTATCCAAGCCCCTCACTTTTTTGATAGATCATTAGGAACACAAAAGTTTTTAATTTTGAGGTAATCCAATTTATCTATATTAATCACTGAGGCTTAGATGTCACATCTGAGAAACCATTACCTAATCCAAAGACACAAAATTTATGCCTTATTTATTTATTTAATTAATTTATTTGTTGAGACAGGATCTTACCATGTTGCTCAGACTGGCCTCAAACTCAAAATCCTCCTGTTTCAGCCTCCCAAGTAACTAGGATTACAGGCATACATCATTGCACCCAACTATACCTATATCTTCTTCTAAGCTTTAGCTTTCTTTTATAGCTTTAGCTCTTACATTTAGGTCTTTGATTCATGGTGAGTTAATTTTTTTATATGGTGTGAGATCATATTCAAACTTTATTCTTTTTGCATGTGTCTGTTCACTGATTTCCAGCACCATTTGTTGAAAATACTGTTCTTTCCCCCATTGAAATGTCTTGGTGTCCATGTTGAAAGTCAGTTGCTCATAAGTGTATGGGTTGGCCTCCTAATTCTGACTATCTGTCTTGGAATGTTTTGAGTTAGGATGGCATAGGAAAGAGCACAGCTCAGTGGGAAGACAAGCAGGTAAGCAACCTGGGTGCTAAAATCCTCATGTCTGTCAGGCCCAATTAAGGGGCGTTTAACATCTTCTGAACCTAGTTTAAGTAGATGTGTGCAGATTTTGGACTGCAAACAACCTTGTTACCATCTAAGGCAAACTCTGCTGATTTTATAAGCCGAAGAGAAAACAGCAAATAGGTTTATTTTAGAAAACAAACTTGGATTCTCAGAAACCACAGGCGAGGGAGGAGCAGTCACTAGCCAGGGCACATTCCAGAAGGCTCAGAAATACGTTTTGTGCAGTATACATGGATACTGTGACAGTAACATTGACTCCCTGTGGCCCCAGAAAGCGCCTCAGAGACAAGGAGTGGCAGTCCCACAGGAGCATGAAGAGATACACCCTGTGTACACTGGGCTCAACTTCTGGGGACATGAGGTTTCTATGATCCCATACCCAGTCCAGCTCTGAGGGGAATTAACCCTTGCACCTCATTCCCTCCCTGCTGCCCTGGTGACTGTCACAAGACAAAGTATAACCTCATCTCACCCAGTCCCTGTCCCAGTAGTCTTGGTGTCTCTTCTGCTTTGCTGATGGGGATCCCCACTGTAGACACCATCTGTCCTGGAGTCTCTGTCACAGACAGTGTTGGGGAAACAATTGCCCACACAACCATTTGCTTGAGCAGACTCTCAGAAAGGCAGTTCGTTCCATGTGCAAGTGTTCATTTGTACCCTGTGAACATTTTACCTGAGATCCTGACTACACAGCTCACCTGACCAGGGACAACCTTTGTGGGGTGTGTCTAGAGGGCTTTGTGGGGCTGGGGGCTGGGGAGTGCAATGGGTATTGAAGAGAGTGTTGTTTTATTTGGTTGTTTAAATCACAGAACAGCATTTTTCCATTCTTACCACTGTCCCAGTAGCCTTAGGCCTTCTATCCATCATCTTATACACAGATTTCTTTGTTTAAAAACTTCTAGGGTATTGTCAGAATTCAGCAAAGCCCAGGTAAACTCTGTGCCAACCAACGGACTAAGCCAAAAGACGGAGATCCCCACGCTACAGGCTTCACTCTCCCTGGCCATGTGTACACACCTGGACTTTGATGTGCCTGCAGAATCCCTTGCTGCCCAAGCATCTTCTGGGAGCCCAGATGGTGGTCACAAGCAGGAATCACTTTCCCAGGCATCTGACATCCCAGATGTGCAGCAACCAGATGTTGCCCAAGCTGAACCTATGGGGAGCACTTCAGACCAGCAGCCCTCTAGTGCTACGAAAGAGACAGATGCAGCAGTCAGCCACAGGAGTGCCCAGCAGAAGGCCCTGGAGGATGGTACAGTTGGACTGAAGCTTGTGGTTTCCTCCCCCACCAGCCCGGTGAGTGGTGCAGGATTTGGGGAAGTCCTGGGGAAATGATTCAGAGCAGAAGCAGGGTTTCCCCAGCTAATGACCTTGAGTCTCTGCCTTCTCCCCATTAACCTCCCTTTCCTGCCTGCAGTAGTGTTAATAGCATGGAAATGATGAGCTAGTGTTTCTTGGGCTGTGAGGAGTGGAGATGAGCCAGGTGCTGTGCCAATCACTTCCCATGTATGTACCTCTCGTATCTTCACATCAACTCTGTGAAGAAGGTAATCCCTACCTGGTCACAGTCTCTCCTCTTAACCACTACCACTCACCAGCTTAAGGCCTTAGGCAAGTGACTTTGCATCTCTGAGCCTTAGTTTCCTCCTTAGTATTTATTATTATTAAATTAATATTTTTATAAAATACCAGGCTTTGAAAAATACACATTTTTCCTTGACCCAGGTTTTAGAACTACATGGTCCAATGTGGCAGTCCATGTGGCTGTTGGGCACTTGAAATATGACCAGTCCAAACTGAGATATGCTATATAAAATAAGCACTGTATTTTGACAACTTAGTGTGAAAAAGATAAAAGAATAAAAACCTTTCAATATTTTTTGTGATGTTAGGGATTGGAGGCAAGCACTTCACCAACTGAGCTATCTCCCCAGCCCTCAGTAATTTTTATTTTTATGAGTTTTTTTATTGATTCCATGTTAAAATGAAAAGATTTTGGACATATTGGACTAAATAAGATAGATTAAAATTCACCTGTTTCGGGGCTGGGGATGTGGCTCAAGCGGTAGCGCGCTCGCCTGGCATGCGTGCGGCCCGGGTTCGATCCTCAGCACCACATACCAACAAAGATGTTGTGTCCGCCGAGAACTAAAAAAAATAAAATAAAAATTAAAAATTCTCTCCTCTCTCACTCTCTCTTTAAAAAAAAAAAATTCACCTGTTTCTTTTTACCTTTTACCTTTTTTTTTTTTAGTGTTAAATGAACCTTTATCTTATTTTAATGTGGAGCTAAGGATCAAACCCAGTGCCTTCCACATGCGAGGGAAGCACTCTACCACTGAGCTATGCCCCTAACTCTCTTTTTGCCTTTTTTTATGTGCCTACTAGAACATTTAACATTATACATGTGGCCCACACTGTTTTTCTAGTAGATAGCACTGGCCAGTCCGATTTGTTAGGAACCTTAGGAGAGACAGCCCTGGGCCTCTCCTTGAGAGCGCTGTGGGCCGAGAGGCTTTAGGACTGCTGGCCCAATGAAGCACCTGTCAAGCTGTGCACTAGAGCTCCTTAGCCTTTTACACTTGTTCCTGTGGCCTTTGACATTTCCCAAAGTTATTGACTTTTATTGAGTGTTTGCAGGAAGGTATGTGCATGGTATCTGCCCTTTCTATGACTCAAGTCCCAGCTACCTAACAGGGCAGGGTGAGCAAAGGCAGCTGCTCTGGAATGCCTCTGGAGACCTATAGAGGAAGAGGGAGAGAGGCCACAGTGAAAGAGAGAAAATGAACCCCTTTGTAGGTGTGAGTTTCTCTAATGACTCTCTCTGGCCTTTACAGTTGAACTATACCATGGAGGGCAAAAGAGAGTCGTGAGAAACAGAGGCAGAAATTAGAAAACCCCAAGTTTATCCCAGCTGCCATCTGGGGCTCAGGTTGGGATGTGGTCTTGCTTTTTCAGCTCTATCCATGCTTATTTCTCCCTGGGTATTAGCTTCTAGATCATATGACTCAGGTTGGGGTCAGGGCCATGAAGCCTAGAGAGGCACTTCTCCCGCTTCCTAACAGCCTTATTTGAAATACAATTAATCAAAGTATAATTCAGTGGGTTTTAGTGTATTCATAAGATTGTGTATATTCATGATGGAGGGGTTACTGGCAGTTGAACCTGGGGCACTTTACCACTGAGCTAAACCCCAGTCCTTTCTATCTTTTATTTTGAGACAGGGTCTCGCTAAGCTGCTAGGGGATCTCACTACATATTCACACATTATTGAATATGACTATATAAATCATATAACTATAAATGCGAGCTAGATTCTCTGTATTTACTATCCTGAAAATGGCTTTGGATGTACTTCTGGAAGATGAATGTTATGGGCCCCTAAAGGTTGTGCAAGGTGACTGCCAAGCCATGCTGAAGGTTATGCTGAGCCGTGCCCTGCATGCCTGTTCCTGAGTTCCTTATCTTTCTGTGCTTCCATGCTTATTATTTGAGCAAAAATGTTTGGAGGAATGTTGGGGGTCAATGTCAAGTTTTATAGCCCTCAGAGCCATTCAGCTTTTCTTTTAAAAATGTTTAGTTTTTCATTAATTCAACAGAAAGCATCTAGTATGAGCCAAGCACCATGGTGGATGCTAGGGATACAGAGATGGAACAGGACAGACAAGATCCCTACCCTTTGGGGACAGACACTAGATTAGACAAATGATGATCCACATCACAATTACACTTGTGCTAAGTGCTGGGTAGGAAGGTGCAGAAAACTGGAAGCTACCCAGAGTGACTGTCTATGAGTTGGTCAAATCAATCCCCCATGGACCACCCACCTATGGCACAGTCGTAGGTACAAAGTCCCTTTGCCTGTCATAATGAGGACAGCCTAGACAGAATGTCCAATCCTTTTGAAGGTGATCCAGAGACCCAGCATCGCATTCCTTAGCTAGATCTCTCTCTCTCTGGAACTTAGCTATTGTGTACAGTGTCATCATGGTACCTGAGTAACTCAAGGTGGCATTCCTCTGTCTTGGGTCCCTGGTGGCAGGTGGTACTCTAATATAGTTATTGGGTCAGTAGTGATTCCCCCCACTATTAAAGGGGCAGGGAGCTGGCCAAATGTGAGCCCCTGAACCAACAGGCATAGAAAAGGAGAGAGAAAAGGGAACCCCTGTGTGATGATTTTGCAGGCACATTCTCTCCCTCCCCACTGCACCTGCCCGGGTGTGTTCTTTGATAGGGTTTTGCAGGACACATACTCTCAGTGCTTTTTCCAAGGAATCTGCTTCCCAAAGCTTTTCCCTGTTGTTTGAGAGAGCCAAAGGTTTTCTCTAGAGAACCTTTTCCTGGAGGCTGCTCTGTGGTCAGTGAACTAGGGTCTGCATATTTCCTAGTAGTCTCCCTCTCCTCAGTGGAGAGAGAAGCCCTCCCTATCCATGGTCATAACATTCACATTTGTTTCCATCCTTCCAGTTCCTTCAAACCACCTTTCTTATATTATACTAAAAACATTGGGACAGTCAAGATTTATTCCCCATCTTTTATGACCCTGTGCCATGTCCTTTAGTGGGAGATATCAAGAAAAATAGGACTGTTCAAACAAGGTGGGGTTAAGCATAGAATATCACTGGGTTCATTAGGGGACCCTGGCCCATCTGTGGGAGGAAGTGTGGGTTGAGAACCAATAAAGAAGCTTAAGGAGGAGGTGATGGATGATGTCTCCCATCAGGGCTATGAGCAGGGGCTACAGATGGTGGGAAGGATGTCACAAGTGTGTGAGAGGCTGCCAGGATAGCATCATGGTTTCAGGGAGCTGCTTCGGCCTGTTTTCCACAGGGTCTTGATGTCAGAGGCAGTCTTTGTTAAGAATGCAGCATTGTACATGTTCCCCAGTAGCCATTGACAGATCTTCCCATCCCTGGCAGAGGATGCACCTGCCAATTCTGAGGGGTCTGTGGAGGAGGCCTTGGGGGCCCAGTTCTGGGAGGTTCCCCAAGTGCCTGAATCAGATTTGCAGCTCTTGACTTAGGAGTCTTAGAGCATCTGAATGGATTAAACTGTGAAAACGCACCCTTCTGGGGCAGCCAGCCCCAGCCCAGCTCCTCTTCCCTGTCTACATAAGCAAGGAGGATGTCTTGATTTAGGGGTTGGAAATAGCAACATCGGGGTGAGGCTGATGGCACTTAACAAAACAGCTGGGCTGGTCCCACCCCTTGCGTGACTCATATCCTCTGTGTAGACAGCCACACAGGACAGCCCAGTCAGCTTCCTTGCCTCTGCTTTTGCATTTTTGGGCACAGAAGCAGGGAGGGCTTGAAATAGTGAAATAAAGGAACTGGAATTCATTCCCACTAGCCCACAGACCCCACACTTCTCCGACTTCCTCTGTTAGGTGAGCTTCAGACAGAGAGGGCACTCAGAGAGCACCGCAGAAGGGGCGGGGAAGGGCCTGCCTGTGGTGGCGTTCTAGGGCGGCCGAGGCAGAGGCAGGCACAGAACTGAGTCCTGTTCCCCACACCTCCCTCATCTCCAGCCCCGTAAGCAGGGCAGAAGAACCAACATGCTGGGCAGCTGGTGTCCACCTGCAAAGGGATCAAATTGCACTCCTTCCTTAGACCTAGCACAAAAATTAACACTGAGCATAGACCTAAATGTAAGAGCTAAATTTGTAAAGCTTTTAGTAGAAAGCGTAGGAGTAGATCTTCATGACGCTGGCTTTGGCGATGGTTTCTTAGTTACAACACCAGGAGCAGAGACAAAAGAAAAAAATAGGTAAATTGGACTTCATCAAAATTAAAAACTTTTGTGCTTCCAGAGGCACCATTAAGAAAGTGAAAAGAAAGCTGGGGTTGTGGCTCAGTGGCAGAGCACTTGTCTAGCACGAGTGAGGCCCTGGGTTCGATCCACAGCACCACATAAAAAATAAATAGATTAAAAAAAATAAAGGTTAAATTAAAAAAAAGAAAGTGAAAGATTAGAATAAGTTATACTCAATGTATACATGATGTGTCAAAATACACTCTGTTGTCTACTGTCGTGTATACCTAAAAAGAACAAATTAAAGAAAGAAAGAAAGTGAAAAGACAGCCACAGAATGGGAGAGATCACTGGTGAATCATATAACTGGGTCAAGGTCTAGTTCCTAGAATGTTAAAGAACCCTTGCAAAAAAAAAAAAAAATTATATATATATATATATATATATATATATATATATATATATATATATATAATTTTTTTTTTTTTAGAGCAGCCATGATAGGGTGCCATAACCAGACAGCTTACAATAACAGAAATGTGTTCTTTGATAGCTCTGGAGGCTAGAAGTTTAAAATCCAGATGTCAGCAGGGTTGATTCCTTCTGGAGATTACAGCGAGGAATCTGTGCCATTCCTTTCTCTTCACTACCAGTGTAGCCAGCAAACCTTGGTGTCCCTGAACTTGTAGACTCACCCTCCACCTTCCCCTGCACTCCCCCTCTGTGCTCTGTCTTCACTGGTGTTTTCCTCTGTGTGTGTCTTGCCTTCTCTTTGTATAAGGACATAACTCGTTTTGGATGAAGGGTCTACCCTACTCTAGTATGACCTCATCTTAACTAATTACATCTACATCTAAATAAAGATCACATTCTGAGGTGCTGGGGTTAAGAGCTCAACAAGTCTTTGCAGGGGAGGGGGGGCACAACTCAGCACTTAACAACAAAGATAAATTAATTAAAAGTGGCCAAAGGATTCAAATTGGTTTTTTTTTTCCCCAAAGAAGATATATCAATACCACCCAACACATGAAAAGATGTTCAGTATCATTAGACATTAGGGAGGTGCAGATCAAAACAGCAATGAGAGAAAAAAAAAAAAGAAGAAAACTGCAATGAGATAGCCCTTCACACCCATCAGGATGGCTGTAATCAAGAAATAACAAACATTGGAGAGTTTATAGAGAAATTAGTTCCCTCATAAATTGCTGATGGAAATGTAAAATTGTGTAGCCACTTTGGGAAATGGTTTAACAGGTCCTCAATATGTTAAACTTAGAGTTTCATACAACCCCACAAATCCACTCCTAAGTATGTAGCCAAGAAAAGGGAAACCTGAATCCACACAAAAACATGTACATCGATTTTCATAGCAGTATTAATCACAATAGCCAAAAGTGGAAACATCCCAAATACCCATCCACTCATGAATGGATAAATAAAATATGTTCATCTATACAATTATTTGGCCATAAAAAAGAATTTGAATTTTCACATATACTTGGTGAAAACATTATGCTAAGAGAAAAAAAGTCAGTCACAAAAGATCACACATTATATGATTCCTTTTATATGAAATAGCCAGATTGTGTAAATCTATAAAACCAGAAAATAGATGAGTGGTTTCCCAGAGCCGGAATGGTCATGGGGAAATGAGGGTGCCTGCCAGTAGGTATGGGTTTCTTTTTGGTGTGATGAAAATGTTCTGAACTTAGATTAAGGGGATGGTTGCACAACTCTGGGAATATACCAAAATTATTGAATTATATGCCCTTAAAAATGGGTTCATTTTGGGCTGGGGATAGAGCTCAGTTAGTAGAGTGCTTGCCTCGCATGCACAAGGCCCTGGGTTTGATCCCCAGCACCACAAAAAAAAGTGGGGGGGGCGTCATTTTACGGTATATAATTTTTTAAACCTTAAACATCAGACAATCTCTATCTTTACTTCTTTCTCAACAGAAAAGCAGAAACTGGATCTCTGAAGATGACTTCTACCGGCCTACCCAGGAGCAAGCCCCTGAGAGCACCACAGATGGCTCCGGAGCTGGTTCTCGAGGAACTCCAGAGTCAAGGCCTGCTCTCCACAGGCATTTTTCTCAAGGACCAAGAAAGAGCTGCTCCCTGGGGGCATTAGACAAAGCATGTGTGCCTTCCCCAGGAAGCAGGAAACCCAGGGCAGCACCAGCTCCGGAACATAAAAACTTCCGGGTGGTGCACCGCAGGCAGATGGGTAGGTGGCTCGTCAGGTACCGTGCAGTTGTAAAGTCTTGTTTGCCATTATCCAATAGGTGGCGTGTTCTCCTAGAGAAACTTCATATCAGAATGTAATAAGAGGCATACTCGTGCTTAGTAATTCAGAAGAGCATTTTAGGAAAAGTACTGTATTCTCTTATAAAATCTTATTGAGATAGTGTTAAAACCTATCTACAGAGAATTAAAATACTGTTTCATATATTGAAACAGAAATACGCTCCCTGAAATTGCACTATAAAATTGAGAATTACAGAGGATTCTTGATTCCCTCTGTGCTCAGAGCACCCTGCACCTTGGAGGCCGAGGTGTTCTAACAGCTCCTTCTAAAAGCCTTATTTTAGATGGTTCATTTAACAAAGCTGGTGGGCTTTATCAGGTCTTGTGTTTGTTTCTGTCCTCCATGTGCTATTTATTGTGAAGGTCCCACCCTATGAAATTCCAAAAAGCACTAAATAACCATAACCTAATTTTTCTGTAACCCTCAAAATGAGTTCCTTTTATAACAAACAAAATAATGGGGTCCTGGCATCAGTTTCTCCTCATTTTCTGTTTATAGTGACCTAGCTGAGAATTCTGTCAGGTTCATGGGGCTCTGGGTGGGAAGAGCCCTGGTCTCCATGTTGGCTTCTTTTGGGTTTGTCCCACCTGCTTTTGGCTGTGGTCTCTAACCATGTCTGAGAAGGTGTGCTTTTTTCTTTGTCTTTCTTTCTTTTTTTTTCTTTTTCTTTCTTTCTTTCTCTTTTTCTTTTTTCTTTTTTTTTTTAGTGGTAGATGGACACAATATTTTTTTATTTATTTTTATGTGGTACTGAGCATCAAACCCAGTTCCTCACACATACTAGGCAAGCGCTCTACCACTGAGCCACAACCCTTACCCCCAGTGGTATGCTTCTTACTTAGGATATCCACGGGGTCAGGAAACCCTATGCAGTACAAATCTCCAGGCTGGGGGAAAGAGAATTTTGTGGCCTTTGGACCCCTCCTTATAATGTAGCAGACTCCAGAGGAGCAAGGAGCATTGAGCAGTGTGGGTCACAGGCCTTCATTCCTTTGTTCATTGAACAGGTATTCGTTGGTGTCTCTAATGTGCCAGGCAGTATTCTAGATGTGTAGGACACAGGGGGAAGCATATGGGACTTGGATTCTGGCAGAGGGCTCCAGGAAATAAAAAAACTGTCAAGTAATCATAGAGTGTGGTTAGGTGGTGATTAGAGCCCTAGAAAATAAGGAGTCAGGGAGTGCCAGGCTAGAGGGTAGCCAGAGCACCCTCACAAATAGAGTGACATGTGAGGTCATGGGAAGGGAGAAGGGAAGGAGGCATGAGGTCATCCGTGTGTTTCAGACCGTGAGAAAAATGAAAATCCTGTGCCAAGAACATGCTTAACATGTTCAGGGGACAGTGGTGACCAGAGCAACTGGCGCAGAGTGGGGAGGGGTGGTGAGAGATGAGGTCAGTGGCATGGAGGCCTATGGACCATGAAAGGTAGGTAGGCATTTGTTCTGGGGACAGAATGGCAGAGGGACATGTTCTAGCTTATCTTTTAAACTAATCACTCCAGCTCCTATACTGAAGGACAGCAGGGGATGCCAAACCAGTCAGGGGACTGTCGTCATAATCCAAGAAAGAGATGACGGTGGCCTGAGCTGTGAGGTAGTAGAGGTGGGGGAGAAGCAGGGGACTATTAGATATGTATTGAAGCTCAGAGGATTTGCTGAAGGTTTGGATATAAGGTGAAAAAGAAAAATCTGGGATAACTCCATGGTTTTTAGCCTAGGAAACTAGAAGGATGAAGTTCTCCATTTTATGAGATAAGGAACATTAGGGAAGAAGCAGTTTTGCAGCAAGAAAATTAGGAAATCGTTTTTGGCATGTCAGCTTAGACATATGTGGAGCAGGTAGATGTATTAAAGTTCATGGGTGAAGTCCAGGCTAGAGGAAAAAAGGGGGCAGGGTCTGTTGGCATAAAGCCCTGAGAGCAGGTAAGCTCAGCTAGGGAGTGGGTGTCCACAGAGCAGACAGGGACCCAGGGCTGAGCCCCAGAGTGCTCCAGCCCTGAGAGGTTGGGGAGCTGAGGAGATAAAGGGTCAGGTAAGGCCTCCAGGGAGGCCTTAGGTTTGGCCACAAGGAGGGTGTTGGCGGCCTTCCCAGGAGAAGTTTCAGTAAAGTGAGAAGTCAGAAGTCTAACTGGAGCAGGTTCAAGAAGGAATGGGAGCAGCAACAGAGCCAGAGATGCCTGTACTTCTTAAGCAGGTTTTCTGTAAAAAGGACTAAGAAACAAAGTGGTAATTAGAGATGTGAGTTGAGGCGAGAGATTTTAAAGATGGGAGAAATTACAGCATTCTGTGTGCCAGAGGGCCTGATCAAGTAGAGAAGGGAGGAAAGAGCGACACAGGAGAAAGGGAATTGCTGGAAAGATGTCCTTGGCCTTGTGTGGGTGTGGGGAGGGGTTGGCCTCACTTAGAAGCACAACCTAATGACAGGAGGCAAGGTCCAATGAAGGCCCAGATGCCAGAGTGTATATGAGCACATTCATCTTCTCAGCAAAGTGCAGGAAATGAGGTCAGTGCTGAGGAGGATTGGCCAAGGTGCTCAAAAATATTCCCATCCAGCTTTCAGAATCTCATCTGACAGTGGCCCATGACCGGCTGTGTTCTGGGGATTTCCACTGTGGCCCATACTCTAAAGTGCCTCTTTCTGCTTCTAGGGCTGTCCAACCCATTCCGGGGCCTCATGAAGCTGGGCACAGTGGCTCGGCGAGGGGCCATGGGCATCTGGAAAGAGTTCTTCTGCGAGCTCTCCCCTCTGGAGCTCCGCCTCTACCTGAGTGATGAGGAGCGCACCTGTGTGGAAAGCTGCTCTCTGCTGCGCTGTGAGGCAGTGGGGCCGGCCCACAGTGATGGGCGCTTTGAGCTAGTCTTCTCTGGCAAGAAGCTGGCCCTGCGTGCCTCCTCTCAGGATGAGGCTGAGGACTGGCTTGACCGGGTGCGGGAGGCCCTGCAGAAGGTCCGGCCTCAGCAGGAGGACGAGTGGGTGAACATCCAGTATCCAGACCAACCTGAGGACCCCGCTGAGGCTCCCCTAGGTGGACACCTCTCTTACTCAGCCTTGCTTCCGGAGCCCACAGTCCCCCAGGGCACACAGTTTGACTGGACATCTGCCCAGGTTCCGGAGCCAGATGCTATCAAAGAATCCCTTCTGTACCTGTATGCGGACAGGACCTGGATACCCTATATTTTTTCCTTGTCTTTGGAGTCTCTTAAATGCTTCCGAGTGAAAAACAATGAGAAGATGCTAAGTGACAGCCATGGAGTGGAGACCATCCGAGACATCCTGCCAGACACAAGCCTAGGGGGCCCGGCCTTTTTCAAAATCATCACAGCCAAGGCTGTGCTGAAGCTGCAGGCAGGGACCGCCGAGGAGGCTGCCCTGTGGAGGGACCTGGTCCGCAAGGTCTTGGCATCATACCTGGAGACAGCCGAGGAGGCTGTGACACTTGGCGGGAGTCTGGATGAAAACTGTCAGGAGGTGCTGAAGTTCGCCACCCGGGAGAATGGCTTCCTGTTGCAGTACCTGGTGGCCATCCCCACGGAGAAAGGCCTAGACTCCCAGGGCTGCTTCTGCGCAGGTGCTGACTCCCACCACCCACTGCCTGCCAGCCTTGCTCTACTTCCTGATTTGGGGCCCTCCCTGTGCCTTCATCCTTCCCCTGAGCTGACGTATCAGTGGGCTTCCAGGAAGCCTGTGCACCTCCCCAGCACCCAGTGGGGCCAGCTGCCTGCTCTTGGGCAGCCCCCTGTCTCTCCCCTCTCCTGCTGCTGGGTGGGACCTGTGGGTGACAACCATGCTTCCTGTTGCTGTCTCCTTTCTGCATTATCTTCTTGCTACACTGTCATATTCTTTTACAAAAGGGGCCTGGGATTCTCCCAAAGCAAGTATTTGTGCATGTTTTTGCAAGTCATGCTATTCCATGCTGTCCAGTATAACTTCCTGTGTTAATGAAAAGTTCTAGATCTGTGCTGTCTGCTGTGGTAGCTGTGAGCCACGTGTGGTCACTGGGTGCTTAACACGTGGCTAGTGTGCATAAGGAACTGTTTTCCATTTAAATTCACTTAAGGGCTGGGGTGGTGACTCAGTGGTAAAGCACTTGCCTAGCATGTGTGAGACCCTGGGCTCGATCCTCAGCACCACATAAAAATAAATAAAATAAAGGTATTGTATTCTTCTACAACTAAAAAAAAAAATTTTTTTTTTTTTTAATTTGCTAAATTCACTTAAAAGGGACACCTATGGTGCATGGCACTGTCTCAGGCAGCACAGCTCTATGTGTTATTCTGCAATTTGTTTTTTTCTCCTTAGTAATACATTATGGGTATTATTTCATGTCACTGCATCTGCCTTGTTATTATCACCATTGAATCTAATACCTTTGTGTGGGGCACTGAGCCAGATGCTTTATTTGGATTATCTCATTTAGTAGAGACTGGGGCTGTTACTCTGTTTATAGGTGAGGAAGCTGAGGCCCAGAGCTGGTAAGTGCTTTGGCTCAGGCTCATACAGCTAGTAAATGTTAGAGACAGAACTGGACCTTGATGGTTGCTCTCTCAGAGCCTGTGCTAGTGGAGAGGACCCCAGAGGCCCTTGAATTGTCCAAGCCTATGTGATGTACCACTCACTCCCCTGTGCAGGGGGACATGCCAGCTGCACTGCTGCAGAAGGCCACAATAAGTTGAGTTCCAATTTCAGGGCTGACCTGGGGGGAGGGAGGAGCCTGCGGGACCAGAGGGGAAAGCCTCCTTAAATGTCTGGAAGGAAGTGGCCTGCAGTGGCCCCCTGGAAGATGGGAGAAACAGGCTGAGCAGAGCTTCCTACAGAAAACACCTGCAAGCAGCACTGCTGCCCCAGAACTCACCCTTCTCTCTTCAGCCTAAGGGGCAGGACTTTAGCACTTGTGAGGGGACACTTCCCACCTGTGAAGTAAGTGCTGTCACAGAGAACAGGTCTCCCCATGGCTGTCACCTGACAGCCAGGACTGTGAAACCCCAACTTCCTGCTTCCTCTCCACCCTGTAGCACAGCCCCGTGGCTGGGCAGACATTGGTGCACACTGGGTTGTATTTCAGTTTGCGGTCACTTTCAGAATATGGTCTCATTATTACTTTGTAATATCCCCACAAAAATAGCAAGTAGCAGCTGAGTTTTATAGACACTGAAATGAAACCTTGAGAAAATTAGGTGAAGGTCAGGGTGAGCCAGCTGTTAAGCAAGAGATCCTGCACTTTGGTCCCAAGGCCAAAGTGGCTCAGTGGTAGGGGGACCCTTTCCCCTGCCCCTGTGGGAGGCAGAACATGTGTTCAGGATTTGAGCCAGCCTTAGATTTTTGCCTCAGCCACATCCCACTCCCAGTGCCCCCTGAGACCTTCAACCAAGCGGCTGAAACTGGCCCTATCCCACTCCCCTGAGATAACAGGCTGCTCAGGGTTCAAGTTGGTCTCAGGAAATGTCCAGGCCACCCTGGCTTCTGCTGGCTTCCCCATCCACTACTGTGGCCCCTTCCTCAGCTCCTTCACTGCTGGCCCTGACTTGGTTGCTTCCATTACTGGGCCCCGGTAGGAGGTGGATGGAGAGGAGGTGGCATCGGGGAGCAAGCAGAACCACTGGATGAAGGACGCTGAGTATCATGGAAGCTTGGAACCAACCCAGCCCAAATTTGATTTCCACTGTGTAAACTAGTTGTTGTGTAATCAGACAGATTTCTTCACCTCTGAGCATCAATTTCTTTAGCTGTAAAATGGGGATAGTAATTTTTTTTTAAAGAGCGAGAGAGAATTTTAATATTTATTATTTTTTAGTTTTTGGCAGACACAACATCTTTGTACGTGGTCCTGAGGATTGAACCCAGGCCACACGCATGCCAGGCGAGCGCGCTACCGCTTGAGCCACATCCCCAGCCCTGTGATAGTAATTCTAATACTGTATTGTTACATTAATAGTGTTGATCATTAGTGGTGGAAATATAAGTGAGTCATTTTTACCCTTGTGCTCTTCTTTTTAAAAATATAACATGTATACATTAGTTATGTTAGTTATATTTATATTTATATATATTATATATATATATTTATATAACTAGCAGGCTCCTCCCACCATAGTAGCTCTTGATACCTGGAGCTGACTCTGCCCATCTCTGCTCACTGCCTATCTCCCTAGGCTGCTCCCGGCAGATTGGCTTCTCCTTTGTACGACCCAAACTGTGTGCCTTCTCTGGCCTCTATTACTGTGACATCTGCCACCAAGATGATACTTCAGTGATTCCGGCCAGAATTATCCACAACTGGGACCTCACCAAGCGCCCGGTAAGTCTCAGGCCCAGCGAGTCATGGTCCTACATGGCTGCTGAATGACAGAGGAATATCCTCCCCTTTTTGCTGCTGCTGTTTGTATGTTTGAAGTGGTTTGGCTCTAGGGAGCAAGATCACTGGTTCAAGACCAAGAGAAAAGCTTGGTGCCTATCTGCAGCTCCCAAACAGAGCTCTGAAAACACCTACCTGAGTCCCCAGTAGACCTCTGAAGATGATCCTCTGCAGCTTCCAAGAAACAGACAGAACTGTGTAAGGCACCAGCAACTAGGTAGATAGGCAGGCAGATAGGAAGGAGGGACAGGATAAGATAGATCAGATACGTCAATGGATGTGTGGCTGGATAGTTGAGTGGGTAGGTGGATAGATGGATAGATGGATGGAGTTAGGTAGATGGCTGGGTGGGTGGATTGCTGGATAAGTAAATGTACAGTCCAGCCAGCTGGCCACACCCCAAAGAGCAATTCAACCTTACTTTTGCCAACCCTGAGGGCCCCAAGTAACTGCAAGCCCTGTGTGGGCTACTTATTTCATGTTTTCCAAAGTGTGCTTTTAGCCAGGTGTGGTGGTCCATACCTATAATCCCAGAGACTTGAGAGGCTGAGGCAGGAAGATTGCAAGTTCAAAGCCAGCCACAGCAAGTGAGGCCCTAAGCAACTTGGCAAAACCCTGTCTCTAAATTTTAAAAATAATAATAATTATTATATATATATGGCTGGGGGGAAAAAAGTGCACTTTTTCTGGGCCTCTACCCGTTATAAAGATAATATATGGTTATTTTTTTTAAAAGCTTTCCCTATGCAGAAAACTAGGACTTTTTTTTTTAAGATGTCGATGGATCTTTATTTTGTTCATTTATTTATATGTGGTGCTGAGAATCGAACCCAGTGCCTTGCACATGCTAGGCAAGCACTCTACCACTGATCCACAACCCCAGTCCAATACAGGATTATTGTTCAACATTAAAACTTACAGAAAAGCCCAAAGACAAATCAGTCAAAATTATGTGTCATCACCCAGAGGTAATCACTACTAATATTCTGGGGGGCAGCCTTTTCTGTGCATTAATTTACATATGCATCTATTTTTTATAAATCGAACCCAATGCCTCACATGTGCTGGGATCATATTGGACTCATCCTGCTTTGTTCACTTAATTTTTTTTCTTTTTTTTAAATTTGTTTTAATTAATTACACATGACAGTACAATGATCTTGACGTATTATACATTTGAATCAGATGGGGTATAATTTCTCATTTTTCTGAGTGTACAGGTTGCAGAATCACATTGGTCATGCAGTCATATATATACATACAGCAATAATAATGTCTATTTTATTCTGCTGTCCTTCCTTTCCCCACTTCCCCTCCCCTCCTCTCTCCCATCTTGTTCACTTAATATTATATCGTTGTTGTTTTTTTTTTGAGAGAGAGAGAGAATTTTAATATTTCTTTTTAGTTTTCGGCAGACACACATCTTTGTTTTTTGTATGTGGTGCTGAGGATTGAACCCGGGCCGCACTCATGCCAAGCGAGCGCGCTACCACTTGAGCCACATCCCTAGCCCCTAATATTATATCTTGGGTACTCTTGTATGTCCACCAGATGCTTCTGAACAAGATATTTTTTTTCTTTGAATAAGATATATTCTAAAATCTTTCAGATTGTCCTCTTCTCTAGGTGGGCTTAGCCACCTTCCTTCCTTCCTCCTTCTTTCCTTTCTGTCTGTCTCATTCTCCTTCCTTCCCTCCTTCCTTCCTTCCTTCCTTCCTTCCTTCCTTCCTTCCTTCCTTTCCTGGGGATTGAACCCAAGAGCATTTAACAACTGAGCACATCCTCAGTCCTTTTGGGTTTTTAAAATTCTTAATTCTTTAAAATATTTTTTTAGTTGTAGATGGTCGCAATACCTTTATTTGATTTGATTTGATTTTTATGTGGTGCTGGGAATCAAACCCAGTGCCTCACATGTGATAGGCAAATGTTCTACCACTGAACTACAACCCCAGCCCTAATTTTTTATTTTGAGACAATTTCTCACTAAGTTGCTTAGGGTCTTGCTAAGTTGCTGAGGCTGGCTTCAGACTTGCAATCCTTCTGCCTTAGCCTCCTAAGCCATTAAGATTATAGCCACTTTTTTTTTTTAAAGAGAGAGTGAGAGAGGAGAGAGAGAGAGAGAATTTTTAATATTTATTTATTTTTTTTAGTTCTCGGCGGACACAACATCTTTGTTGGTATGTGGTGCTGAGGATCGAGCCCGGGCCGCACGCATGCCAGATGAATGCGCTACCGCTTGAGCCACATCCCCAGCCCCTTATAGCCACTTTTCTAGTTGTGTTGTCATGAGCAAGTTAGCTTCAGATCCCTAATCTCTTAAGGTTTTTGGTTTGTTTTTCTTTTCATAAAGGGGTTTAATAATAGTGTTTGTCTCAGGCCGAGCATATTGGTACACACTTGTAATCCCCGTAGCTGGGAAGGCTGAGGCAGGAGAATCAAGAAATCAGAGCCAGCCTCAGCAACTTAGTGAGGCCCTAAGCAACTCAGCAAGACCCTGTCTCTAAATAAAATATAAAAAAGCCATCTCAGTAGTTATGTGCCCTGAGTTCAATCCCTAGGATCCCCCCAAAATGAAAAAAAAAATAGTGTATGTCGTGGGTCTATTGTGAAGACTGTGGTAGTACTGCCTGTCACTTAGAACAGTGCCTTCTAACAGTGCCCTTTCCCTCCCCTGAGGCCAGTCCTATATCTTATCCCTAATTCACTTGTTCAGTTCCTAATTCAAGACCACCCATCTGTCTACCTATTCACCCATTCATCTGTTCAACCACAAATCCATTAATAAATCTTTCCTGTCCTGTCTTGTCCTATTCCATCCTATTCTATCCTATCTCAAATGCTACCCTCTCCTTTCAAATCTGCCTTCTTTCCAAAGCAGACACAAGACAGACACAGAAACACAAAGAAGCAGTTGTTTTCTTCTCTCGAGGCCCAGGACCTACACACTCTACAGTCTTGCCTCATGGATGTGTCCTCAGAATTCAGGGAAGGTGACTCCAAGTAAATTGCACTCCTCTGGGGAGGAAAAACCCCAAAGTTGGCTTTGCTTTGGCCATTCTGTTGTTCACCCATCACCACCCCTGCCCTCAGTAGTATTTAACTAACTATGCACAGAAAACTAACCCTCAGAGTCACCAGGAATGCACCTTTGACCGTGAGCACATTCCCTCTTCCCCAGACCCTGATACTTCGGTCGGGCCACCTCCTTACTCAGTGCTGGAATCCTGTGCTCTTCCTTCCTTCTCCCTAGGAAACTGCAAAACTTTTCTAGGCTTATCTGAGATGAGGAAATATCCAGCTCTCTATCAAAGATCAATGACCTGAGAGAGACAAGAAAGTTCAAAACAGAAAGTGGCTGGCCAGGGCTTTGGGGCCTTATTGTTTGCTGTTACAGCTCTGGCTGACCCACTTGTTCTGAAGCCCAGCTGGTACTTGGCAGGATGTCAGCCCCAGAGTGTGGTTTTGCTTTTGTCTTTCTCTTCCACGCCCACAGGATAGGGACAGCCCCTGGGGAGCACAAAGTCCCTGCCAGTCTCTAGCACTGGGCAGTGTTTGGCACTCATTCCTGTGTGTATTTCATCTGAGCCTCACTCAAGGCCAGACAGAGGCTGTTACAGGAGAGCTGAGCCATGGCTGGAGGACAGCAGTTTGACCCAAGTCACCAGGGGGAGAAGAGTGTTGCTGGTGGAGCTGGGAGACAGGAGGCCAGAGGTCTCCCCAGCTCCCAGATATAGGGACAATTCTGAGAGCCCCATTACATTCTCTGACCCTCAAAGGTACAGACAGGCTCTTAAACAGTTGCTGACAGAAGTTCACATTTACTGAAGATGAACTCTGTGCCAGGCCCTTTGCCAAATACTTGCATGGAATATCTTGTAATATAAACTCAAAATAATCTGCCAGGCATGGTAGCACACACCTGTAATACCAACCACTTGGGAGGTTGGGGCAGGGGGATCCCAAGTTCAAGGCCAGCTTGGCAACTTAGCAAGATCCTGTCTCAAAATAAAAGAAAGGGGGTGGGGAAGCTGGGATGTAGCTCAGTGGTAGAGCACTTGCCTAGCAAGGACCTGGGTTCAATTTCCAGCACTGCTAAATAGTCTCCTGGCATAGATCCTTTGATTTTCCTCCAGTTAGCCCCAGCTCCTTAGCATGCCACAAGGAGTTCTTTTAGTCAGAGTGGCTGCCTGGTGTTCAGAAACAACACTGCAGCTCAGACCTGGGCTCCACTTTCCACAGGCAGGTCAGATACTTCAGCTTCTCAGAGCCTCAGTTTCCTCATCTATAGAATAGAAATGATGCCACCTCTCCCCATGGCTTGTTCTGTGGATGAAAAGAGGATGTGATCAAGGTCCCTCCCTATGTCTGGCAAACTGTATTAGGGCCAGGATCTTAGGTAGAACCTTCAACCCTCTTTCAATCTGTTGAGAGAAGCTGAGATTGATCACTCAGCTCCACAGAGTCACAGGGGAGTCCTGGTGGTTGTTGGCAAGAGCCCAGTGCATTTGGGGAATCTTGTTAAGCTGTGTCTGCTCTGTGGTTTCCTGTAGCTAGAGCCGCAACACCAGTCACCTGGTTCCTGAGTCAGGGCCCAGAGGGGAGCACCTGTTTCCTATAGGCAGGAAAAGGAAGTTGGGCTTACAGGAAAGAGTGGGAAAGATCTGTGAGGCCCGGAGGAGGGGGCCTTATCCAGAGTGACCTCCCATATCTTGTCATGGTTGGGAGGGGGCAACATGGGTGTCATTAGAGGAAAAGCTGGTTTGGGAGTCGGACTGTACCATTTCTGAGCTGTGTGCTCTTGGCTAAGTAGCATCATCGCTCTGAACCTCAGTTTCCTAGTCTATAAGATGAAGCTAGTGCTACATCCCTTGGAGAGGGCTACAGGGCAGGTGAGAGCTGGGCAGTGTAGGCGTCGCTAACAGCCAGCCTTTCCGTGGTGCCCCCAGGTCTGTCGGCAGGCCCTGAAGTTTCTGGCGCAGATCCGGGCCCAGCCCCTAGTCAACCTGCAGCTGGTGAATGCCTCTCTGTATGAGCATGTGGAGCAGATGCGCCTCATTGGCAGGAACCGGGAACAACTGAAGCTTCTGGGGGATTACCTGGGCCTATGTCGAAGTGGTGCCCTGAAGGAGCTGAGCAAGAGGTGAGTACCTTCTACATGCACAGGCCACACACGCTCAAGGCGGCTCCTTGAGCAATGCCAGGGCTGGGCAGAGAACTTCCCATTGGGCTTGCAAAATCACCACATCCTTCAGGGGTGTTTTGTTTTTTGACTTGGTTTTTTTTTTTTTTTAATTTTTAAATTTTTTTTTTAGTTTTAGATGAACAACATACCTTTATTTTACTTGTTTAATTTTGTATGGTGCTGAGGATCGAATCCAGTGCCTCACACATGCTAGGCAAGTGCTTTACCACTGAGCCACAACTCCAGCCCCTCAGGGGTAGATTTTGTTCATTTATTTATTTATTTATTTATTCAACAAATTGACTGCTTGGGAGGCTGAGTAATAAGGATTATAAATTCAAGGCCAGCCTGTGCAATTTAATAAGACCCTGTCTCGTAAAATAAAAAGGACCGGGGATGTAGCTCAGTGGTGGTGCATCCCTGGGTTTAATCCCCAGTACCACCAAAAATGTGTGGGTGTGAGGGTGGGGAGTGTGTGTGTGGGGGGGGGGGTGATTTATTTGTTGAGAACATAGCCAAGCACCTGGCAAGGTGTACAGGGTGCAATGCTGAGTAAAGTATACCAGAGTCCTCCCCTCTGAAAGCCTCTGGTCTAGGAGGGAAGGCAATGAGCTAACCAGCAACTCCAATCAGGGGGCGGTGGGGAGAGGAGAAGGATACCCAGAAGCTCAAGTAAGACCTCTAACCAGATCAGGGGAGGTCCCAGTGGGGAAGACTTCCTAGAGGAAGTGACGCGTAAGGTGAGACCTGAAAACTGATTAGGAGGTAGAAGAGGAAAGAGGAGGGGAAGAGTGTTCCAGAGAGAGGAATAGCAGGTACAGGCCCCAAAGGAAGGCACTATACACAGAAAGCACAGGGAGAGCATTGTCTGGAATGGAAAGGGAGGTAGGAAGCGTGAGTAGAGGCAGGCGAGACACAGCTAGCCAGGTGATGATGGCTGTGCTCTGGGTCTCCTTCCTGCCGGCCCATCCTCTGTGCCTCAACTGTTAGATGCTGCTGTCCATGGCAGCATCCTTCCTGAAACCCTCCAGGAGTGTGTGATCAGTGCACACCCTCAGGAGCCCTTCCAAGAAGCTCCCGGGTACCCAGGGCTGGAGGCCTTTGTTTCCCAGGGATGGAAGGTGACTGCAAGCTTCAGGATGGACTCAGATAGTCTCCCTGCCGTCACAAACCTCTCCTAGCCCAGCATGGGCTTTGTGTTCACCTTTTCTGGGCCTTTGAAACCAGAGTAATTTATAAGCACCTCCACCTTCTCCAGAGCCTCACCTCCTCAGAGGCTGCCAGGGAGCACTGTCTGAAGGGTGTCTTCTCGGCCCTGAGTGCAGTTGTTTTTCCCAGAGTCATGCCTGCTTTGCTCCTCCGGGCAAGGGTATGCCCATACAGGTCCCCTGGGGCTGTCCAGTGCTGCAGGGAGCTCTCTGGTGGGTACTCGGAGAACTGGTCCCTCACAGGCCCGCAAAGCCCCCAGGGCTTTCTCTTCTGCAGGGCCTGGAAGAACAGAAAGCCCCTAAAGGCTCTGCCACCCCACACCAGCTGGGTACCTGGGCCCGCCCTTTTCAGTGAGGCTGACTCTCTCCTCTCTTTTCTGAGGTTCTGTGACCCAGGACTCCAGACTCTCCAGAGGTCTGCCTTCCTGCCCCTAACCAGGTGATAAAAACCTGGGGTCATGTCTAGCATGTGTGAGGCCCCGAGTTCAATCCCCAGCACACACCCACACACACACACAAAAACAAACAGGTGACAAGTGGTACCTCTGTCACCCTTCCTGACACCTGCAGGGTGGGCTAGCACTGACCTCACCCCACACTCTGCCTGCTGAACCTTCTCTGAGCCAGCCTATGATTGGTGCCATGGGCAGCCTGCCTCTGACTCTCTGGCCCTGCTGTCCCATCCCTGTGTACCTGGCCTGCTAGAGGACGAGGCCACACTTGTGGAAGTCCCCTTTTAGAGGAATTAATAAGACAGGGGAAAGAGCATAGGAATAGCTCCTGCCCAGCTCCAGACCCACATGACTCAGGGAAGTCACGTCTCTGAACTCCAGCTTTCTTGCCTGTAAAATGGGTCAGTAATCCCTATATTCATGTGGCCTTCCACGTCATGGTGAGGGGCTCAGTGTCTGAGCTACAGATAAGCAGGCAGATGGCCTGGGTCAGCTTGGTATGTGCCTGAAGGGGCACCTGACTCAACTGGGCAGGGGCCAGGGGGTTCCAAGAGATGGCATCAGGGTTAAGGGTTTGCAGCATTCTTTCATTTTAAGAAAATACTTATTTTCCTTACAAAGTTAGTCAATTTGAAAGGGGTGTTTATAATAAAAGGGAATGAAACAGAACGTGCGTGTCAGCTCTTCTCAGATTCCACCACCACCTGCACCCAGGCCTCACTGTCAGCACACTGGAGCAGAGCTGCTCAGTACCAGGGGCAGCTTGTGTTTGTTGAACTGGGGTTTAGAAGAACTGCTAGAGAAGAAAGGGCCAGGGAAAGGCCTGGCTTTCCTGGCTGAGGGGCCTTAAGTGGGCAGCGGATGGAGCACAGTTCACAAGGGCCCAAACAGGCTCAAGACAGCTGGATGCAGGGCCAGGGACCAGAACTCGGAGGCCCTGTGGCCCCCACTGAAGTCCTTTGCACTTCATCTGCCACCAGCATGGAGCCACTGAAGGGTCTGAGCCCAGACTGTCATGGTTCAGTCTGTGGTTAAGAGACCGTTCTAGCAACAGAGGGTGCAAGAGCTAAGGAGAGAGTCCTGGCAAGGTGGCTGGTGTCGTTATTGACTCCAGGGGCTAGGGAGACCTGACCGAGCTAGCCAGAGGGGAGGCTGGGAGGACGAGAAAGGAGAGGACACTATCAGGTTCTGGATGTAGGAGGTAAATTCAAGAGGAGCTGCCCCTTGCCAATGGCAACAGACTTGTGGGTCCCCTGAGATAAAGGGGTCCTCTTGCAGGTCTGGGACATGTTTCTAAAAGCATTCTTTTGGGCCTTTGGGAAGGAACCATCACAGAAATGCCTCACAGGGATGTTCTCACCAGACCTGGTGGCTCCTACCAACATCTGAGTAGGGGTAGATAGAGGAGGAAGAGGGGCTCAGAAAGAGGTAGCACCGGGCTGCCCACTCGAGACCTGCAGATCATTTGGCCTTGCCAGGGTCAGTAATCCCTATGTTCATGTGGCCTTCTGTCCCATCACCCTGTAAGTTATAGGAGTTAAAAAGCAACCTTCTTCAACTTCCACTGTCTCCCAGAGACCCCTGAAATTCTCTCCGGTCTCTTCTCCAGACAATCAGCCTCACACCAGAGGACTAAGAGGGGTCTTTCTTTTTTATGGGTGAGAAGCTGAGGCCCAGAGTAGCCCAGGGTTTTCTCCTGTGCCCAGGTGTTTCTCTTCTGGAGGACAGCATGAGTGGTACTGCTTTCCTTCTGGCCTTGACACAGCATCAGTTATAGAGCCCCACTGAGAGTGTGACAGGCCCAGGGCACAGTGACTCTCAGATCAGACTATAGGCCTGACTGGCTGCCAGGACTGTAGACAGAGGTAGAAGACAGGGACCTCTCCATCCAACTCAGCCCCACCCTTCCTGCCAGCTTGGAGCCAGCCTGTGTGCCTGTCTCCCACCATGTTTTCCTGGTGATAAATGGCAGCTTCCTGTTCCCAGAAAGCTGGAAGTTTACTAAGGAAACCAGCATGGTAAACTGAGAGGCAAGTTGGCAGTGTCCTCACCCCACATGGCACAGTGTGGCCTGCCTGGCTGTTTGTGGGACCATCCCACACTGGGCTCCCCCTGAACCACACTAAAGCCATTGGATGGGGTATGGCCAAGCCCCCATTCCTGATGCCAGACACCATCTGCTCCAGGTGTCCAGGGCATCCTGTGCAGGTTCTCAAGCTTCCTCTGACTTTGAGTATCCACCCCCCACCCCAGGACCTGCACAGGCACATGAGCAAGGCTGGATAGGGTTCTGTGCCAGGGATTTTCTGCAGGCACTTCCTCTCCATCCCTCAGGATGTGACCTAGAGTCTCGGCTGTTGGTGTAGTGGGAACCAAAACAGGGCTGGCGGCAGCCCTTGTCCTCCACTCCATTCCCCTCTGAAACGGGATCTGCTGTGCTTAGAACACATCTCAGTTCCTTTCATGTAGCACTGAAACCAGATACTGGAATGTCTTTTCTTCAGCTAGACCAGGGGCTGCCAGAGGGCAGCAGCTGTATCTCCTGCATTTCTGTCCTCAGCAGGGTCCCTGGTATGTAATGGTGGTAGAGTTTCAGTGGAGTGGAGAAGGATGCTGGCTTTAGAACCAGACACCTGCATGCAAGTTCCTCCTCTGACTCTTACTGTGTGACCCCAGGCAAATTATTTAAACTCTCCACATTTGCCCATTTTCTCAAAGTGGGAGTTGCAACAGGCTCAGCCTCAGAGCATTGTTGCAAGGACAGATGAGTGACTGAGGGTAAAATCTCAGCCAGTTCCTGGTACTGGCTGTCAGTTTTCATCATCCTCATCCTCATTATTATTTTTTAAAAAAATTTTTTAGTCGCTGATGGGCCTTTGTTTTGTTCATTTATTTATATGCAGAGCTGAGAATCGAACCCAGTGCCTCACACATGCTAGGCAAGCGCTGTACCACTGAGCCACAGCCCCAGCTCCACCCTCATCATTATTAGTTATGTGCTCACAACCTGCCGGGCACTGTACCGAATGCTCTAAATAGATTATTTAATCATCAAAAACAATTTCACTTCTTAGAGGAAGATACCTGAGGTTCAGAGATTAAGCAACTTGCCCAAGGACCCACCAGCTGGTTAGTTTACCTGGGAGGCCAGGGCAAGTCTGGTCCAGCTGACTTGTGCTCTTAGCCCTGCCTGGCGAGGCAGGAGGGTTTTGGTTGGCTAGCATTGCTGAGGGAAGGAAAACAGACAATGCAGGGTGGCCCAGCCTCCAAAGCCCTTCTGAGGAAGCTCTTGTGTTTTCTTTGCAGGCTCAACCATAGGAATTATCTCTTAGAGTCTCCCCACAAGTTCAGTGTCGCTGACCTCCAGCAGGTAAACGTGTCCAACTCTCCCCAAATCTCTATAGAGAGGCCTCATTCCTGGAGAAATCAGAAAAAGAGATGGAAGAGGGGTGTTTCCGAATATTGAGACCAGATAGCAGTGTTCAACTTTTTCACATCTCAGAATGGGCCTTCCTGCTGCCCCAGTACATCCTGGGCAGTGACAGACTCCCCTGGTTCCCTGGCAGGCAGCAGACTCTAGAATCCTGGGTTGAAAGTGTAGGACACTGCTTTGCTCAAGAGAATGGAGTAGATTTGGATCTCATCTGTAAATCCAGTAACTCCCCATGACAGATACAGCCCAATTTGGGGAAGTCTCCTTGCTCATATAAGAGCTGGAGGCAGTTCCTCTCAGTGGGGAGTCTGGTGCCACAATGCAGCTGCCTGAGGCCAGGCTTGTGCTTATCCCTACAGATTGCAGATGGGGTGTACGAAGGGTTCCTCAAGGCCCTGATTGAGTTCGCCTCCCAGCATGTCTACCACTGTGACCTGTGCACGCAGCGGGGCTTTATTTGCCAGATCTGCCACCACCATGACATCATCTTCCCCTTTGAGTTTGACACCACAATCAGGTATGCATGACACCCACAGCTCTGCACAGCATTATAGGGAGTAGCCCTAGCTTTGCCACTCAGGAACAGTGAACATCCACTCTGTGCCAGAGCCCAGCTGGCAAAGTTGTCTGAAGCAGCCCCTGCCTGGGGCTCTCATGGCTCCCTCCTGTACTGAGCATCCATCACCCTGGAGAAGAGGTGGCTGCCGGTACTGAGAGGGACCCCCACCTCAGTCTGCAAACAAGCTGAGGAGGGACTGAACAAGCTATGGCCCTGGCCCTAAACCCCTGGCACAGAATGGGCACCTATGGGTGGTGCTCGCCACAGCTTCTGCCACTGTAGCGATTGTTCTTATCCCCAGTCATTGCTCATTATCAGAAGCCTCTGAATTGAAAAATTCACCCAGACATGGGGAATAAAAAGCTGCCCCAGGGAGCACATTCCTCCACTTCCAGTGGGTACACCTGCCAGGGTTCAACCCTGCATGGGCCTGGAGCTGTTTTTCAAACTGTGTTTTTAAAAATCACTTAGGGACACTCAGGCAGCACTTGTGAGAAATGAAGTGGATGGAGAATCTCCATGCTTGGCATGGCTGTGATCTCATCATCTAAGGGTAGGGTAGGGGCTGCCAAGAAGAACACAGCCTCACTATGGGATCTGACCAGACCCCTGGCCAGCCCCAACCCCAGGATGGCCTCTAGTCAACTGGCACAAACTGTGCATGCTGCTCTCTCCCCAGGTGTGCAGAGTGCAAGACCGTCTTCCACCAGAGCTGCCAGGCTGTGGTGAAGAAGGGCTGCCCCCGCTGTGCCCGCCGGCGCAAATACCAGGAACAGAACACTCTAACCTAGGCCGATCTCCTCACCCACCCCAAGCCATCCCAGCCGGGTTTGCCATCACCCCAGGCTCCACTTGGTGTCACAGTGTCTCCCCTTTTCAGGAAGACCCTCAGGTGTGACTAGAGAGCATGGGCCTCCCAGAGAAAGCCAGGAAGCCCAATGACATCCCATGGCCTCCCACCTCCCTCTGTCTCAGGAGCAAGGACACCACCAGATGTGGTGCTCAAGGCTCAATGGGGCCTTTCATCAGGCTGGGGTCACCTCACTGTCACACCTCCATTAGGTCTGTTCAAACACTGTGGAAATGAGACTTGGGGGACATTTTCAATTCCACATTCCTGATTAAAAGGTCTAGTTTTTTAAGGTGGGTTTTTTTCCCTTCATATTGCAACAGAAAATATTTTTTTATTCCTGACCCTACACAAGTCACCCAAGAAACCCGGGCCTTCTCACCCTGGTGGATGTGCACACTTAGGCCTGGCCCGAAGGCAGGCAGCCAGCCTGTCAGCGGACAGTGCCTTTCCTTCGTCCTTGCTGGCACTTGCTGCTGACAACTCCAGTGCCACGTGCCAAACTGCTTCCAGCAGGACGAGGTCAGTCCTGATGACCACCTCCTTTCTCTCCCATCTCGACTTCATATCCCCTCGCTTCTCACCTGGAAAGTCCTCCCTTTCTCAGAGTCAGAGCCCCCTCACTCTTCTCTAGTCTGGAGTCATTGTGCAGAAGGGGAAATGACTCAAAACCAGCACTGTCAGCACTTTGAGCCTTCCTCGGTTGGGGGAAGGACTCCATCTTGCCCATTCTCCTCCCCCCACCCACCTTACTCCTGCAAAGATGGGCAGGACCTGCCTCAGACTGACTCTTGAGGTCACACCCCTGCCTGACTGACTCCTGAGTAGGCTGGACCCCAGAGAGAGCAGTGAGCCAAGGGCAGGGGCTGCCTCAGATGTCGTGACTGCCGAGCCCTACCCTGTGGAGAAAGTGACCCTGTCCTTCTGCTGCTGAACTGTGTTGGGACATGCAGAGAAGCTATCCTGTGGGTGCTTCTGCAGCCTCAGTCTTACAAAGCCATGAATTCACAAAGCTGCCCTGGACTTGCCCAGCAAGGGTCTGCCAGGACTTGGAGAATTTCCTTGGAGCGGAATCGGTTTCTGAAGGGGTCCTGGGGGCTGGATGGGAGCCTGGAGTTCCCCTCTAGGCATGTCTAGATCCTTGAAGTTTGGGGAGCGTGGGTGGTCTCTGCAGCCTTCCCCTCCTCTCCTGGATCCAGCAGGCTCCTCTCACTGTCTCACCTGCCCTCAGCTTGGAGTCAGAGGCCTCAGGTGGAGATGTACCTGTCACTGTCAAGAGGTGAGCCTTCCCCCATCCTCCCTGGAGTGATGGAGCTGCTGAGTCACCCACCCAGCCCCACAGGGTTGGATGAATTGTGCAATAGAACAAAGGAGACAGTAGGCAGGCAGCGGAGGCTGCCACATAGCTCCTGTGTCCCCATTGTGGAAGGTGGTGCACACCTGTGCCCAGAACACCAAAGCTTCTTGAGCCAGGAAGTGTGACCATATCCCTACCCCACCCACCTCCCATAGCCAGCATTAACTCTCCCCTGTAAACACGGCCTGATTAGAGCTATCACTGCCCCAGGTCCCTGAGTGGGCAGGAGTCTGGCCTGCTGTGGGCCTTGGTCCTGGGTGTACATTCCATATGGTGCCCTGGGAGGCAGCAGGAGTGAGGCCCTGATTGATGGGGCCTCCTCACCCCTGGGATTATGTGCATTAGAGCTGCCCTCTCCTCTGTTACCAAAAAGCTGCTAATGCTGTTGGATGAGTTGACTCTTACCCTCCACCTCCAGTGGAAAGCCGAGGTGAACCTCAGCAGTGCCCACACTATTCTTAAAATGTTATTTTATGCAATAAACTTTCTAGAAAGTAGGGCTCTGGCCCTGAGATTTTGCAATGTATTGAAGGAACTGCAGCTGTGTGATATTTGAGTGATTTTGCAGTAAAGACCTGATCTTTCTAATCACCATCTGACTTCTGAATCCTAACTCATGGGAGGTGGGGAAACCAGCCATCATAACCATTGGATGAGCCCCCCACTTACCCATTAGCCCCTGGGCACAGGGAGGTCTCCAGGTCACTGAAGAACACTTGGAGGCAGCAGCTATGTACCAGGAGTGGCCATCAAGAAAAGAGCCCATATATGACAGTGTACAGTCCCATCCTTCACGCCCAGGAGTTGAGATCCTCCCTGGGATGGGATTTCAGGGACTTTGGGGAGGTTCACTCATACATTCATCTGTGACAACTGAAGCTGACTCCCCCATGGCTTCTTTTCCTGAGCCTTAAATGTCAACACAGCCCCTTGACACTGATCTCGGACACGGCAGGAATTCTTGGAGAAATAAAGCAGTGTGGAAGGGATGGGTGGGAGGGGAGCAGGTGACTTGAGCAGAGCCCCAGAATCATGAATCTTGGATTTAGGGCTCAAAGTGGCTTTTATTTGGTTGCCAGCCTTTCTCACAAGTTCCACAAGCCCCTGGGGTCGGGGTGGGGGGGACTCTAGGGGGAAGCCCCCCACTGTCCATGTAAGAACAAAAGAAGGAAACAGACTTAATTCCCAGAAAGTCAGTTTGCAGGAAAATGGAGCAGAAAAGAATAACATTCAGGTCTGCAGTTTCCTGCCATTGAAGATCCCTTTCAACCCATCATGGAAACCCTCTGCCCATCCATGAGCCCCAGCTTCCTCCAAGGGTCTTCCCTCTTCCAGGGGCAGTAAAGGTAGGCCCAGAGATACAAAGAGGAACTGGGTTTGAGGGCTGGGGGAGGCAGGCCCAGGGGAGGGCCATGGGCATGTGAGCTCATGCTGCCCTGCCCTTGGACTCAACCCAAAGTACCTTTAAGGCCACATGTTTCCCCTTCCTCCCTTTCTACCTAGAGAACAGGAGGTTTGGAGATCACAATTCAACCCCAAAGAGCTTATCTCAGTAAAAGTCGTAATAATAATGAAGTGTGTGTACTTGCCACTGTTCTTAGTGCATCTCATTTTATCTTCTCAGCAAGCCTATAGTAGGTAGGTGTTACTATCCCCAGTTTATTGGAAAGAAAGCTGAGATGCAGACACAAGTCAGTACTCACAATGTCTAAAGGCCAACACAGGACAGAGCTGGACATCAGCCTGCTAGACCCCAAACAAGGAGTACAACCACTACCAGCCACTGCCATCCTACCTAGCCAGGACAGATAGGGAGACCTAAGAGGTGGGGTGGAGGGAGGGTCCAATCCAGTCACTATTTTCTAAGTATGCAGGGCAATGCTGAGTTTTGCTGTGACTGCCTCGGGGATCTTAAGATGCCGTCAGAATTCAGATGCACTGAGATTCTACTAGCACAAGGAGAACTCACTGGTGGGCAACCCCTCACAGGGTCAAAGATGTGGAGGAAATAGGGTTCAAGAAAGAGCATGGCCAGATTCAGTTTCCAATCAAACGCTCAACTCACCTGAAGTACCCAGCTCTCAGCACAAGCATCTAAGGGAGAGGGCACAACTGTTCCTGCCACCCTGAGAGCTGGGACCCACTGGGGCTGGCTTGCCCAAATCTGGAGTGAGTGCAAGGTCAAGTCACAGGAGCAAGCTTGCTTTTCCCAGAGGCAGCAGATTCCAAAAGATAAGACCTCCAAGTGGAGGGCCCTGGAACTGGACTCAAGATGCTGGCCTTCAGGAGATTGTTCTAAGCTTACCCAGCCCACAGATCAGATCTGAGGGTGTCCCTCCTCCCCTACAATATTGGGGGGGAGGGGCGTGAAGGGAGGGAAATCTGGCCAGGAGAATTTAGTGGGAGGCTGCCACCCTCCTTATCCCACCATCCTGGCCCAGCTGCCTCCTTCTCCTCTCTGGAGACAGCCAGGTGTGGCCCAGGAGGTGTAGGGGGGAAGGGGTGGTGTCTCTGCTCCAGAGGCACTGGCCCGGCCCAGAGGGGACAGGAAGCTAGGACACCGGGGATTGTCTCTCCCAACCGCAGCCCAGCCCCAGCCCGGGAGGAAGTTCTGCCGAGTGCTCTCCGTCGGTGCCTCCCTTGTTATATTGTTGAACAGGAAACAGGGCAGCACGGGAGCCGGGTGGTGGAAGAGGGAGCACCGGACACCGAACCCTCGCGCGTCTGTCCGGGCAAGTGGAAGCGAGGCCAGCGGACCGACGCCCTGAGGTGCCAGGACCGGCAGGGCTGGGCGGCGGGGGGGGGGGGTCGAGGAGGGGGAGGGCGGGAAGGGTGCCCCAGGTGGCCTGTCCTCACCCAAGCGCTCCGCGCGCCGCCTCCCCTTCGCACAGAGCTGCGGCGGGAGCTGAGCGAGCCCAGAGGAGGGCCCGGCGGACCGGATCCCCCTGAAGAGGAGTAGGCTAGGGGCTGCTCTCCGTTCGGGGGTGGGAGGAACCAGACCCGGGCCCACAGGGCCGACTCGGGCGTTAGCCCCCTGGTGGCTCCTGTCCCCCGGACAGTACAGGCAGGGTAGGCACCTCCTGATGACCAGTGTGTTCCTGCGCTCCGGGGATCTTCCCCGCTCTCCCATTCCCTCCCTTTCTCCCCGCTCCCACCAGGATCCGGGAAGAAGCTGAGGCGCAGGTCCCCTTCCCACACAGCCCGAGACACTGCTCTTTGGTGGGCGTCTCTGCCCGTGGGAATCTCCCTCCGAGTTTTTCCAGGCTCGGTTGGGTTGCGCCCAGAAAGGTCCTCCGGAGGGCGGAGGTGGGCCCGGAACGGGTAGTACCGGCCATCCGGCTGGAAAGGGCACGAATCTGGTGATTCAGGGTGCAAATGGCCTTACTCGGAATGGGGACGCCCGGAGGAGACAACCTGCTCCAGGAGGGCATTCCCAGAGCCGCTCACCCGCGGGACTCAGGGGCTCGCGGACATCAAATCCCGCGGCTGGTGGAGGCGGGACAGGAGCGGGTCCCTGAGTCCCCTCACTACCCCCCGCGACCCTTCAGACCCAGCCCTCCGGGCTCCCGCCCCTCCCGCATGCCTTCGCTTGTTCTGGGCCCTGTCCTCGATGCACTCCCAAAGGCCCTGGGACAGGCATTATGGATCCTCCTTGTCCTCCCAGGCACAGCTGCATTGGAAATTGGGGACAGCCCTCCTGAGTGTCCCTTTTCTCCTTCCCTCCCCTTGCCAGCTCCTGCTTCGCGCAGTCTCTCCAGCCGTGCCATTGGAAGCCCCGCCCAAGGAGATGACAGAAGCCTAACCTGCAGCCCTTCGCCGGCTCCGCCCATCCAGCCCATGGGCTCCCAGAGGCCCGCCCAGCTAACGTGAGTGCGCAACTGGGATTCAAAGGAAGGGAACGTGGGTGGCGGGGGGGAGGGGAGTCCTCCTCCCCGGAATTTGTTGGTTTAGCTCTGAACTGCTCATGGACCGTGCTTCCCGGGCCCAGTTTGCCCAGTGACTCCCTTTACAAGACTTCCCAGGAGAGGAACTTTTGAGACAGCAGAGTAGGAGCGCTACGGGAACCCCGTCGGACCTTGTTACTGGGGTCTTCCAGCCTCAGCAAGAGACCGGACTCGAGGCTGCTGCTCCCGGCACACCTTTGCGGGGCAGAAGGTGTGGTCGGTCAGTGTAGGAATTTGGAGGGATCCGGCAGTTCCGGAGGAGGCCACCGGCTCTTAGCTTTGATAAAGCACACAAGTGGATTTACAGTTAGTCTCTGAACCCTTCCTTGACACACCGGTAGCCGGGCGGCATCCTGGGAACACCATATGAATAGTCACTGTCACAAAGTGCATTCTTTAGGTTCTACTCGAGGCATTCTGGGGAGGCTACCTGGGAGCTGGAGAGCAGGGAGCGGTGTGGGCCGGTCTGGGCGGGCCGGTCTCCGGGTTCACTTCTGTGAGGAAGCCACTGGGGAAGGAAAGAGAAACCGAGAAAACCGGTTCTCCAGCCTTCGCAGTCGAAGCCCCTACGTCAAGGTCATTGCCCTAAGAGCAGGAACAATTCCAGGGTAGAGCAGCTCAGGGCCGCCCCAAAACCCGAACTTCAACACGACTCCGCGGACCCTGGGGTGCAGACTCCTGGAGGACGGGGAGCCGCGGAGCTTCTCCCGAATTCCTTGTAGGCTGGAGGCGTGTGGGCAGGACCAGGCGGGGAGGGACTGGGGGTGGCGTAAAATGAGCCGCTCTTCCCACTTAAATGACAGGGAAATTGAGCTAAGTCGACGTTTAGGCAGATGTGGTGTCGACCTTATTGCAGGCAATCACCCCGCGTAAGGCAAGGGTTCCAGGCAGCAGAACTAGACCCATATAACCCCCAGTTTCCTCAACATGGGACTGAAGCGAGGCTCAAATTTTATGATCAACCCCACAGAAAGAAGGAAGCTGTCGTAATTCCATTACGGACTATAAGAGAGCCTCAGAGATTACTTTATACAAGTCCCCACTATAAAGATGGAGAGACTAAAGCCCGAACGCAAAGGGCGAGTGCAGGATCCAGACCCAGGTCTTTGTTCCCCTAGTATGATGACTTCAATGGCCCCCTCTCCTGACTGCCCGTAGGAAAACGCGGTGGCCGCGATGGCGGCGGACGTCGAAGGGGACGTGTATGTGCTGGTGGAACACCCTTTCGAGTACACTGGCAAGGACGGGCGCCTCGTAGCCATACAACCCAACGAGCGCTACAGACTGCTGCGCCGTAGCACTGAACACTGGTGGCACGTGCGGCGCGAGCCTGGTGGCCGACCCTTCTACCTGCCCGCACAATATGTGCGCGAGCTGCCCGCTCTTGGCGACCCTGCCGCTGCCCCGCAGTCACCCGCGCCCCACACAAGCCCCGCAGTTCCCGAACCGCTGACCTACGACTACCGGTTCGTGAACTTGTCCGCGCCCACGGGCTCCGATCACACACCCGGGGAACCCCGGGGCCGCGCCAGCTCCCTATGCGCTCCTGTGCGTCGCAGCGGCGCCGCTCAGCGCAGCAGCCTGGCGCCAGGCGGGCCCACCAGCCTGTACGCGCGACCCTCGGCGCCAGTGCGCCCAGCGCAGTCCCTGGACGACCTGGCGCGCACCGCCGCGCCCCCTGCCGGCCTCCTAGGAAGCGCAGGCCGCTTCAAGGCCTGCAGCGTGGCGGGATCCTGGGTGTGCCCAAGGCCCCTGGCGCGCAGCGACTCGGAGAACATCTACGAGGCCATCCCGGATGTGCGCAGCCCTCAACGCGAAGAGATCCCGGAGCAGGTAAGGCGCTGTGAGCCGGGTGCCGGGAGCCGGGCCGCACCCTCCTGATGCCCACCGCAGTGTCCACGGGCTTTGGTTGAGCTCTCTTTCCTCGACTATGAAACAAGTGGTCAGGCTCAAAACGCCTTATCTGCAATTCCTAAATGGCAAAGTTCCTTGGAAGCCCAAATGTTTCTATAATTCAACTGGTGGCAAAATTGGTCTTGGAGCTGATTTGGAGTCTTTACTAACCCCACTAGTGTGACTATTCATGTTTTGCTGCAGAAATGAAAATGAGATTGATTACAGGGTATTGCCCCAAGCTGTGCCAGGAGGTTACACATCCTATGGCATTTGCATGTCCAGTATTACCATACTAAAACCCCCACCAATCTGTATTCCCCAATGCATCTGCTATGGGTCCATAGATCTCTGCTGCTCTACACGCCTCGCCTTTCTCCAGAGAGTTTGAGCGGGAGAGAGGTCAGATGAGTTGGTGGATGTGAAAGTCACGCACCGCTTCCCTTTTGGGCTGCTTCCAACGTTTCAGTTCCTTTAAAAAAAAAAAAAAAAACTCTTGATGGGTTTGTTTCAGAGAAAAGTCCAGTTATTGCGAGGGTGCCCCCCCTCCCTTCAGAATCCGATTGTGTTAGTTTGAGAAATCGAAAATACCATACGTTTTTAAAATACTCTTACATCCTCACAATACTCCGACGGCCCTCACATCTTGAACTTTAGGAACTTTTCGGGCACAGGGGCGGGGTGGGGGAAGGTGCTCCAAACCCTTTCTGACATCTGCCACCAGCTGGGGAATAATGTAGCCAACTCACTTCCTCTCTCAGGGTCTCAGTTTGTTCTTTAGCGCAAAGGTAGGGGGCGAAAGGAAAACCTCCGAGGCCCGAGAGCCTCCGGTTTCTTTGTATTTGGTTGTAATCTCAATAAACACGGACGCTTGCACGTGCCAGTACTGAGTTTGGGGTGCCCAGACCTAGGCGGCAGTCAGGGTTGGCCGGCTGCGGGGTCAACCCGCTTCCGGGTCAGCCCTCAGTCCCGTCTCGTGACCATGCAGAGTTCAGGTTTGAAACTACAGACTCGAATTTGACTCTGCTGGGTCACCCGCCAGCCGCTGACGAGCCACTTAGCTCCCTCAGGCTCCGTGTCTTTGTGTGTAAACGCATTAGGTTGTTGCGAGCCTTAAACGAGGTGAGGTGTGGAAGGTCTTGGCACGCAAAGCAGAAGGTCCACCAAGGCCCCCTGGGCGCCCGGGTCCGAAGTTCTTCCCCTGAGATCCGCGTGGCTTTGCTCAGGGTTCTACAGGGCATCCCGCTCCCTTGTGGCTAGAGCAGGCAACAGCACCTGGCAGGAGCCGACGGGGACTGCAGCGGGTCTGGTGCTCTTTACCAGCAGGCCAGGTGGCCTCTCTAGGACAGGTGACTGGAGGCCAGCTCTCTATCCCCTGGGTCCCCTCCATTCCTGGGCAGGCTCCTGGTGGCGGCATACTTTCAAGCCTCTAACATTCTCTGTCCTAGCGATGGTGGGAGTGTGCCCGCCCTTGAGAGGTACATGTCTGGAAGTGGGGGAAGGGTCTTGCCCTCTGAACCCTCTCGCCTGACCCAGAGATTGAGCACTGAGTGTAGTGAGGAGCAGGGAGTGATTGACCCCATATCCCCGATGCAGGACTCTGCAGTCTGCTCAAGAGCCATTAATCCAGGGCTTCAGACCAAAGGAAGGTCCCCAGATCCCAGCATTTGCTGAGAAATCACCCAGCACCAGGATCACTTCCCAGTTTTACCTTTGCCCCTCCTTCTTCCTGCTCCCAGCAAATTCCCAGTTGCAGTGATTTGGGACGCCCAAATGGTGGGGGTGGTACTTACACAGAGAGAAACTGGGACATCTTCCAGACACTTCAGTTTGGGGCAGAGAGCTGCTGCCTGGCTCCTAATTCACTGTGTGACCTCAAAAATGTGCTTAGTGTCTCTGGTCTTCTTTCCTCCTCTGTGGGACGAATATAACAATAACACAGCCCCTGTGATTGTGCTTTACCCAAGGTCAGCAGTGGCTCTCCCTGACACCTTGTTCCCAACAAACTCCAGGGGTGGGGAGTTAGTTGTCCCCTGGGAAGGAAACCCCACCCCAGCCCTTCCTTGTTCCAAACAGCATTTCAGGAAGGAATTTCCTGAAAGGTGAGCCTGCCTGTTTCCCCCTCCTCCGCCTCCCTGATTCCCCAGGTCCAATGGATCCTCCTTCATTAAGCATGAATTGATTGAACACCTGCCAAGATACAAGTGGGCCATGGGATATAGGCACAGCAGCAGGGATCTAGGCACAGGGGCAGCCCTGGGGAACTCCTTCTTTGGGACAGGAAGCTGGTAGGAGAGGACAGATGCTGTTTGTTTGTTTTTAAATATTTATTTTTTTAGTTGTAATTGGACATATCTCTATCTATCTATCTATCTATATCTTTATATAATATATCTCTTTAATTAATTAATTTTTATGTGGTGCTGAGGTTCAAACCCAGGTCCTTGCCCATGCTAGTTGAGCGCTCTACCCCTGAGCCACAACTCCCCACCCCCCAGATGCTGTTTTAGTCAGCTTTTTCTGCCGATGTGAACAAAAGACCTGACAAGAACAATTTTAGAGAACAAACACTTTATTTGGTGCTCACAGTTTCAGAGGTCTCAGTCCAAAGATGGCCAGCTCCACTGCTCTGGGCCCAAGGTGAGGCAGAGCGTCATGGTGGAAGAGTGTGGAGGAAGAAAGCAGGACAGGGCCACCAGGAAGCAGAAAGGAGCTTTTGCTCACCAGGGACAAAATATAAACCCCAAAGGCATATCCCCAGTGACCCACCTCCTCCAGCCACACTCTACCTGCCTACAGCTACCACCCAGTTAATCCATTCAAGTGGATTAACACACTGATTGAGTTAAAGCTTTCATAACACAATCTTTCACCTCCAAACTTTCTTGCATTGTCTCTCACCTGAGCTTCTTCGGGACACCTCTCATCTAGACCGTAGCAGATGCCTGCATCCAACACAGCCCAGCCTATCTGTGAGGGGGCTGCAGTGCAGCCTGGGCAGAAGAGGTGTGGACATGAGTACACATTTGGTCCCTTGCAGCCCCACACACCCCACGCGGTGGGTGCTGGGAGCGGAGCTTGGGGCTGGATGGGTGGTGCCTGTTGAGGAGGGAAGACTTTGCCAGGAATTTGAACTTTATCCTGCAGCTGTTGGAAGGCTCTTAGCAGAGAAGGGAGTGGGATTGAGAAAAGACCTCTCTGTATCCACAGCTGCAAGAGTGGCCTAGGCACAAAGTGGTGACAGGAGGATCTATCTGGAGGCAGTGGGCTGGGGGTTGTGGTCAGGCTGAACCCTAGCACAGCAGCTCACACCAGGAGGCTGACAGTAGTGCTGCTGCTTCTCCAGGGGATCTGATTGGGGAGGAGCCAGGTGGAGAGAAGATGGGGACTTCCTTAATTCCTTGGCAAAGGGAGGGAAAGAAAGGCAGAGAGAATTAGAGCGAATTACATTTCATGCGTTTATAATTATGTCAAAATGAATCCTAATGTTATGTATAACTAAAAAAGAATCAATAAAAAATAAATAAAGAGGAGCAGAAGGGAGACAGAGTCAGGGGACAAGAAGGAAAAGCAGGAGAGTGCTGACCCGGAAGCCGAGGAAGAGTCCAGAAGAAAGGGGGCAATGGGAAGGTCAAGTTAGATAAAGGACACAGGGTATTTATTGGAAGTGGGCACCAGCAGGCCAGTGGTCAAAGGGAGGATGAAGGGAGGGACCATGGGTCAGAGTCCAGGCAAGGATGTGGGCTGACCACTGGGGAAGGGGAGACCCTGCATGGACAGAGGTGGAGGGTGGAGACTTCCCTGGGTTTAAGTGGATGGACAGGACATGGGAGACGGGAGGCTGGGGCTGGGGAAGAGGTAGAGATGAAGACGGGATCCTTGGAAGAAAGGAGTGGCTCAGAACAGAGGGGCAAGGATGTGCAGATGGAAGTCACAGAGTCACCAGGGAGTGTGAAGGGACATCCATCTCTCAAGCTTAGTCTATCAACTCAGGGCTGTCACTTGGCAGGGCCAGAGACCCCACAGAAGAGCCGAGCCACTCCTACAGATGGCATTTTATAGCCTTCTCGGTCACCACTTACCCAAGTAGCACAGATGAGTGCCTGGTGTGGGCTGGTTGCCAGGCTGGACATGCGGAGCTCAAAACGTGTAAGACATCTCCACAGGGCTTCAGTCCTGTGGGCTCAAAGGCCAGGACACAGGGCCAACCTCCTGACGACAGGGAAGGCAGTGCAGGTGCACCCATTTGCCCAGAGAGGAAACAGGTTCAGAGAGGTTTAGTGACTGGCCAAAGGTTCCACAGCCCATAACTGGCTGTTTCATGTCAGTTCCAGGCCTCCCCCAAACCCCACCCTGGTCATTTGGCCCAGTCTCAGCCAGGTACCCTTCGGGATTGGCTGCCCTATTCCCCTGAGCAAAACAGTTCAAATCTAAGACAAGCAAATGTACATTTTTTCTGAGCACCCTGTCTGCAAACCTCTGTGGAGGGAGGGGAGAGGCTGCAGGAAAGGAGGACCTGAATTCCAGCCTTCTCCTGGCTGTCTGCAGCTGGGGAAGCAGCAAGAGAATGAATGCTCCCCAGGACTCCCTTCACCCACCCAGGGAGGCCTCCCAGGGAGCCAGGCCACAGCCAGTGTGACCAGAAACCTCGGAGGCCCCTCCCCTAGAGCCGTGGACCCGATTGGGGATTTCAAGGTGTGGTCACCATCCCCGCCCCGGGCCTCGAGGTGGGAAGGCTCAGGGCAGCAGATCTGGACTGGAGCCCGTCCCTGCTGGCAGGGCAGAGTTACAGCCCAGGCTGCAATTTCTTATGCAAGCAGCCCCGAGGCGCAGGCGCCATACCTGAGCTAGCTGCCCCAACTGGAAGGAGCCCCAGGGCCCTCGTTCCTCCGCCAACTCCAGGAATTGTGAGTGACCTCTGCCTGCTTCTGGGAGTCCTGGGGGAGAAGGGGACGGGTGCTGCAATTTCTTCACTCTTTCCCCTCCTTCCCCGACTCTCCCTCTTCTCTGCACAGTCTCCTGGGACAAACTCCAAGGGTGGCCCCAGGTGGCAGTGATTGAGGTAAAGGCACTGGCCTCAGGACAGACCCACTGGTCCTACTTCCCGGCCAGTTGGGGAGCTCCTGGAAAGGGAGTGGGAAGAGCAGAAAGAGGAGGCCAAGTTGAGGGGACCCAGTGAATCCCCGACAACCCTCCCTCCCAGCTAGGGCAGCAGCCCTGGGTGACTCAGCCGGTTATTTCACTAGTTGGCCCAACTCTCCCACCCCACCCAGGCCTCACCTGTAGCCCCAGGCAGACCTAGAATCCCCAACCCTGCTGCCCCCCCCCCCCCCCCCCCCCGTGACCTGGCTTATGAGAGAGCAGGTTCTCAGGGGCTCCCTCTCACCTCCCCCCACATTCTTGGTCCCTAAGAACTCCCTTCCCGCAGGCTGGAAGGTGGCCTGCACTCAGTCATTGAGTCTCTTCAACTCCTAGGCTTTGAGATGGGCCCCAGGACTGGCCACTTACCTGGCCCTTCCTCCTGAGGCCAGCGTTGGACCCATTTTCTCTGCTTTTCCTACAGCTATGTTCAGTAGTGGGAGGAGAGGGGCCCAGTGCTGACAGCCAGCCCCAGTCAGTGCCAGGCCCTGGGGCCCAACAAGGCCCATGATCATGACCAGAGGTAGCTAGGGGTCGGGAACATGGTCAGGGCTCCATGCCAGAGTGTTGGGGAGATTCTGAGCTGAGTCTGGGCTGAAGGGAACATGGTGTTGGTTGGTGTCTAGGGGAAATGGGGCTGTTAGGCCCTGGGGCCCAGGGGCATAAGAGAACTTGGTTCAATTTGGGAAGCTGTGTGTCCAAATTGAGGAAGGATTCTGGTGTGGGGGGATTTCCAGAGCTGCTGCCTAGACAAGAGGGTGCCTGCAGGACCTCTGTCAGGCTGTGGGCTCTTTGGCTATAGACCCTGCACAGATAGATGGATCAAATCAGGAGGGGAGGTCCTCCTGGCCAGAGGTCCCCTGGGAGTCATGCAGGTGAATGGGGCAGGGGTCCCTGTCCAGTCTTGGGACGCAGAGAGACCAGCAGAGGCTGCCTCCACATCTTTCAGCCTCTTTCCTTCTTTATCATACAACCGGAGCACTCCTGGCCGGCAGGGCCTGTCTGAATGTGGAAATTACTATATCCCCCTATAAATGGTTGAACCTCATTATTAATGTTTAGATAACAGGGAAGTTTCTATCTATTTCCTGATAGCACTTGAGTTTCTTTCCCTTGGCCGGCTTTCTGAGGCTCCGTGTGAGGGGCATCTCTGGGTGCCGACATCAGTGCTTCCTGCTGTTTCACCCCTATGTGCAGAAATCGAGTAACTGGCAGGTGCTGCACTGGGCACTGGGAAGACAATGGAAAGTAAGGCCCTGCCCTCAGGTAGCTTGCTGTCCAGGAGGAGAGACTGACCATCCAGTCTACAGTTATGATAGGGTGTGGCGGACACCTCTGCATGGAGCTGTGATGGGGGACATTGGAGAAGGTCTCCTCCAGGATCTTGTTGGCAGAAAAAATCTAGAAATGCTTCCTGGAGGAGGAAGGTGATGTCAGAGATGAATCCTAGAGGCTTCTACAATTCTCTCCATGAACCCCTCTGGACCTGTGTGGCTTTTCTGTGGCAGACTTCTTTCTCTTTCTCTTTGGTGGTGATTAATCTAGTCAAGTTTTCTACTAGTTCTCTAGTTAATTTGGAGATATATATTAGGAAAGCATTCATTTTCTTTAGATTTGTGAAATCTCCACTTTAGAAAGTTATCACACATTATTTTGTGGCCAAGTAAATGACTTCTGTTTTTCATAGACATATAGGAAAATTGCATATTAAGGGATATAAATTTGGTTCCATGTGGATCAAATCAAGTTTGTTGATTGTATTATTCAAACATGAATTTCCTTGCTGTTTTGTTTTGTTTTGGATTTTGTTTCTTATAGAGGTTTGTTAAAGTTCCCGTTCAAATTGACTCTATGAAGTGCTTGTGCTTTTCATAGTCTTGCTTTTTATATTGAACTTCAGTACTATTGGGAGTGCAGACTTAGGCTCTTTTTTTTTGGTACCAGGGATTGAACTCAGGGGCACTTGACCACTGAGTCACATCCCCAGCCCTATTTTGTATTTTATTTAGAGACAGGTGTTAGACCAGGACACAAGAAAAGACCACTGACTCCAATTAAAATCAAATTAAAGCAAGCTTATTATTTCAACCGTAGCCGGGCTGCCTCTCCCACCCAAAACTGCGGGAACAAGACAGCAGCCGCAGCTTTCCTGTAGCCCAGCTTTATAGCCCAGAAAGTTACACAAAGGGGGCTTACAGATAACAGAACTCTGACGAGAATAACACTAATGGTAGTTTACATTCTTGCTGGCCCCGGCATCAGAATTTATGAAGGTCATTAGAGCCTCAGAGAGGGTCGTTATCTGGCCAGGGAAGGCCAAGATTTATGAGGCCTCACTAAAGTTTCAGAGAGGGCTGCTATCTGGTCAGAGAGCCAGGCATGGGTGAGTTCAAGGCACGGGCAGGCATTCCAAGCAGGTTCAGAATTTGCAGTAATTTATAGTAAAGCCAAAATTATCTTTTCATGGCTTTGTGGCGAGATGGCTCCCAATTTTAAGAAAAAATCAGGTTGGGTCTATCAACAGGGTCTCCCTGAGTTGCTTAGCACCTCACTTTTGCTGAGGATGGCTTTGAACTTGCGATTCTCCCGCCTTAGCCTCCTGAGCAGTTGGAATTACAGGCCAGTGCCACCAAGTGCTGAGATTTTGACTCTTCTGGCCATCACACTTGCCTTTGTACCATCTCGCAGTGTCTTCTTCATCTTGTTTCAGAACTTAGCCTTATATTTCACGTTCCCAGGATCAATGTGGCCACTCTTTATTTTAATCAATTTTATTTTGTATTTTTTAGAACCTGCCTAGTATCTTTTGGTATCCTTTTATTTTCAATCATATCACTTTGGTTTTAAGTGTGTGTGTGTGTGTGTGTGTGTATATATATATATATATGTTTTTTTTTTTTTTTTCCAGATGAGGTAGTGCACTCTTTAACTTGAGAGGCTGAGGCAGGATGATCAGAAGTTCGAGGCCAGCCTTGGCCTGTTAATGTGATCTGTCTCAAAATGAAATAAAAAGGGCTGGGGACGTGGCTCAGTGGTAGAGCGCTTGCCTACCCTGCAATAGCCTCTGGGTTGAACCCCCAGATCTCCAGCCCCACGGGGAGGGAGGCAGTGTGTTTCTTGTTTATATCATATCACTGTATTTTTAAACCCAAGCTAACTGTCTTTCAATGGGAGAGTTCCCTCTGCCCACATTTCATTCAACAACTGATTTCCTGCTCTTGCTTTTATTGCTTCTGGCTTATTTTGCGTGTGTCAGTTGACCTTGTGGGTTCTTTCCCCTTCAATCAGGCTGCTGGTGGTTTCACTTTTCTTCCTGCTATGCTTTCCAGTTTATTGACGGCTTCTGCCCCCTTCCCTGGGGTTCCTAATCAAACATACGTTTTATAGGATGTGCCAGATGGGATTCTTCTTGGCACTCCCATCTGGAACTCACAGAACCTGTCCATCTGTAGACTACGGTCTTCTGCAGCTTAGGAGGATCTGTTTGTTGCACAATTATTGTTTTTTTTTTTTCATCTGTAGGTTAGCTCTGGGCGCTCCTACCTTCCTCTTTATTTCTATCTCTATGTATTTCTGCTGTGACTTTTGAGATATTTTTTCAACTTGATTTTCCAAGCCACAAATTTTGAATCTCAAGAGTGAATATCTTTTTTAAAAATTTTTTTGTAGTTGTAGATGGACAGCATGGCTTTATTTTATTTGTTTATTTATTTATTTTTATGTGATGCTGAGGATGGAACTCAGTGCCTCACGCACGGTAGGCAAGTGCTCTGCCATTGAGCTATGACCCCAGCCCAAGAGTGAATATCTTTTAAAAAAAAAAGTGAATATGTGCTCCTTCAATGAGTACAATGACATAAGGCCTAAAACAATCCTTTTTAAAACTTTGTGCTTAGCCAGGCACAGTGGCGCACATCTGTAATCCACGAGACTTGGGAGGCTGAGACGGGAGCATCTCGAGTGCAAAGCCAGCCTCAGCCAGCTTAGCAAGACCCTGTCTTAAAAAAAAAAAAAATTAAAGGACTGGGGATGTATCTCAACTCATTGGTAAAGTTCCTGTGGGTTCAATCTCCAGTACCAAAAACAAAAACAAAAAACTTTGTGTTTGACTTGAATCCCCTTACAAGTTCTTGTTTTTTTATTCTGATTGTAATTATATTTTCTAGTCCCTCTATCTGCCAATAGACTTGGATAGTTTTAACTGGTAACATATTTACAGTTTTTTAAATCAAAGCCATAAAAGTGGCCCCCACACCTATAATCCCAGTGTCTCAGGAGGCTGAGGCAGGAGGATCATGAGTTCACAGCCAGCCTCAGCAAGAGCAAAGTACTAAGCAACTCAGTGAGACCCTGTCTCTAAATAAAATACAAAATAGGGCTAGGGATGTGGCTCAGTGGTCAAAAGTGTCCCTGGGTTCAATCCCCAGTACTCAAAAAATATACTTTTATTTTTACTATATATATAGTAAAAATCCCACCTGCACCACTGCTCCCTCTCTATCAGCTCCAAGCTTACCACTCTCCTTCATTCTTTCTCTATTTTTTCCAGAGTTCCTTTATACAAATACGAACAAGTACAAATAGATAACCGATGACTTGGTTTCTGTGCCTCCTACATGCAGGTAGTGTGCTGCACACACTTTCCCACACCTTGTTTCTTTACACCTTTTTATAACTGTGTACCTTGGAGATTTGTATATACAGAGGATCCTTCCTCCTTTTTATAGCTACTTGGTTTTTCATTGCAGGGATGTATCATAATTCATTTAACCAATCTTCTATTGATAAATGCTTGCATAGTTTACCATTTTTTTCTTATTACAGACAAGGCTATAAGAACAATCTTTTATACATGTGCATGTACGTGTAAGGAAAATTCCAGAAGGGTTTCTGGGTTAAAGGTTAAATGATAAATCATTGCCAGATTACCATCCATGAGGCTTGTGCCTCTATGCGGATAGACACAAATGAAAGTGTCTGTCCACATCCTTACCAACTGGATGTGGTCAAACTTTTATTTTCTGCCAACCTGATAGTAAAATATGCAGTATTATCCTAAGGTGGCTTGAATTTGCATTTTCTTTCCAATTATTTAAAGGTTGTTGGTTTGTCTTTTTCTGTGAATGTTCTACTCATATTTTTTTTTTCTACCCATGTCCTATTGGGTCAATGGTCTTTTTCTTATTGATTTCTAGGAGCTTTTTCTATATTAGGAAAATACCCCTCTGGCTACATAAGTTGTAATTACCCACCTCCAGGTTTGACTTCTTCTTTTCCTCCTTCCTCCTCCTCCCCTCTTTCTTCTTCTTCCTCCTCTTCTTCATAGCTCTTTCTCCTCCTCCTCCTCTTTTTCTTATTCTTTTGCCCCAGGGTCTCACTCTATTGCCCAGACTAGACTTCAATTCTTGGACTCAACTTGATACTCCAACCCTCAGCCTCTCAATTATCTAGGAGCACACACCACGTCTGGCCAAGTTTTGTCTTTTTTACTTTGATAATAATTATATTTTGCCACAAAAAAAATTATTTAAATTTTTAATTGACACAGTAATTGAACCTATTTATGGGGTGCAGTGTGTCATTTTAATACACTCTACAATGTGTGATGACCAGGGTAACTGGAATATCTGTCATCTGAGACATCTAGCCAAGTCCTCTCTTCCAGCTCTTTTTAAATATTCAATTAATTGCCATCACCCATAGTTTTTCCTGTGCTATAGAATGCTAGAAATCATTCCTCCTGGACAATTGCACCCCATATCTATCTGCCACCCTCTCTCATCAACCCTCCCCCACACCCTTCCAGGCTCTGGTACCCACTGTTCTATTCTCTGCTTCAAGATCATCATTTCAGCTTCTACATATAAGTGAGTGCGAGCGGTATTTGTCATTCTGTACCCATTTACTTTATTCACCTATGATGGGATTTCATTCTTTTTGTGGCTTATCAGATTCCATTGACTATATACAACATTTTTATTCATCAGTGAGAGGACATTTAGGTTGGTTCCATTTCTTGGCTATTGCAGTTAATGTGCAAGTACGATGGCTCTTCACCACATTGATTTCAATTCCTTTGGATATATACTCAGTAGGGGAACTGCTGGAGCATATGGTTGTTCTATTTCCAGGGTGGTTCCCCCCACACAGGTACTAGAGATTTAACCCAGGGGTGCTTTACATCCCCAGCCCTTTTTATTTCTGAGACAGGGTCTCACTAAGTTGCTTAGAGCCTTGTTAAGTTCTGAGGCTGGCCTCAAACTTGCCATCCTCCTACTTCAGCCTCCCAAGTCACTGAACTTACAGGCATGTGCACCACCACACCCAGCTATTTCTAGGTTTTTGAGGAACCTTCATACTGGTTTGCATAGTGGCTGTGCTAATTTACACATCTGCTGACCGACCATGCATGGAAGTTTCTCTGCATCTTCACCAGCACTTTTTTTTTTCTTATAAATTTTCTTGCTGTGCACCGTGGCACATATCTGTAGTTCCAGTTACTTGGGAGGCTGAAGTGGGAGGATCCCTTGAGCCCAGGAGTTTGAGACCAGCATGGGCAACATAGCAAGACTATAAGGAAAAAAACATTTTCTTCGAAGATATTTGCATAATCAAGGGTACCAATTATTTATTTTATGGCTTTTAGAGTGTGAGTCTTTGTTATAGATTCTTTTGAATTGTTATAGGTCAACTAAGACTTTGTCTCTCTCTCTCTCTCTCTCTCTCTCTCTCTCTCTCTGTGTGTGTGTGTGTGTGTGTGTGTGTGTGTGTGTGTGGAGAGAGAGAGAGAGAGAGAGAGACTCAAGTCACTTAACAATGGCAGCATATTCTGAGAAAGGCCTAGTTCCGTGACCTATGGCCAAGTAAACACCTAGATTACACTTCACATACCTAGATCTCTCAATCACTCCAGTGACCTGCTGATGAGGTCAAGAGCTGTGGTAAAACCTAGATAAATGGGGCCACTATAGTATATCGCAGGGGAACTATTTCCCAGAAAACTTTTTTTTAATAACTAGAAGGCAAACATAGACATTTTTTTTATAAGTAGAAGGCAAAAGCATAGGGTAGTAAATAGATAACCAGTAACATAGTAGTCAGTTACCATTACCCAGTATGATGCATTGCACATAATTGTATGTGCTACTTTTATACAACTGGCAACACAGTAACTTGTTTACTGCAATGCCACAGGTCACCATGGACCCAGGAGTCAGGCATCACCTGTGACATTACAATGGCTATGATGTCACTAGGCCGTAGAAATATTTTACCTGTGATATAACCTCTGTGTTCTGTCATTAACCAAGATGTCATTATGTGTCATATGACTGTGTGTGTGTAAAAGTATTTTTTTTTCTTCAAATATTATATGGCTTCATTTTTTGCATTTAAATATTTGATCCCTAAGGGTCTATCTGGGTAGATGGAGTAAGAGGTAGACTCACCTTTATTTATTTTATGTCTTGATGACAGTCCCTTGTCCCATCACCTTTAACTGACAATTATCTTTCCGCCATGATTTGTAAGGGTATCTTGGGCATGGTCTGGTTCCTGGCCGTGTCGGGGTTTTTTGTTCTGCCTCTTTCTAGTTGCTGACTGCCATAGGGGTAGAGTTTCTATCTTTGCTCACCAGGGCTCAGGTGCAGCTGTTGGAGCAGCTCACTTGGGGGCGTGGCCAGAGTGCAGAAGGAGGGTGGTCTCTACCCAGGGGCCTGTAGGACTATGTATGTGGGGCTCCTGTCAAAAGGCCAGAAGTTCTACCTACTCTCAGCCTCAAGGATAGATAGTACCTAGCTTCCCTGGGCTCGTGGGGACAAGGGGTTTGGTACAGGGCCATCTGGCTTTATCCCTGGGCCTCCCGGATTCCAGCCCCGCCCTTGGGCACAGCCTCTTACCTGGACCAGGTCCTACCCACCCACCTGCCCTGCCCTGCTTGACTCATGCAGTAGAAGTTTACTGCTGGGAGGAGAGGGGAAGCAGGACCCCCAACTGGGGGCTGCGTCCTAAAGGGAGGGAAATTACTTTGTCTGTGAGAGATTGAGGGTTGAGTTCTGGAAGGGCAAGTCAGCTTCCAGGTAAGAAGTAATGAGCAATTTGTAGGGTGGTAACATGGAGGATGAGGAAAGTTTGAGGAAGATTTTCTTTTTTTTTTTTTAATTTTTCATTAGGAAATTCTTTAAATATACAGATAAGGGAAAATAATTTTTGCAGGGGCTGCTAGGATTGAACCTGAGGCCTCTTGCATGCTAAGCACATGCTCTATCACTGAGCTGCCCCCAGCCCAATAAAAATAATATTTTTAAAAAATGAATACTATTGCACCTATTACCTAGCTTGAATAACAATGGCCGTATTTGTTTGCCTGTTTTACTAAGGAATGATCAATTTCAGACATCACTGTGGTCTATATCTGAAAACTTCAGAATGTGTCTCTGGAAATAAATGTGCTGTATCCATAATCACCTTACCATTAATATTCCTAGCAAAATTAGTGTGAACTTAATATCATGCAAGAGGCAGACCATGGTCAGATTTCCCCATTTCTTAAAACACCATTGAGCCGCTGGCTGGCTGGCTGGCTTGACCCAGGATGCCACCAAAGGTTATGCATGACATTAAGTCTCTTGAGGCCCTCTTGAACATCCCTGCCCTTTCCTCTGCTGGAAGCTGCTCAAAAGACAGGAGCAGGTGTCTGCCAGAAGATCCACCTGTTTACGACCTGGGAGTGGTGTTCCCATGACCTCTAACCCCTGTGCTACCTGTGAACTGGCTTAGGCAGGTCAGATCATCAGGCTCAACAACAGCTGATACAAAGGAAGCAGGAACAGGAGGACCCTAGGCCTCTGCTTAAGCTGGACAGGTGACCCTGGCTGGGGAAGGAGGAGAGAGAAGATGAACTTCATGTCGGACATGCAGCTATCCCAGCATACTACAGAGGATGCCCAAGGCAGTTGGATACAGGAGCTTGGAGATGGAGCTGTGCTGCTCACCCACAGCTGGCTGCGCTGTCCTAGGGTGGTAGGGCAAGAAGCAAGGTGCCACCGGAAATCCCTGAAGCCAGGGCAAAAGAGGCAGAGCCTGCATCCAAATGACTGAGAAAGAGGAGGGCAGCCTGGAGGCGTGGTCTGAAGAAGCCTGAGGAGGAGAGGATTTTAAGAATGCTCATCAGAGAGAGGCCAGGCTCCAGGGGACCCACTTTTTAAGGGAGGTCTTCTGAGCATGTGCCAGGTATCTGAGCAAGGAGGCTGAGGGGGAGGCCTGAAGGAAGAAGGGGTCCTGGACGAGGCATTAAAGGAGATGCGGGGATGCAGCCAGGGGTATGCTTATGCTTTTTAAGATGGAGAGACCTCAAGTTTGTAGAAGCGTCAAAGGGATGAAAGTAAGCAGGAAAGGGGAATAGGGGTTAGTGGTGAGTCCTCTCCCAAGTACCAGAGGCTATGGGGGCCCAGGTGGGAAGGTTAGCCTGGAGAGGAGGCCTGTTCCCTCTGTTGAGGAGAGGCAGAGGCAGAAGTAGTGGGTGTAGGTGCAAATTAAGTTTGGGTGGGCAGAAGGTGACAACCCCCCTGGTCACACTGTCCTGCCTCCTTAGCTTGGCTCTTAACCACCAGCCAGGAGATTCCTTGAAAGGCCACCTCCCCTCCCTGCTGGTGCCTTACTCAGAGCCCAAGCAGCAGGAGCTGGGAGGAGCCGCACCCCAGATCCCGAACACCCGGAGGAGCAGGCCCAGCAGGCAGCCCCGTGAGGTCACACCCAGTGGCTGGGGCAGAGTCCAGTGCCCAGGGCACCCCGTCGAAACCTATACTCAGAAAAGCAGAAGTGTCTCAGTCGCTCCCGTGTGGGAACTCAGTGGCCTCCAGGGAGGGGGGGTGGCAGGGAGGACAGCCCCATTCTACAGCTAAGGAAACTCAGGCCCAGACAGTCCAGCAGTTGCTCAGAGGAAAGCTGAGGCCAAGGCTCCCGGAGAATCCGCGTCTCTGGACTCCTGCACCCTTCTGTTTTCCTTGTCATCCGGAGGCTTCAGCCCCAAACCCATTATGTTCAGAATGTCATAGCACGTCCCTGTCTAGGTCTTTACCCTGTGGAGGGGCCGTGCTCAGGCTGCCTGGCCAGTCGCCCCACCACCCAAACCAGTCCCATCGGAACCTCAGGGTGCTGAGGCAGGCACGGCTCCTCCAAGTATTCTGAGGCAGGAGGACCAGGACCTTGTGGTGGGACCCCCTGTCCCCGCCCCTTCATATTGCTGCTCCTATAGCTCTGGGCTAGGCCCTGGTGTACGCCAAGTGAGACCCAGTCCCGGCCCTGGAGAAGCTGTGGCCGGGAGAGGAAGAGAGGGCTCCACCTGCTGTCCCTCCACTCAGCCTGGGTGGCACAGAGCAGCTCTGTGAGTGCACAAAGGAAGCGGTGTCCCTCACCAGTCCCAGAGCCAGTGCCTGGGTGGAGTGGCTGGTTTGGGGATCTTCTGCCTCTTACCCAGAGGACAGGATTTCCCTATTGCACCTGCTCCTGCCCCTTCCTGGGAGGGTCTGGGAGAGAAAGATGAGGACTGAGGGGGGCAGGAGTGGGTGCCATGCAGCTGGTTTGTTCTGGCGCCCCCTCTGCCCCGTCCCCCACCCCCAGTGTGCCTCTTGGAGGTGTGAAGATGTACTTGAGGGAGGAGGAACCGCTGGGGAGCCTCTGTGGTCATCACCTCCTCTTGCTGGGTCTGAGAGCCAACCTCTGTGCCCTGCAGCAAACAGAGCTTGTGGGTTTGCTGTGCCTTAGAATGTGGGGTGCCTGAGCCTGCTGGGACATTCCCAGGCATGGAACCAGGCCACCACTGGGAAACAGGGGCAGGTGAGTACTGCCTGCCAGCTCCCAGGTCCCTGACATCACATCATCACTCCCGGTCCCTGTCACAAGGAGACCCTGTCCCCTCTGGGTTCCCACACCCATCCTCCCCTCTTGTTCCTATCCAATTCCTCCCAAGTGACTCAGAGCAGGGCACAGGTGTGTATGTCTGTCTACCACGCGGCCTGCGCAGTGGTTTCATTAATGAGGTTCTGGCATTAAGTTAGTTAGAAGAGATCAAAATAAAACACACAGACAGTACCTTATTTTATATTGTTAGGTCCGAGACAGCTCGCCTCCCTGTTTCCCCGCCTCCAGCCGCCCAGCAGGGCAGCGAGGATTACTCTGGGCTAGCAGGAGAGAGAGAGAGCGAACACGCCGGGGAGCAGCCTTTTATTTGGGGGGACAAGAGATTCAGGGGAGAATTCCATCCAATGAAGGTTGAGGGGGGGCTGCACTCCAAGGTCAGGGTCAGTGATTGGGTCTCCAGGGTCAGTGGTTACGCACACCCCCACATGGATGGGCTCTCTCATCAGGAAAGGGTCGGGATAGCTCCGACACAGCCAGAGCGCCTCAGGCCCTTAACGGGAGTCACCCAATCACGTGTCAGAATGGCTCCCCACATGTCTGGTCCCTGGTCTCAAGTGGGAACAATGAGATGTACCGTGTGTGGCAAGCATGAAGCCTCCTGCCCTCCACCTCCAGCCAGGGAGCATTCCCCCAACCCCCGCGTGGGCTTCCTAGGGGGGCCCGGGCATGGGTTCAGGAAGACACCTGAGCCTTTGTTTGAGGGCAGAGGCCAGCGGAGGCCCAGCCTTGCTGTGCTCTCACCAAGGGCCCCACACTCAGAGTCTGAGCCCACAGCGGGTGCAGGGGAGAGAGAGGCCAGAGCCGGAGCTGGGAGGGAGCTGGGTGGCCATTGTAGTCAGGGCCTGGCCTTGGGGCTGGGGAGGAAGTAGCTCTGAAAGGAGAGGGGAGCAAGATGGTCCCCAAGGGAGCAGCCACAGAAGCTTCTCACCCAGGTGTGCTGTGCCTACTACACATGGCTGGGGTCTGGATCCCACCTGCATGAGGAGTAACGGGAGGAGAGTGGGCCTGGGGTTGGTGAGGAGGGGAGCTGGCACCCCCCACACTTCTCTGGGTCCTTAGAGTAGGGGTGGGGAGGGACTGGGCACACTTGTCCACAATGTGGACACACAGATGGGGATGGGTGCACATGGGCACAAAGACGAGAGGGGGTAGGTGCCTCTTGGGGACCAAATCTGTGATCAGGTAGTGGTGTGGCCAGAACCACTTCTGTTCTCTCGGTGGTGTGCAGGGTCCAGACACCAGTGCCCTAATACCACATCTGCCCGGGGCCCCTTCCTCTTTAGGAGTCCTTCCCATCCTCCACAGGCTTCCTCTTTTCCTTTACATCCTCCCTGGGCCTTAGGGGAGTTGACAGCCATTTATTGTCCCTGTTTCCAGCCCAGGCGCTACTACTGCAGACCAGCCCAGGCCAGAGCCCTCAGCTGTCCCTTTTGCTTGGTCCTCAAATGTGCAGCATCCCCCTCACCCCCACTCAAATGTGACTGGCTCTGTGTGTTGTCTGGGCCTGGGATTTAGAACTCCTCCATGACTCGGAGCTCAGATCAGCAGCCAGTAGTAAAAATACCCACAACCTGCAGGCCCCCACCTCTGCCTCCCGCAGCCTGTCTCAGGCAGCAGCACTTCCGCAACCCTGACAGGAAATGGGCTGCACTCTCTGCCTACCGCCATCTCAAGGCAACTTCTTGTTTCCCTGTTGCCCTGTGCCAGCCCTGAGGTTGTGTCCCTTGGCTGCATCCCCAAAGTCTTCCCAGGGCTCAGAGGGGACAGGATGGTGGACATGATTGCCAAACTGACCAGGAGGCAGAGTCGAGCCCTACGGGCACAGGTAGGGATGGTGGCCTTGGGGGGCAATCTCAGCCTCCATAGGCAGCAGAGGGCCTTCTGGGGTTGAGGGGCACGCTGTGAGCCTCTATTACTCATGGCTGTTAGGAGCTGGATGAGTGGGATTCAGGACAGGGAGTCTCAGGAACTCAAAGAATCTTCCTTTCTCGCCTCTTTTCTTCTCTCTGAGGTCCTCAGCTTGGGGCAAGAGAGCCAGTGCTGCTACCTGCTTGTGGCCATGGGGAGGGAACTGGAGACAGGGGAGAACCAACGTAAGGAAGAGTGTGGGGCTGGGCAGCTGATGTGGTGAGAGCCAGGGTCCTTCTTGGCTCTGTTCTGTGGCCTGAGGTGGGAGGTGACTTCTTTTTTCCCACTTGGTGTCCTCTATATCTCTAGGATACAACCCAAGAGCCCTTGGTGCTGTCCTCAGACCCCTGTGGATGGGCTGTGGCTGTGTCTGGGCCTCCAGGAGTGGAGGCCAATAGGAGCCCTTGGAGGCCAATAGGAGGGCCTGGCCCCATTTGGTCCCTAGGATCCAGCCAGAACCAGCTAAGACCCTGCCAGGACAGGAAAGCAGCTCTATCTTAGCACCATAGGGACTCTTGAAAAGTCTGTGGGGCCTCAAGGTGCTGCATACTTGCCCTCTCAGAGGTGTCACAGTCAACAGAGGCACTTTTGTGATTTTAACGAAGTTTTATTGTACAGAATTCTGAGGCTACAAAATGTTTAAAGAAAAAAAAAAAAAAACAGAGATGGTATCAGTGGAAGAACAGCCCCTCCCAGGGGCTGCAGCATCTGAAACAGGTGTGGCCCCTGCCTGCTTGTCCCCAGAGAGGGCCCCTGGGCCTGTAACTTGGGGGCAGCCTAGTCCTCCCAATGCTTCCTTCCAAGTGTTCTACCCTGCCCCCACAGTGTGATTCTGCATATTCTCTTCTTGGTGACAGCTCTGTCCCACTGGAGACCTAATCTTTCCCCTCTGAAATCTAGTCTGTACCTGCTAGGGTGTGGAAATCTCTGATCCAAAGTGGCTTCCATGCCCCTCTCCATGGGTCCTCCCAGCCCCTGCCTGGTCCAGAGATAGGCAAGGCCACTGCCGCAGTGGCTCCAGCTGGGTGGGCAGGAGTTGCCTTGGTTCACTCCCCTTCCTCTCCTATGGCCTCCATCCTGTCCTCCTTCTGGGTTCTATGGCTCAAACTGTCATTCTCAGGAAGCTCTTGCTCCAAGTTGTCTTTTATTGTGGTGTGTGTGTGTGTGTGTGTGTGTGTGTGTAATGTTTGGCATAGGATTGACTGGTGTATTAAAGCAGTAAGTGTTTTTGGCAGATCTGCTGTGTTGTTTGGGGGCATTGGCCTACCTGCTGGGGGCAAATGGAATCCCTGGCATTATCCTGCATCTTGCTCTGAGAAACTCCCGCCTTGAGGGGGGTGGAGGGAGCAGGCAGACCAGTAGGCAGCTAATTGATCACCAAGGTGGAATGCCAGCGGGCCCTGACAGAGCAAGGAGAAAAAGGCGGGCAGGTGAGACCTCTCCAGAGTCTTGTGAACTCAGGCCAGTGGAGGGGCGGGATCTGGGTGCTCAGGGAGTGAGGGGAGGGAATCCAGGCTGAGAGAACACCCGGAGCAAAGCATGGAGGTAGGAAGGTGCCTTCCGTGTTGGAGGTGGGCAAAGGCCTGGTGTGGTTGGAATACAGGGTGCCACGTGAGGCCTGTGGGAAGGGAGAAGGAAAGAGAAGTGGGGTGGAGGGTCCTATGTCAGCCACCAAGGAGCCTGGAGGGGTGAAGGGGAGGGGCAAGGAACTAGCAGACTGGTGTCGGAGCTCTCCCTAGCCCATGTGCCTCGGGACAGCCACCCTGTCAAAAACTGCAATGCGCCTTCTCTGACAGTGTCTCGCTCTTGTTTAGCGGGATTCATCACTGATGTACTGTACATTTCACTGTCAACCCCCTCAACCATTTGCACACACTTGCATTTGAGGGTCAGCCCTGCCCCACGGGGTTTTGTGGCCATTTGTTCACTGCTACATTCCTGGTGCCTAGAATAGCACCTGGCACCGAACACAGCAGGCAAATCTTTGTTGAACAAATGAATGTTTTTGAGGTGCCTGTCTATGGCCCAGAGAGAGCCCATTGTAAGAAGGACATGCTTGCCCACTCAGAGGTGTCACAGTCAACAGAGACACTTTTGTGATTTTAATGAAGTTTTATTGTACAGAATTCTGAGGCTACAAAATGTTTAAAGAAAAAAAAATGAAAACCAGAGATGTGGCTCAGTGGAAGAACAGTCACTGACATGCGAGAGGCCCTGAGTTCAGTCCCAGCACCACTGAAAACACGAAACAAAATGAAAACAAATATAACCCCTCTGATCACCCTGCTCAGCTAAGACCATTGTTAACATTTTGGATGATTTCCAAATACAAAATTGGAATTATATTAGGCCTACCGTTTTGCCCTGGAGCATTATGTATCCTTAGAAAGCAGTATTCATCCCCACATGCTTTTTCGCTGCTTGAGGTTTAATGATATAGTTATATACCCTTCTGGGAGGTGCTGAGGGTGCTGGCTGGGTGCAGTGGGCACACCAGAGGAATCTCAGAATAGATCTTGGACTTGGCACCTGAACAGAGTCCTGATGCAGGAGGAGGAGTCCGCTGGGTGAGAAGGGTGGAGGTTGGGCTGCTGTGAATGAGCTACTGCCCGCAGGACACCTCGGGAGGGTGGGGAACTGCTGGGTGCTACTAGAGCTCAAAGTTCAAGGCCAGGGGCAAGGAATGGCAGGAAATAAGGCTTAAGCACAGGCAGGGATAGGCAGCCTCTGGTGCCTACACAACGCTGTGACTTTGCCCTGCAGCCAGCAGGGAGCCAGGAGGTGTGAGTCAGGTAAGCTTCTATTCCTTAAGGGTGCTCATGCCTGGCCAGGCTTGTATTCCACGTGACAGACCCCACCTGCCCCCTCTTCCTTTGAAGGGAGACGGGGACTCACCTTTGTTTGTCCCCTTTCTAGCCCATCTGACTGTCATCTCCCTCTTTGCCACCCCAAACACCACATTAGAAAGTTCCAGGCCTAAATCCAGAGGTGGGGCAGCAGGCAATCCCAGCTCTTTCTGGTCTGGAGTGGGAGTGGTGGGCTCTTTGGGGGCTGTGGAATGCAACAAGTCCAAGAAAGGAAACCACAGAAGGGACAGGTCCTGGGCCATTTCTCTGTTCCTACCCAACTTTTCACTGGCCTCTGGGAGTACAGTTGTGAGAACTGGGGTATCATTGTTTCATTATTGTTAATTTAAAAATTGGTGTAAATTGTCCTACCCATCTGTGGCACTAAACTACTTCACAAAGCACTTTCAAGAACATTTCCTTATTCTATGTTGGCACTACAATTTCTGGAATGGGCAGAGCAGACATTTGACACCCAGAAAAACTGAGGCAGGGGTTGGGAGGACCCATGGAGAGGGGCATGGAAGCCACTTTGGATCAGGGATTTCCATACCCTAGCAGGTATAGACTAGATTTCAGAGGGGAAAGATTAGGTCTCCAGTGGGACAGAGCTGTCACCAAGAAGAGAATATGCAGAATCACACTGTGGGGGCAGGGTAGAACACTTGGAAGGAAGCATTGGGAGGACTAGGCTGCCCCCAAGTTACAGGCCCAGGGGCCCTCTCTGGGGACAAGCAGGCAGGGGCCACACCTGTTTCAGATGCTGCAGCCCCTGAGAGGGGACAGATCTGCAGCACCTTGAGGCCCCACAGACTCTTCAAGAGCCCCTATGGTGCTAAGATAGAGCTGCTTTCCTGTCCTGGCAGGGTCTTAGCTGGTTCTGGCTGGTTCCTGGGGACCAGATGGGGCCAGGCCCTCCTGTTGGCCTCCAAGGGCTTATACCAGGGCCTGCCACACTGGCCCCCCACTCCTGGAGGCCCAGACACAGCCACAGCCCATCCACAGGAGTCTGAGGACAGCACCAGGGGCTCTTGGATTGTACCCTAGAGATATAGAGGACACCAAGTGGGAAAAAGGAAGTCACCTCCCACCTCAGGCCAGAGAACAGAGCCAAGAGGGACCCTGGCTCTCACCACATCAGCTGCCCAGCCCCACACTCTTCCTTACGTTGGTTCTCCCCTGTCTCCAGTTCCCTCCCCATGGCCACTAGCAGGTAGCAGCACTGGCTCTCTTGCCCCAAGCTGAGGACCTCAGTATCTCTCTGCCATCCAAGAGAGAATGGAACTTGCTGAAGGTCGCCCTGGTGGCAAGTGGCCAAGTGAGCACTATGTGATCTTGGAGCTTCCCTGAAAGTCACCTTTCCTCCTTCTTGGCACAGGCGGACGACCCCCAGGAGCCGGTGTACGCGAACGTAGAGCGGCAACCTCGCGACACCTCGCCGCGCGCTGTCGCAGCCCCCGGCCCCAGCCCGGTGTGGGAGACGCACACGGACGCGGGCACCGGACGCCTCTACTACTACAACCCCGACACGGGAGTGACCACTTGGGAGTCGCCCTTCGAGGCTGCGGAGGGCCCCGCCAGCCCGGCCACCTCTCCGGCTTCAGTGGGCAGCCCTGAGAGCCTGGAGGGCGAGTGGGGCCAGTACTGGGACGAAGAGAGCCGCAGGGTGTTCTTCTACAACGCGCTGACAGGCGAGACCGCCTGGGAGGACGACCCCGAAGACCAGCTGGAGATGCAGCCCGGCCTGAGCCCCGGCAGCCCAAGGGACCAGAGAGTGAGGGGCGGGGCCCGGTGGGCGGGGCCGCCTCCCGGTCCCTGACCCCGCCTCCTTCTGGGGCCGGTCTGCTATGGGGGGCGGGGGCAGGACTGGCACTGAGACCCCTGACTCCGTCTTCTGCTCCCGCAGCCCCCCACCCCTGAGACGGACTACCCCGAATTGCTGACTAGTTACCCTGAAGAGGACTATTCCCCCGTGGGTTCCTTCAGTGAGCCCAGCCCGACCTGTCCTTTGGCCGCACCCCCAGGCTGGTCCTGTCACATCAGCCCGGACAAGCAGATGATCTACACCAACCACTTCACCCAAGAGCAGGTAGGGGCTGCAGATGGATGGACCCAGATAGCCATAGGATCGCTCCCAGCAGCTTTTCTAAGAGCTCCCACGCAGACCCCAAGACAGTCCCAGGCACCGGGTGGCTTGCACCTGGCCCATTTCTTCCCCCTCCCTCTTGAGCTGGGCCCAGGGCCCTGACCATCCCTGTCCCCTCAGTGGATGAAGCTGGAGGACCAGCAGGGGAAGCCATACTTCTACAACCCAGAGGACTCCTCTGTTCGGTGGGAGCTGCCCCAGGTAACCAACTGGTGAATGGAGCGCACTGGGGAGAGTGGAAGGGATTATATACGACAGCCTGTCTCTCTCCCCCAGGTCCCCATCCCTGCCCCTCGAAGCATCTGCAAATCCAGCCAAGAAAGTGACACCCCAGCCCAGCCCAGCCCTCCAGAGGAAAAAGTAAGGGAAGGGACATGTAGGCCCTGGCAGGACCACCGCAAAAGAGATGAGGGCTGGTTTCTGGAGGTCCTGGGGCAGGGACAGAGTGGGATATACTTGTCTTCTCCATAGGCCCAGCACCGGGCCCAGCTGGGGGAGCTGCCAGCTGAGGAGGAGACTAGCCTCCTGTCATGGCTCACCCTTTCTTTCCCCTTCTCTGTCTTAGATCAAGACTCTGGACAAAGCAGGAGTACTCTATCGCACCAAAACAGTGGACAAGGGGAAGCGGCTCCGGTGAGAGCCCAGAGCCCATCTGCACCCAGACCCGGGCAGGATGGGCTTTAATGGTGAAGCTCCCTGAGCACTTCCCCGATGCCAGGCTCTTCCTAGTCCTCATAGCAACTTCACGTGCAGTACTGGGGGGAACCCAGGCACTGAGAGATAAAGTGACTGATCCAAGGTCCTTTGGTTACCAGCTGTTAGAGGCAGGAGTCCAGCCCTCCCAAGTAGGGGCCCCAGGCTCTGTTCTTAAGCTCTAAGTCCTCCTCTTGGAGGTGGGAAGGGGCCTCAGCTCAGGAGCAAATTAAAGCCCTGCACTCCCCGATTCCCCACCCCACCCAGGAAGAAGCACTGGAGTGCCTCCTGGACAGTGCTGGAGGGTGGCGTCCTCACCTTCTTCAAGGACTCAAAGACCTCAGCTGCTGGCGGCCTGGTGAGACCCTGGCCCCCAACAGGAGCTGTCCCATCTGCTCTTTGTCTATCTGGTTTGGGAAAGGCCAGGTCTGAGAGAGTGGTGCCCAGGTGTCAGACGAGGTGTGCGTTGGCAGGGAAGGGAACGTGGCTGCAGATTGACGCCAGGATAAGCAGTTCCAGCCACCTTGGGGATGGCAGCAGTCCTTAAGGGTGGACAGCTCCAGCCAGAGAGCAGCCTCCCACACCTGCTCACAGGGGCTCCTGTGCCCCTTTCTCCTTTCCCCTTTCTTCCCTGGGTGGGCAGGGAGTACACAAGCCAGGCTACAGGCTCCAGGGCCCAAAACACCGGGATCCTGGGTCCCAGAAACCCCCAGGCCCTTTCCTCAGAACTGTTGCTTGACCACACTAGTGACCAGAGCCTGTCCCTAAAGGAAGAGCGCATGGGGGTCTGAGCCCAGGCTGTAGCACACCCGTCTGAGCTGAGGGCTCCCCCTAACCTTGCTCCCACCCTTTCTCCTACAGAGGCAGCCTTACAAGCTCTCCACACCTGAGTACACCGTGGAGCTGAAGGGGGCCACGCTCTCCTGGGCCCCCAAAGACAAATCCAGCAAGAAGAATGTGCTGGAGGTGAGTGATGGGGTGAGGAGGAAGAAAGACAGGGCTTACTGATAGCCTGGGAGCCTCATTGCAGATAGGCTCCAGGAAGGAAGAAGGGAGACACGGGGAGAATTGGGGCTGGAATTCTCAGGGCTCAAGGTCAAAGCTGCCCCCACTTCAGAGATCTGTCCATGTTTGGGGCATCACATGTTATTTATTTATTTATTTATTTATTTATTTATTTTTTGTGGTGATGCTGGGGACTGAAGCCAGAGCCTCATGCATGTCAGGCAAGAGCTCTACCACTGAGCCACACCCCCAGCCCTGGCATGGTGATTCTGTAGCTCCCTCTCCAATTGAGTCAGTAGTCGTTGCCTCAGAGGGTGGTGAGAACCAGGATGGCCACAGCCCTCCTAACTACTCCAGGTTGACAGACAGGAAACTGACAGGCTAGGCCAGGAAACCTGTTCTCACCAGCCAGATCCTTGCTTCCGGTCTGACTGGGTCCCCAGTGAATAACCAAGGGCTGTAGGGAGGCTTGTCAGGCTCCCCCTGCAGGAATAGCAAGGAGATCAGGGAGATCTTCCCGTGTCTGGCCCTTTGCTGTTCCCCTGTTGTCTTATTTTGATATTAGTCACGCTCCCACCTCAGTCCCTGAAAGTTGTGAGGCAGATCACAACAAAACCCAGGAGGTAAGCGGCAAAATCCACCGAAAAGCCAGGACCAGGCAAAACACGTTAGAGATGGCATCAAGATGGAGAGGAACTGGGGGCAGATAATGAAGAGGTGCTAAGGTGGTTGCTGGGACTCAAACATGCTAGGCAGCACCCCACCACTGAGCCACATCCCCAGCGCCCCCCAACATTTTTTTCATTTTAAAAAGCAGATTAAATAATATGCCAAGAGAGTCCTGTCTGATCCGAGAAGTTGTTCCCTGCCACCTGAGACAGGTTCTGCTGTGTCGGCTGCTCACAGGCCCTAAAGGGCAGGGTTGGTGTGCACTACCACAGCCAGACATTCTAATTAACCTGCAGCGCCTGGTCCTCAGAACTGGAGGCCAGTGAGCAATCCGTCCAAGTTGTCATCCGAGTCAGAAAGGCTGCGAGCCGCCAGTCCTGCGGCAGAAAGTTGCCCTCTGGTGTTTTAATTTATGCTTCTTGATGAAGAGGGCTGTGAATGGACGTGTTACCCCAGCTGGAGTGTGGGACAGGGGTGGGAATTTCTGGCCACACAGCTGGGGCAACACTTTGAGGGCCTCCATATGAGGAGGAGGCCGTGTTCTCCAGGCTCAGCCGTGGTCTGCTTTCACTTCCTCTCTCTCCACACTGTCTCCGTTACTGGAGTCCAGCTGCCAGGGTCTCCCACAAGAGTTTCTTTCACTTGCTTTTTTGCTGGCCAGTGCTCTGGGTGAGGCCTGCCATGTCCTGTGGCTCATGGGGAGACAGGCTGGGGTATGCGGAAGTGCACCAGACAACTGAGCCCTGTAGAACTGGACTCCACCACTCATTAGCTGTGTGCCCATGAGGAAGTTGCTAAACCTCGCTGAGCCTCGATTTGCTCATCTGTAACAGAGGTGCTGTCACTCACAGCTTTCAATGAGAAGGAAGACTTGGGCTTGGGGTGAGTGAGGCCTTTGGGCCATGAGGCTCTGAGTCCCTGAGGCCAGGAACAGTTTATCTCCCTCTCCGTACCCCCACCTCCCCATCCCAGGGAACCAGAGATGATGGAGTAATTTGTGTCCCCCCATACAGCTGCAGAGCCGTGATGGCTCCGAGTACCTGATCCAGCATGACTCAGAGGCCATCATCAGCACCTGGCAAAAAGCCATTGCCCAGGGCATCCAGGAGCTGGTAAGGACAGCCTGGGGTCTCCAGGGCTGGTGGGGAGTGGGTGTTGGCATTATGCAGGGCAGCTGTGCCCTCTGTGAGTGGGACCTTCTGCTCACACACAGGGAGCTTCATGGCACTAGTGAGCGAGTGCCCTTCTCTGCAAATGCAGTCCCCGCTTACAGCCAGGATAGCAGGTGGGCTGCTGGAGAAAGGGCCTTCCCTGAGCCTGTGAACCAGGCCCTAGGGTTGTCCTCGCAGGAGGACTCTGCAGGAGGGGTCAGAACATCCAGAGGAGTTTTCCTATTTCAAAGGAAGCAGAAGGAGAAGTAGATGCTTTGAGAATTAGCCTCAGGCCAGAACGACAGACTACAATTAGAAGATAAGACTTAAAAGGATTGATTCCAGAGTCTACCATTTTTTAGGTTCAAAGTATCAATTATATACATAGAGATGGGGACTGCCCCTCTGACAACCTTCACCTGGCAATGACCTGAGGCTTTTTGACTCTTCATTCCCTACAAGCCAACATTTTGTGCAGGTTTTGGCTGGACTAATAAAAGTAGGAATCAGAGGCAGGGAGTTATTGACAGTGCTCCAGCCCCAGCTGAAATTTCAAGTTCATGGCTAGGAGCCATTCTAGGGAAGTATATCTAGAGGTGCTGAGGACAACGTGGGAAGAGGGGCCCGGAGCTGGGAGGTGGGTATAAGGGTGGCCAGGATAAGAAAGGGTGAGAGAGAACAATATGATTCTCCAACACCTTAAGGGCTCCCTGCAGTCAAGTAAGTCAATTCTGAGATTCCCTGGAGGAGGTGAGGAAAGTTAACCTCTTTAGGGAAGAGAGAACTCTGGCGGTCTGTCTCCAGGGCAGACCTGAGGGCTGGCTTTCCCATCCTGGAGAGAACCTCAGCTGGCCCCAGGCCCTGCCTCTCTGAGGCTGCGTAATTCCAGTCTGCAGACCTGCCCGCTGAGGAGGAAAGTGAGACCGGCAGCGCAGATTTCGGGTCCAGTGAGCGCCTGGGAAGCTGGCGGGAGAGAGAGGATGACACTCGGTCCGGTGCAGGTGTGTGGAGGCCTGTTGGGGAGTATCCACGAAGTGTCACCCTGGCTGGGGCCACTTGGGTCAACCCTGGCAACACGGATTGACGGGGTTCTGTGTTTCCCTGCAGCGGCCGGACCTGTCCTGAGCCCTGGAGGCCAGGAGAGCGACTTGAGCAAGGTCCGGCACAAGCTCCGCAGGTTCCTACAGCGGCGGCCCACGCTACAATCGCTGCGGGAGAAGGGCTACATCAGAGGTATGGCGGCACGACCAGGTGGGCTGCAGGGCACCTGCGGGGCGACACTGACAAGCCTCTCCCCCAGATCAGGTGTTCGGCTGCGCGCTGGCGGTGCTGTGTGAACGCGAGAGGAGCTCAGTGCCGCGCTTCGTGCAGCAGTGTATCCGGACCGTCGAGGCCCGGGGTAGGAACCGTTGCAGGCTGGGTCAGACCCTCGGGTGCCTGATGGCCTCCTTCCAAGACAAAGGATGGAGATCCCTGGGTGGGAGCAGGGTAGGGGGGAAAGGATGGAAAGCCCTGAGTAGGAAACACCAGCGGCTCTAGCCCCACCTGGGGTCAGCGCCTCCCTCTCACCCAGGGCTGGACATCGACGGGCTGTACCGCATCAGCGGAAACCTGGCCACCATCCAGAAGCTGCGCTATAGGGTGGACCACGGTGAGGCTTATCCCCAGTTCTTGCCCCAGGGTCTCAAGGTGCAAAGGGGTGTTAGCCTCCCCTTCATCCTCTGTCTCCTCCTGCGCCGCAGATGAGCGTCTGGACCTGGACGATGGGCGCTGGGAGGATGTTCATGTCATCACTGGTGCTCTGAAGCTCTTCTTCCGGGAGCTGCCCGAGCCCCTATTCCCCTTCTCGCATTTCAGCCAGTTCATCGCAGCCATCAGTGAGAATTGGGGGCAGCGGAAGGGGAGGGCAGGGAAACTGATCAACCTCTGAGACCTAGCTGGCTGTGCCCATTGCCGTCGCAGCCCAGCCAACCCTCCCATCCTCTGACCCTCCCTTGCCCAGAGCTGCAGGACCAGGCACAGCGCAGCCGCTGTGTGCGTGACCTGGTGCGCTCACTGCCAACCCCCAACCATGACACACTGCGGCTACTCTTCCAGCACCTGTGCAGGTGAGCCAAGTGAGCGGGGGCAGGTCCTGGCCAGGGCCCCCATTGCCTGCCCAGGTCTAGGCCCTGACCCCACCCCATCTCTCCTCAGGGTGATCCAGCACGGCGAGCAGAACCGAATGTCGGTGCAGAGCGTGGCCATAGTGTTCGGGCCTACACTGCTGCGGCCCGAGACAGAGGAGAACACCATGACCATGACCATGGTGTTCCAGAACCAGGTGGTGGAGCTCATCCTGCAGCAGTGCTCAGATATCTTCCCGCCCCACTGACCGCGGCGGACCTGGGACTAGGGGCAAATGACTGTGGTCCTAGGGAGACTGGAATTGCTCTCCGTGGTCCTTGGCCTTCTTTGGGTCTGCAGGCACTGTGACGTCTATACCCCTCGTTTCTGAGGTTATAGTGACCCCTGGTGGGCAGTTCGTGAAATGGGTCGTGTTTAGGGTTAATTAGGTTCTGTTCTTTATTACAGCGCCACCTACTGGGCGGGTGGGAGAATGTGTAGGGGTGAGAGTTTTGTTTTCTGGGACTCCCATGGGGAGGAGGAATTTGGAGAGGGCCTTCCTGGCTTCTTCAGGCCTTCACCTGGTCGAAACCTTCACGGAGACTCTGGTGGTGCCCCTGTCCAGGCCCTGTGCCCATCAAGCAGCTACTGACAGCTTCCTTCCAGCCGCATAGCTGAACCTGTCTCCCCCAGGCCTCAAGGATGAGCTCTTGGGCCTCTTGCAGAGGTCAGGGTGGTCAGCTAGGTGAAGTCAGGGTTCCTGTTTGGGATTGGACACCTATGCCCTCCCTGATCCACTGTGTCCTGTGCAAGTTCTTCATGCCCACTGGATGTGGACCCTGCACCTGCACTTGATATGCTGCACCTTTCCACACTCAATCCCATTTTACAGATGAGGAAACTGAGGCTTACAGAGACAGAGTGACTTGTTCAGGGTCAGGTGGGTGATCTGACTCCCCAGAAGAGGTTCCTCCCATACCACTCCAGAGAGGGCTGTTGATCCTTTGAGCCACCTACGCCCCACCGCAGCATGGGACCATGGGCAAAGCAAAGAAACTCAGCTGGGTCTGTCCTGTCTGTGCCTGGGCTGGGGAGTTTCCTGAACTCACGGAGCGAAACTGCCCCAGCTGTTCTTCTCGGGGGAAGAGGAAAGGTCAGGTGTGCCTGCCTGGTGCCCACCATGTCATGGAGACCTGGGAAAGGCCTGCAAGGGATGAAGGACAACCTCAGGAAAGGAGAGGTGAACCTTGAAGTCAGCAGACCCCTTCCCTCTTCATGCACAAACCACCTTGGTTTCTGGATCTCGATCCCCAGCCCCGCCCATCCACTCATTGACTTGACCAACAATAATCAGTAATATTTATTAAGCTTTCGCCAAGCATTTTATTTGGATCATCCCTGCTTGTTTCTCTCAGTCAATATTTATTATTTGTTCTTGTGTGCCCGGCACTGTGCTCTGGGGCAAGGATGCTGACTCCTGTCCTGGTGGAGCTTAGGGTTCACTGGGTGAGGTGGACCCATGCCAGTGGGGGCAGGTTAGGAGTTCAAATGGAGGCCTCGTACCCCATGTCTAAATATTTAAAAGTGATCAATCAAGCTAACAACTGTTAAATAAAATATGTTCTATTCTCCTACTTTGGCAAATCTGCTCTGATGCGGACTTGGGAGGCCAGTTCTAATTTAACCTTCTGTGACTCTCACAAGATCCATACCCGAACATGGTGGCACAGGAAGAGTTGGTCCTGGCCTTCCACTTGATGCCCGTATCTTCCCACGCTCAGAGCCATCCTCCCCCAAGGAGAGGTTCACATGCAGAAAGCTTGATGCTCCAGGCCATGAGCACAGATGGCCAGTACCCCCTACAATCATCTGTCACTTGGTCTCTCCACTGGTGACCCAGGAGGAAGTGGGCCTGGGCCACTGGGGCAGGGCATTCTGGGGTTCTGTATATAGGGAGCCTGGTCCAAAGGAAGGCTCCATCTCTCAGAGGGCCCCATAGATTCCTCATCCTGTGAGAAGAGCCTTAAGCAGAGAGGGTTCAGACTTCTAGAGCAGACTCCCCGCAGGGACTCCACCATCCAAGTCTAAGGCAGAAACGGGCAGGCGTTTGGCAACTGAGGACTTGTTCAAATATATTTTTAAAGGGTTAGGAAGAAGTCCAGGGGGAAGGGGTGGGGTATGACTGTTTCCTGTAGGAGATGCCTCTGCAGAAGCCACTTTGAGGCAAGCAGTAATAAGGAGGAATCAACCAGGCAAGGAATTAAGGGAAGTGGGACTAGTCTGAGAGAACAGCATGTGCAAAGGTTCAGAGGCAGGAATGTTTGTGGAAAGAATAAAATCTGATAGACCACTGTGAGTGGGCCCAGAAAGCCAGTGGGTATGAGTGTGAGTGACACTGGAGAGGCTGGCAAGGGACAAGGCCTGCAGGGCTCCATGGACCTCCCTAATGTTGGCAAGGACGTTGGGTCACCAAGACAAGGAGCTGGAGGATTCTTGATCAGAGAGATCTTAGGGAGTGTCACCTCCTCACCCCACCCCAGGCTCTGACTGCAGCAGGTTCTCTGGGACTAATGATGCAGCAGCAGGCAGAGACCCCCAAGAACCCTCCCATCGTCATCAGGAGGAGCGGCAAAAATCATCCACCACCCTGAGGAAGTGACGTGTATCTCAGCTGAGGCCATGGCAGGTTGGTGTCAGAGCCTGGCCCAGAGCTCCATTTGCATAGTCTGAGGACCTACTGTGCACATCACCGAATGTTTGAGGCTCAGCCACATGTCCCAGCACTGAGCCTGGTGCATGGTGAACCTTGCAGGAGCCATTGAGTATATTTTGAAGGAACTGGACTTTGTCCAAACACACAGTAATGCATAGAAACAGAACCTGCCCTCTCTCAGCTCTATCTGGTTGGGGAGAGTCATAAGAAGGAGTGATAGGGCTGGTGTGGTGGCGCACGCCTGTAATCCCAGCAACTCAGGAGGCGAGGCAGGAGGATTGTGAGTTCAAAGCCAGCCTCAGCAAAAGTGAGGCGCTAAGGAATTCAGTGAGACCCTGTCTCTAAATAAAATACAAAATAGGGCTGGGGATATGGCTCAGGGTTGAGTGCCCCTGAGTTTAATCTCTGGTACCCCTCCAAAAAAAAGGTTCCCCCACAACCTCACTGAGGCCCTAAGTCCTCCTTGGCCTGGCCTCTGCCCCTAAACTATTCTAGAAAGGGCCATGGAGCCCCCAAGCTTGTTCAGTCTGGTGGACACATCCGTGCAAGTGGACACGTGAGCTGCCTGTGTCCTCCCTGAGGCACATGTTCCTTGATCTGCAGCAACATGGGTCCTCTCCATCCCTCCACCCCTCCCTTCCTTAGCTCCTCGTCTGCCCAGAGGAATGTGAACATGTGCCTCATGTTTCAGTTCTCTGAGGGACATAGCTAGGACTGGAACTGCAGGGTCCCAGGTGACTCCAACCTTTGGAGGACCCTCAGACTTTTCTATAGTAGCTGCACCATTTCACATCCCAGCAGCCATGTGGGAGGGTTTCTGTTTTCTACTTTCTGCAACAACCATTCAGGTTTTCATGCTCCTCTGACTCCGGACTCCTCCCTCCCTCCCTCCCTCCCTCTTGGCAATGGCGGCCTCTACCTCCCCAAAGCGGTGGGCACATTTCATGTTCTACCAGAAAGCTCAGCCCTTCATCACCACAGCCTGCCTTTCCTCCTTTCCCCCCGTACCTCAGAGCACTCATCTCTCCAGGGTACAGTGGATCTCCTTTTTTCCAGGAAACATCCACTGTCATTGGACATGTTTCTCTTTTACATGTTGAATAGCCATCTTGGGCCGAATTCCCCCAGGAAACGGAAACAAGAAGGAGGCAGACTGGATGCACTCAGGGCCAGCACCTGTGCAGATGAAGACAGGTCCACTGGGCCTCAGGCCCATCACAGACCTCAAGCAAAGGGTCAGGCTTTCAAACCACCATATTGGATGCCAATCGTCTCACTGAGTGGTGTGGATTTGGGAAAAGCAGTTCTCTGCAGCCCAGGGGTCATCCTGGAGAGAGGCTCAGATGGGAACTGTCAGCAGCCAATCTTCCCAGCAACTGGAGAAATTCATGCTTCAGTCCGAGAGAAGGGACTCACTGTGGGCCCACAGCATCCTCCATGACCCCCAAATGACTCTTCCTGCACCGTGGCCCTCCCTCCCTCCCTCACCCCACATCTCTCTGCATCTTCCTCCATTCTTCCCCTCTTCACAGCCAAACTTCTCAAAAGATGTCCACGTTCATTGTCCTCGTCCACTGCCCTTGCTTACTCCTCAACCCCCACACACTTCCAGTCTCAACAATGATTCCACATTGAAAGCGGCTGGACATTTTGGGGTCTCCAAACTCACTGTCCTCCTGGGGTACACCAGCCTCTGTGGGCCACTCCCTCCTAGAAATAGCCTCTTCTTCTTGGCCCGATCCCCTGCCTCCTCATTTTCCTCCCACCTCTGGCCAAGCATCTCTCTGCTGCTCAGCCATGAAAGGTGGAATTCTCCAGGCCAGCCCTCCTCTGCCATCCTCCTTTCCGTAGTGACACTGCTAACAGCCATGGTATCATCAGTGACTACTCCCCTGCACCAGGCCTGCCTGCTCCTTGAAGCTCTCAACCCCTAAATCCCCTGACATCTGCTCTGGGACACTTCTCAGTCCAAGACTGGATTCATGATTTTTCCCAAACTGGGGACTTCCTTACACTTTCACCTGTCCCAGGAAGTACCTCTGTTAACCCCTGGCTGGGCCAGCTGACACCTGGGAACCAGACCTCCACCCTCCCCAGCTGTGAATCCTGGTCAGTTCCTCCCCTCTGATCCACTCCTCTTCATCACAGGGCCCAACCCTGGTCTAAGGGGCTGACATCTCCTGCCTGGATCAAGCTGTCTCTCCACCCCCAACCTCAGCGTCCCCACTACATGCAGCCTTGTTTAAACACACCTGATTTCCGCTCTGCTTAAAACCTTTTCCCCTCATCTTGGGATACCACCACAAACTTTCGCATGGGCTCCACATGCACCTGCTCAAGGATTGGGGGCAACTGATTCACTCCTCTGCACCCCAGTTCCTCCATCCAGGTGATGGGAATGCAGTAGCAGTACCACTCTCCAGGGCAGTCACGGAGATGGCATGAGGTGATATTTGCGTGGTGCCGAGAGCGACACACAGTAAATACTTGCTGGACCTCATGTCTTACTTGTTCTCTTGGTTTCTGCACTGCAGCTACGATGGCTAGCCCTAACCCTAACCCCAACCCTAACCCTAGCCCTAACCCATCAGTTTCCTAAATATTTTATGCTCCCTTCTGCTCCTGTTGCATGTGCTGTACTTTCTTTGCAGTTCACTGTTCTCTTGGCTTAGTCACCCTTTGGCATTGTGCCAGGTGACCAGTCCCCAGGGTCACCTGAGTGCCCAGTGAGGTCAATTCCTCAGTTATACACCTTTAGAGACCCAACTACCTCTTATATCTATCTCTCTCTATCTCTCTCTCTCTCTCTCTCTCTCTCTCTCTCTCTCTCTCTCTCTCTCTTCTTTTTGTGGGGATGGAAGGTACCAGGGATTGAACTCAGGGATATTTGACCACTGAGCTACATCCCCAGCCCTATTTTGAATTTTATTGAGATTTTATTTGTATTTTACTTAGCCCTATTTATTTTATTTTACTTAGGGTCTCACTGAGTTCCTTAGTGCCTTGCTTTTGCTAAGCTTGGCCTTGAACCCACGATCCTCCTGCCTCAGCTTCCCAAGCCAATAGGATCACAGGTGTGCACCACCACACCTGGCTCCTTTCTTCTCTTGATTTGTCATTTTACATTCATATGTCGTGATTATTCATTGCTGTCTCCATGATACCAGGAGCCCATGACACCAAGCCCCAGGGGAGGGGATTCTGTTGTTGCTCACCATCTTATGCCCAGCACCAAGCACTCTGCCTGGCACACAACAGATATTCAGTAAATACCTGTTGGGCTGAGGTTATAGCTCAGCAACAGGGCACTTGCCTTGCATGTGTAAAGCACTGGGTTTAATCCTCAGCATCACATAAAAATAAATAAAATAAAGGTATTATGTCCATCTACAACTATAAATAAATAAATATTTGTTGAATAATTAATACAAGAAAGGCAGACAGACAGAGTTCAAATCCCTGTCCTGCCATTTCCTATTGAGAAATCTGGGGTGAATGGTTCACTTCATGCTCATCTGTAAAATTAGGACATTCACACCTACCTCAGAAACTTCCTATGATTAGAAAATGAGACTTGTGTAGCTTGCATGGCCCGACCTGATGCAGGAACATTTGCAAAGCCCCGCTAGGAGCCAGACACAGGAGTGTGATGGACGAGACCCCAGAGGTAGCTGCGTTGCCTGGTGGGCAGGACTGTGCATTAGACTGGCGGACCCTTTGTTCAGGGAGCTCTGGAACAGCTTCTTCCCAAAATTCCAGCACTGACAGGGAAGGGAACTTTGTCCCTCTTGGGGCTAGAACACCAAGAGTGGCCCTGATTCCCCATCAGGCTAGAACAGGAGGGATCCCACTGGATTAACAATGGGAGCCCTGCTGGGCCTGGGACCTCCAAGACTGAATACTCTTCTTTTGCTGCCAGCCTCAGAAGAGGGCTTGGTGCGATAAAGTAGTTGGCAAATTCCCTCTCAAGAAGAGGCCGGGCCCTGACTGTCTTGGTGGTCTTCTGGGAGAATGGACTTCATCTTGTTCTGGCCACGGAGCACCACTAGGTGGAGATGACAGGTAGACAATATGGCCAGGTCTGCTTTTTTTCTTTTTATAAACTTTTAAATTTGAAAGCTTACCAACTGTGGCTGGGATTGTGGCTCAGTGGTAGAGCACTCACCTAGCATGTGCTCGAGGAACTGGGTTCGATCCTTAGCACCTCATAAAAATAAATAAATAAAGATATTGTGTCCAACTACAACTAAAAAAAATTAACAAAAAAAAAAAAGCTTACTAACTCATAAGAAGTTGCATATATAGTAGAGAGTTCCCACGTACGTACCCATCTCCCAGCTTCCTCCCATGGTGACTTTTTTTTTTGTATTGAGGAGTTAACCCAGGGGTGCTTAACTGCTGAGCTGTATTTCCAACCCTTAATTTTATTTATTTCATCTTTCTTTATTTTTTGAGACAGGGTCTCACTAAGTTACTTAAGTCCTCACTAAATTGCCAAGGCTGGCCTTGAACATTTGATCCTCCTACCTCAGTCTCCGAAAGCTCTGGGATTATAGGCATGGCCACCACACACACACCCCCAGGTGACATCTTAAATAGCTGTAGGGCACTATCAAAACCCAAGAGGGATGCGCACTGTACAACCAACTGGACTCTAAAGCTCATCTCAGCTCACCATTTTTTGGTATGTACTCTTATTTGTTTGCCATTTTATCACAGATACAGATTTACATAACCACCAGCACAATCAATATAGAGAACAGAGCCAGGTGTGGTGGCACACACCTGCAATCCCAGCTACTCAGGAGGCTGAGGCAGAAGGATGATAAGTTGAAGGTCAGCCTGGGCAACTTAGCAAAATAAAAATTAAAAAGGACTGGGAATGTATCTCAGTGGTAAAGTGTCCCTGAATTCAATCCCCAGTAGCAGGAGGAAGAGGAGGGGGGGGGGGGGAAGAGGAGGGGAAGAAATTCCCTCTGCTGCTCATATGCACTCACATCCCCCATTCTCTTCCCAAACCCCTGCTGACTTAAGTCTTTCTCCATCTCTATATTTTTCATTTTGAGAGTGTTGTGTAGAAGGAATTGTACAGTGTGTGACATTTCTAGATGGGTTTTCCGCACCCAGCATATTGCCCTTAAGAGCCATTCAAGTCACGTGGGTATCAGTAGTTCATATTGGTGATGCCAAGGAGTATTCTACTGATAGGCTTTTAAAGAGTCACTCCCAGCTGTGGGTGAAGGATGGAGGGAAGTAGATCAATTAGGAAGCCTCTGGTGTCCAGGTAAATATCCGAAGCCAGACTTCTGCCCTAGCAGGGCTCCATACCACCTCTGCAGCCTGGAACTGGTCCTAGATGTTTTCAGGTCATGCAGATGGGTGTCTGCCTCAGGAGGGACTGCGACGCTTGGCGCTGAGATGCCAGCAGGGGGCGCCCGATGACTTTTGCCCAAAGGGCTATTGGACCGGCAAACCAGGAGGTGCCCGAGGTTTGGGCCAAGATATTCATGAAGTTTTGCACAGACGAGGCCCTCAGTCAGCCTGGGGCTCTCTACTCAGAGGGTGACTCTGAGCTCATGCTGCAGGGCTGGGCCTTGGCGCCCCTGCCTACTCACCCCTCCCTGCCCCTAGCCACTGTCCCCAACTCCCTGCCTGCTTCTCCCAAGATCCCAGAGTTGGTGTTCATTGCCAGGTCCTTCCTCTGTCCTACCTGTAGGACACCTTCCTCTGATGAACTCCCTTTGCTCAGGGCCCCATCCAGCATGCTTTTGGTGGTGTGGACCCCACAGTTGTGAAGGGCGCCCTGTGGAGTTGGGAGGGGAAACCTTGCCCATAGCATTCCCAGTGATCAGCACCTCATATCCCCTTGGTGGCATGTTGCTGATTAACAAGCATTGTCCTCAAAACCTGCACTGACCCCATCGCCTGCAGAATCCACCTGCCCTCTGCAGGACCTTCACCCCACGCCCAGCTCCGGGGCCTCTGGCTTGCCATACCTGAACGTGGGTGCCGGTGCCCCGCCTCACCGCACGCTCTGCGTCCAGCACGCGCCACGCACCACGCAGGCTTCCAGCTCACACCGTCCATTCTCCGCCTCCGTGCCCCTGCTCCACGAAGCCTTCCCCGGTGCCCAGCACAGAGCAGCTTCAAGGAATGGGAGCCATTGTCCTCATTGTATGCTGCGTGGGCTTCATTGTGGAATCTTGCTCAGGCAGCTTTGCTTAATGATTTGCGACTCCCACACCTGTCTCCCCCAGAGACTTCTTGTTCATCTCTGATTGCCCAGAACCTGGCACAAAAGGAGCTAAAGGAAAGGAGCTAAAGTTTGATTGAATACATGGGTGAAGGTGTCAGCTGACATACATATCTCTGAACCCTTTTTCCTGTGACCTGCTTCCTCCCTTCTCTGCCCTGATTGATTATTCTTGGTGGCTTTCTTGGCACACCCTCCTCCCCTGCTGTCCCTAGACGCTGGTGTACTGCCGCCCTCTGCTCACTCTGCCCTCTCCCTGGCGGCTCACCCATCCACGCAGATTCAACGGCTGCTCTTATGCCATCAGTCTCCAAAGCCATCCTCAGCCCAGAGCCCTGAGCATGAGAACAGCCCCCACTTCCTCCGTGCTTGTCTTTGCTCGTCTTTGTCCTTCCCACAAGCATTAAGCTCCATCAGGGCAGGAATCCTGTCTGCTGCACCATGGTGCCCTGCTTGGTTAATATTTGTGGAGTGAATGAATGACTCTCCCTCTGAGGTCCGTCTGAGGTCCCGTGAACACTCCAAATTCAACATTACCCAAGTTGATTTCATTGTCTTCTCCCTCCCCTTCATTTCCCTCTCCTGTCTTTGCTACCTCTCTCCACTCAATGTCCCAATATAGAAATCCCAGTCACTCCTTCCCTCCTTAGCACATCCATCCATCATCGAGTCACAAGTACCTCTTGGTTTTTCAGTCACCGCTCTGCCCCAGTCCCCAGATCCTGCCTAGTTTAAACCTTCCATCCTCACTACCTGGGCCTGCTGAGCTATGCCTAACTTGGTTTCCCCACCTCCAATTTGCTTCTGTCCTGATTGCCACTGGAACAGTGATTCTAATTGTAAATCTTATTACATCAACTGCTCCTTAAAATCCTTTTTGCATCTACGTCCCACACAGCTGTGTGTCCCAAAGACTTATGAAGTGGGAGGCTCATAACATAATTTGTGGGAGAGTCAAGGATCTCCTATATATTGTGCAAAAGGTACCAATGATATGACAATAAGCACGGAGATAAACATGACAAGATAAAGAAGTTGTTTCTTTACTAACTCTGTTCAGCCTCTGATTACGTCAAGGAGAATGTTCCCAGGTATTCCTTACCACCTCTTTTTTGCTTGCTCATCTCTGTCTTAGCTTAGATCAGGGCTCCAGCCCCGGTTGCCAGTTTAGCAAGGTAGCTGGCTAGAATGCAGACATATGATCCTAGCTGCGCTTGCTGGTACACATCTAATCCCAGTGATTCGAAGGGTTGAGGCAGGAGGATTGCAAGTTCAAGGCCAGCCTTGGCAACTTAGTGAGACCCTGTCTCAAAATGAAAAATAAAAAAGGCTGGAGATATAGCTCATTGAGAGAGTGCCCCTGGTTTTAAAGTACACACACACACACACACACACACACACACACACATTTTATTCTTATTCTGTTTATTTTACAATTACCCACCATCTGTGACATGTGCTATTGGGTTTCTAGTTACAGTAATAATGTTCCACAAAGTAAAATTTATTTGAGAGGAGATATTGTAAATCGTTTATCCATCAAAGGACTAACCTAATATCCAGAATACATAAAAGATTCTTACTTATCAATAAGAAAAATCAATTGAAGTAAAAAAAAAACTACAATAGAAAAATAGGCAATAGACTCAATACTTCACAACAGAGGTTCTATAAATGGCCAATAAACATAGCTGCTCAGTTTCATAAGTCATCAGATAAATGCAAATTAAAACCACAGTATGATATCACAGTACACCCACCAGGGCTAAAGTGAAAGACTTTCAGTGTTAAATGTTGGCAAAGATACCGGGCTTCTAGAAGTCACATTCACTGGTAGTGAGGACATACATTTTAACACTACTTTGGGAAGTTGGCCCTATCTCCTGAAGCTAAGCACACCTACAACCCAGGAATTCAGCCCCTAGATGTCATTCCAGCAGTGAGTTCACCAAAAATCATGCACAGGGAGATTCTTAGCAGGGGCTACTATAGTGCAATCAGTTAGCCAGTGGCATTTGTAAGAATGTTCATAGCTTTGTTCTTTTTAAAATATTTTTTTTAGTTGTTGATGGGCCTTTATTTATTTAATTATTTTATTTATATGTGGTGCTGAGAATCGAACCCAGTGCATCACACATGCTAGGCATGCGCTCTGCCACTGAGCCACCAACCCAGCCCACAGTTTTGTTCTTAAGAGCCCCAAACTGAAAGCAATCTGTGTGTCCATCAGCAGTAGAATGGACAAATCCATTATGGCATATGCACACAAGGAGAAACAGCACAAAAGTGAGAGCGAATGAATTGAAGTAGACACATGCTGAGCAAAAGAGAGGAGAGGGATGGGGATGTGGCTCAAGCGGTAGCGCACTCGCCTGGCATGCGTGCGGCCCAGGTTCAATCCTCAGCACCACATGAAAACAAAGATGTTGTGTCCGCCAAATACTAAAAAATAAATATTAAAATTCTCTCTCTCTCTCCCACTCTCTCTTTAAAAAAAATAATAAGTGTCACCACTTATTAAAAAAAGAAAGAAAGAAAAAAGAAAGGAGGCAGAGAAAAGGACCCAAAGGCGCCGTGCGGTGGGGCACACCTATAATCTCAGCTACTCAGGAGGCTGAGGCAGGAGGATTCCAAGTTGGAGACCAGCCTGGACAATTTATTGAGACCCTGTCTCAAAATAAAATTCCTTAAAAGGGTTGGGAATGTAGCTCAGTAGTAGAGCAATTCAATTCCCAGTACCACAACACACACACAAAGAGGGGAAAAAAGAATGTCTTTATGGGTCCATTTATATGAAGTTCAAATGAAGTTAAGTGCTGTTAAAACGTGGAAAGAGGTTACCTTATTGCCTAGAAGAGGCTGCTGAAAGGCTTATAGTATTCTGTCTTTGACCTGGGTGAAAAATTACTGTTTTTTTTTTAATTACAGTTATTAACACATATAATCATACAGGGCTGGGAGCTGCACATGATGGTGCACACCTGTAATCCCAGTGACTAGGGAGGCTGAGGCAGGAGGATGGCCAATCTGAGGCCAGTCTCTTCAAATCAGTGGGACCCTGTCTCAAAATTTAAAAAAAAAATCAATAAAAAGGGCTGGGGATTAGTTCAATGGCAGAATGTTTACCTAGAATGTGTGAAACCCTGGGTCCAATCCCTAGTACTACAAAAAAAAAAAAAAAGGAAAAAGGAAAAATTAATGGGTTTCACTGTAAAATTTCCATACAAAATTCCTATTTTTTTACACAAATGAAAAGTCATTGATTTGTTTACTTCTGTATTAAACACCAAGAAAAATGACCTTGAACTGGGGATGTAGCCCAGCGGTAAAGCAAGTACTGAGTGTCCTCAAGGCCTGGGGGTTAAGCTCCAGCACATCAAAAGAAAAAAAGAACAGAAAAAGAAATTACTTATATTTAGGTTTTTAAAATGTAAAATATGCGGGCTGGGGGTGTAGCTTGTGGTAGAGCACTTGCCTAGCACCGGTGAGGTCCTGAATTCAATCCCCACCATCATCAAAAAACAAACAAACAAACAACAGGAAAAAAGAAAAAAAAAGTAAGACTATGTGAAGACAAACACTAAGAAAGTGAAAGTTGGAGGCTCTGAGGCACCGAGCCCACAGTAGATATTTGGGGAGCCCTACTCCCCAGGATCAAGGCCAAATTGCCATGCCTTGCTCTTTAGGGCCTGCCTCGTGTTGTGGTGGAAGAACAGATTTGGGACACTGATAAACCTGAGTTTGCATGTGAGCTCTGGCTGTGGGACTTACACAGTCACCTGCCTCTCTGAGCACTAGCTGCCTCACCTGTAAATCACCTTGCAGGACGGTGGCTTGGCCAGCAGGATGGAGTGTCCAGCCCTAGTCACACTGGGTGACTAGGATAAATGAAGACACAGCCTGCCTGCTGCCCCCTGCGTGAGCCTTGCCGTTTCACACTCAGTATTGATTGATTGATTGATTGATTGATTGATTGATTGATTTAGAGACAGGTCTCACTATGTTGCCCAGGCTGGCCTCAAACTTGGCAATCCTTCTGCCGAAGCCTCCTGAGTAATTGAGATTACAGGTGCACATCACGGCGCTGGATGGATACTCATCTTTTTGTACCTCCACATGTCTATATGCTGTCCTCTGAAATGCCCTTCCTTCTGGTGACCCCCCTGCCCAGTCTTTAGTGGCCAGCCCAGGCACCTCTTCCTGCCTGTTGCCATGACCCAGGTGAGGTCAGCTTCACCCCTGCACCATCCCAACCAGGAACACACAGGTCCAGTGCTCATTAGATATTATTTGGGGTATTAGTTTGCTGTTCCTTTGGTGGCTGGCATGTACCTGGCTCACAGCAGCAGATCTCAATACCTACTGACTCGCTGAACAGAAGCACCCACAGCTCTAGCCTCTCTGCTGTGTCCTGGGTGGGCCTGGTTCCTTCTGCACGCTCATGAGAACCTCAGACATGGGGCCCTGCATTAGGGACTTCGTCCATCTCTACAGAGAACTGGTACCACGAGGAGATGCATTGTGGGTGAGTGGTTATTGCCCTGACGTCAGCCTCAAAGGTTAGGGATGTCCCCAAGTCATCCCAGTTCCCTTTACCACCCTGTATGGATAGGTCACGCATAAGGGAGCCTCAGACTTCTACTTTACCCCTCAGTAGAGTAGCAGTTTCCTTAAACCAGGCATTTTCTGTGTGACATTTCACAGTGGTCAGGGGAGGGGGAGGGGCCACTTGTTCTGATGTGACTTCACGTGTGACTGAACCCATGGTTCTCATTGTGGTCGGGTAAATCAAGTCATCTTCCATCTTCCCTTAGCAAGAAAGAAAAGTGCTCTAGAAGTCCTTTCAAACCTGTGCTGCCTTCCAAGATCTGGAGCGGCAATGAGTATGTCATTTCAAGTTTATCAGTGTCCCAAATCTGTTCTTCCTGACCACCCAAGGTGGTCCCCAAATCTGCAGGCACTTTACGTAGCACCCCGCCTTTGCTCAGGTGGTCCCTCAGCCTCACCTTTTCCTTCTATGGCATTCAACCCACAGATATTGGGAACCACTGGTGCTGCTTCGCTGGCCAGAGTAAGATGGAAAAGACAGGAGCCCTGTCCTGCTCTCTCCCACATGGAGACAGACATGGAAATTCAAAATACAAGGTGGTTGTGTATATTGAAGGATGGGGCACAGGGACTTAGGAGGCCAGGGGTAGTGGGAAGGGAAGGTGTTTTGGAGGAGGTTAGTTCTGGTTGCTGACCAGTTTGTGCTGTCCCGCTAGAACATAAGCTCCCTGCGGGCAGGGGCTTTTCCTCAGCTGTTCTCCCAACACTCAGTGCCTGGGGCAGTGTCAGGCATGGGGTGGGTAACATCTTTGGAGGAACTGGGTAATGGCTGAGCTGAACTGAGAGAGCCAACTGGAAGCGTTCTAGGGCATTCTAGAGGGGAGGTGCTTCCCCATCCACACTAACCCTGGCACTTTGTCTGCATTTCCTTCACACTCTGAATCCTGCCTCATGTAGCATGTATCCATTCATCAGCACTTACTGAGCACCTACTATATGCCAGAGCAAAACATCTACCATGCACAGCATGGACCAGTTTCCAGACAGATTTTCCAACCAGTGTCACACCTTGTCCTTACAGCAACCCAAGAAAAAGCAACACATCCATCTGTCTGTCCATCTATTGATTCATTTGTTCATATATTTAACATGTATATATTGAGTGCCTAATATATGCCAAGTGCCAGGAAGGTAATTATGATAAGCAAGAGCCCACGCCATGGATCAGAACCTGCCTAAGTTGCAAAACTCTCGTTGCTGGAGGCTTGGTTTCTCTTCTAACCCTGTTTCTCCCCATTTTTCTAGAAAATGGCAATACCACCTACCCTACTGCTCCAGCCAGACATTTCTAAGTCCTTCCTGTGTCCTTTCATCCTTTCACTCCCTGCTTCTGATTAGCTCTTTGGGTGTCACCCCAGGAAAATGGAAGTGTCCTTCAACAGCACTGGGTGTACATTCGAGGTTGAGGTGCACAGGGCCGCCTGGCTGTCGGTGGTCTCTGCACCTTCCTGCTTCCCTAGGGCAATCAGGGAGAGAGTCACCGAGAGGTTCTGTCAGGCATGGACGACAGAAGGAACAGGGAACATGGGCGGGGTTGTTGCAAGAGAATAATCAAAATGGTAGACCCTGGGTTGTGGTGGCAGAGGACTGGAAGGAGGAAGAGTCCCAATGAAGCAGGAAGGATGAGAAGTTGACTAGCTTTTAGCCCAGGTTAGCCAGCTTTTCTAGAAGTGTCTAAACTGTCCCACCTGAGGCTGCTTGACCAACTCCTTTTGTGCGAGGTGCTGCTCTCTCCAGCCCACTCCCTCCTCCTCTTGCTCCGAGAGAGGGAAGCCCCAGGCAGGGCAGACCCAGCTGTGAATTGTTGAAGGGCTCTGGGGACAGGGCCCCTTCCCCTCACCCTGTTCCTTTGCAGATAATCTCCGTGGGTATGAGGAAGGCACCACCCAACAGCTCAGGAACTTCTGTTCAACCGTCAGGAGGGCTGGGGGGAGCCCGGGCACTGGGGCTACCAGGCCCCTCGCGGTCGCTGCTGTGCCTGCTGTGGGGAAAGCAGGTGCCTCTCAGATGGCCGCCACCACCTATCCCTGTAAGCAGGCAGGGGCCATGCAGCGCTGCTATATCCTTTGTCCTGATCAGCTGTGGAGGGGACTCCTTCCCCTGGGAGGGAGGGAAGGAAAGGAAACTAGCCAGTGTGGTCCCCTTCATGGCTGCTGCAGAAGAGTAGCGCTCGCTTATCGTGTGATGGAGGGAGGCTACAGTGCTTCCAGACGAAGTCTAAGGGACTGGAGAATATCAGGTGACCTCAGGGGAAGACCTGGCCCCTCATCATCCATTCTCCAGCCCTGAGCAGCGGTGGGAATACAAAGGGGTGAAGCCCAGTCCTGAGACCCTCAGATTTCACAAAAGATCAATGAGCCAGCTCTGAGAGTTAGCACATGGTGGGAGGGTATGGGAGCCCCAGGGAAGAGCCTTATCTGCCTGGAAGGCGACAGTGCTCACAGGTTGGGAGTCTTCAGGGCCTGGGTCAAGAAGCATCAAGAAGCTTGAATTGCCAGGTGCAGTGCCGCAAGCCTGTAATCCCAGCAGCTCAGGAGGCTGAGGCGGGAGGATTGCAAGTTCAAAGTCAGCCTCAGCAAAAGCGAGGCACTAAACAACTCAGTGAGACCCTATCTCTAAATAAAATATAAAAAAGGGCTGGGGATGTGGCTCAGTGGTTAAGTGCCCCAGGGGTTCCAATCCCCAGTACCAAGAAAAAAAAAAGCCTGAATTTATCTTTCTGGTGAGAGGATACTCTCTTGTGGTCCAATGACAATCCCCATAGAGACAATAATCCCAGCAATCCACACTTGAGCTAAAGAGGTGGAATCCATCCTCACAAGCCACCCTCAGCACACTCCTGGTGGGTAGGCAGTGTCACAGAGAAAGAAGCAGTCCCCAGTCGGAAGCTGACCCGGCATCACAGTTGTGGGCATGCAATGCACCCATTCATTCATTTATTTATTCAGTGGAGGTTAATGAGCAACTAATAGAAGGAGGTGCTCTGACTGCAGCCATAAACATCCTTGTTTCACCTCAGGCTTGCACTCCCTTGGGGAATGAGCTAAATAAACAAAGGATCAAAGGAAATGTAATTGGATTACACAGCCTGCAGGGTTTAACAGCTCAGACCACTGGCCCCTTCCAACTCACTGCCTGCAAGAGTGCGCTACCTGGGCTGGGCCCCAGAGGGAGGGAAGAGGCTGGCTCAAGAGCTGGGGCAGCTGCCAGGGCCAGGGTCTGTCATACTATGAACCCAGGTCAGGTGGGGTGAGGGGTCTGGCCCCTGAGCCCAACCATCTCTGGAGGCCCTGACAGCATTGAGTTTCTTGGCCTGAAAGCCAGACTGGGTCAAACTGAGGTCCCACTCCTTAGTGGGTCCTGACTGGGAAATGCCCAGCTTTGCTGGCAGGCACCCCCGGTTATTTCTCTGTAAGGGCAGCCTCCTCACAGTCTGCAGTTGAAGCTGGCCATGGCAGGGTCCCAGGCTGAGACTGTCAGCTAGTGACAGGGGCTTTCTTATAGCATGGTGGCCTTGCACTAGTTACATGGCAGCTCAGGGCTCCAATAGCAAGTGTCCCTGGACACGCTGAATTATCCATCTGAATTATCCTTAAGACTCAGCCTCAGCAGTCATATACTACTGCTTAGGCCATACCCTATTTCCACCATCAGCTTCAAGGAGAGAAGACATAGATGCTACCTCTCCATGGAAGAATTGTGGGCAATGGAAGAATCTGCAGGCCGGGTTTAGAACCGCCAAACAGTGGCGCATCCGAAGATGAACCTCAGATGTCTGACGGCAGAGTCTACACCTGTGCTCTACGACCACACAGGACACCAGGCTGCCAGGAAAGAGAGGGGTGGTCTTCACTGAGATGGTAGATATGGGCACAGAGATGGGACAGTGGGGTACGAGTCACACTAGAGGTAAAGTGCTGTCCTTTTCACCAATGGACTCTCCAGCTAGGGCATAGAGCGGTCCAGAACCCCTGAGCTGGATGGGGCAGCAAGAAGGGAGAAAGAGGGTCCTGCACTCGAAAGCCTAGACAGAGGGTTTTTTGATGGGAGCAGGTGACAGAGCCTGAGGGACAACAGGCCCCACTGCCCAGATTAGAGCCAGCGCAGCCCTTGGGAAGTGAAACTTTTTCAGGTCCAACTTTCTCATTTGTTGTTTGAGGTTGGCTTTCAGTGAGTCCCTGCTCTGAAAAGCAGATAGAGCCTGAAACTCCTCTGGGGGATGTGGGAGAGAGGGGGCGTGGCTTCCAAGGGACCCCTCTGTGGGGATTCCCACTTTGCGGGAAGGGCCATGATCTCACATGCCCTTCTTCTTTAGCAGAAGGCCCTCTCCTGCAGGAGAGGTGGGGGTGGGGCAGGACTGTGGCCGGGGAGTCAGTGCGAGCTCTGGTGGCAGCACCACCAGGAAAGATCTGCATGACCTTCAGAAGTCACTTCCCTCTCGAGTGCTCAATTTACTCATCTATGAAATGATGTTACTCATCTATGAAATGTCAGGTCAGCTGATCTTTAAGTGCCCCCCAACATCACCACAGAGGCTGTTCATCCCAAGCTCCTTCTTGTAGTGTCCCCCCCCCAATGACTGGAGAACACCCAGATGTTCTTTTCTTTTTAAATATTTTTATTAGTGTTAAAGGATTTATTTTATTTTATTTTTTGTAGTTGTAGATGGACAGAATGCCTTTGTTTTATTTATTTATTTATATGCGGTGCTGAGGATCGAACTCAGGGCCTCACACATGCTATACAAGTGCTCCACCACTGAGCCACCACCCCAGACCAACACCCAGGTGTTCTTAAAGACAAGGGTGTGGATTCAGTCCAGATCCACCAGGATCTCAGGCGCATCTCTCCTCGGCTCAACCTTGGCTCTCACAACTTGCAGTGTTCCCAGAGGACAGTGGGATGGGCTTGGGGTGGCTCAGCACCACGGCTGAGGACACCCCTGTGCATATCAACCCTCCCCACCACCAGGGTCAGTGCACCCTTGGCAAGCCCTTCTCTCTCAGTCCCCTGTTCAGGCACCTGCAGGGTGGAGGCCACTGAGCGTAGGAGGAAGATGAGGGAGGAGATGGAAAAGTATGAGCCTGGCACCCCCAAACTAGTTTGGACCTCATCAGAGATCATCGCAGTAGCCGAGACTTCTCAGAGCTTGTCACAATGGTTAATAATCATGGTAATATTCATCTTCCTTGCCAGGCTGGAAGCTCCATGAAGCTCCATAACCAGGACTGGTTCCGTGCTGTATCCGCAAAGCTTGGAACTGTGACTTGCATATGGGAGGTACCCAATAAATAAGTATTAAGTGAATGAATGAATGTTCTTGAAGCACTTTTAATCTAATGGGGAAGATTAGACACAAATACTATAATTAAAAGTCTTCTATGTCATTCAAAGTTTACTATTTTTTTTTAATTTTATTTTTTGGTGCTATGGACTGAACCCAGGGCTTCATGCATGCTAACTAAGCACAGACTCTCCCACTGAGCCACCCGGCAGTCCATATATACTGGGGTTTAACTCCATGCCAAGCTAAAGCTGTTGAACTTAGCAAATAAAACCAGGTTCACGGGGCTGGGGATGTGGCTCAAGCGGTAGCGCGCTCGCCTGGCATGCGTGTGGCCCGGGTTTGATCCTCAGTACCACATACCAACAAAGATGTTGTGTCCGCCGAGAACTAAAAAATAAATATTAAAAATTCTCTCTCTCTCTCTCTCCTCTCTCACTCTCTCTTTAAAAAAAAAAACAGGTTCACAGTTAAATTTAAATTTCAGATAAGCAATAACTATTTTGTAACATAAATATGTCCCATTGCAGTAGTAGTGCCCTATATTGTACCTGGCAGCCTTACTGCAGACCTGTTCTCTAGCTCACACCAACCCTGAGTCCGGGGTGGTATCATTAGGCCCCTTTACAGATGAGAGAACTGAGGCACAGAAGGGATAAACAGCCTACTTAAGGTCACACAGCTGAAAAGTCACCAAACCAAGGTTAAGTCCTGGATAGTCAGAGATCAACTTAAGTCACCAAAATCTCTAGCCCCCCAACACGTTCCCACAGTAGGAGCATCAGGCTGGACTCTGGGACTCAAACAGGGAAATGTCGTTTGCCAAGGAGGACAATAGCTTTGGCTGAGATAGACAAGAGGAGAAAGAGAGGGTGGGTAAAGCCTTGCAGCAGGCAGCGGGGTAGGGAGAAAGCGCAGTGTCTCATTCCCGGCTGTGACTTCACCTCTCTAAGCTTCAATGCTGTGTAGAATGGGCTTGGACAGATTTTCCATCTCTTATTTAAAATGCTGGAGCCCAGATGTGTTTTGGAACTCAGAACTTCTCAGACTTTAGAAAGAAAATGTGGTGCGTGCTGTATGTTAAGGCGCACCCTCTGGGACCTGGCCTGCGCCCTATAATCCAATATATATATGTACACTCTGCCGCAAACAGGAGCTCTAGCATCCGGTGGGACGAATACACTTGAATTAAGTCCCATGTTAGTTCGGGTCAGGATTTGCCATACTGTAAATTCGGGGTTTGGGCCCTTGTGGATCGTGGAACTGGGGAGGAGGAAGCCTGGATACGTTCCCTTTGAAGGCCCACGGGTCCCCCCTCCCCCGCCCCGAAGGGCGCTTGGTCCCCAGATTTCTGGGCCTTCCCGGGTCTGCTGGGGGCCTGGGAGGAGACCGGCTCTGATGGAAGCGAAGGCGTCTAAAGACTTTGCAAATAGGAAAACCAGCGGCGGCGGGCCGGGACGTGGCCGGGCGAGCCGCAGCCTTATCCAGAGAGCGGGCGTCCTGAGCTGCCTGCGCCCTTAGTCACCAGCGCAGCAGCGACGCGCAGGAATGCAGCTGCCAACAGGCGGTCCGGGTGGGTGGGCGGCGGGCAGGCGAGGGCACGACCTGCGGTGACTCAGCCAGACCCCCTGCGGCCCCTGCCACTCCCAGTCGGGATGCAGCCCTGAGGGGGCGGGGAGGGGGGGGAAGCACCCGCCTTGTCCCTTGTTCACCAAAAGGCCACCTTGGAAACCCAAGCGTTGTGCAGGGGCTTCCAAAGACGATGTGGGAGTAAAACGATACAATTCCGTTTCTATTAATTTGTAGTTCATTCTTGTAATTTTTCACTTATTTTTTAAAATAGTACATTCATGCTTGAAAAATACAAAGGTATCAAGGGATCTCTAAAGAGAGATTTGTACTTCCATGTTCACAGGCGGAAGCCAACCCAGGACCCAGGGAGACACGAATGGTAAACACAATGTGGTACCTACACACCACGGAACATTATTTAGCCTGAAAAAGAAAGGCAGTTTTCCAATGTTCTCTCTGATATATGGATGCTGACACCCAATAAGGGAGGGGAGGGGAAATAAAAGATCATTGGATTAGGCAAAGGGAAGGGAGGGGGGATGGAACAGGAAAGAATGATGGGACCTAACCTTCCTATGTTCATATATGAATAAAACGACCAATGTAACTCCACATCATGTCAACCACAAGAACGGGATCCTGATAAGTTATACTCCATGCATGTATAATAGGTCAAAATATACTCGAATGTCATGTATATCTAACAGAACAAATTTTTTTAAAAAGGCAATTTTGACACATGGTACTACATGAATGAACCTTGAGGACACTTCGCTAAATAAGACAGTTACTGAAAGATAAACACTGTGACATTCCACCTATGTGAGGTACTCAGAGTAGCCTCATTCATGGAGAAGGAAAGTTAGAAAAGTGGTTGCCAAGGACAGGGGCCAAAGGGAACCGGGAACCACTGTTTAATGGGTCTAGAGTTTCAGTTTTGCAAGATGAAAAGCGCTCTGGAGATGGAGGCGGGGGTGTCGGGGGGGGGGGGGTGATGGTTGCGTGGAAATCTGAATGCACTAATTCATACCGTTGAAGTGTGGGCTAGAGATGTCTAAGGTGAGGGGGGTACCATGGAGTGCACCTGTTCTCCCAGCTACCTGGGAGGATGTGGCTGGAGTGATGCTGGAAACAGGACCTTCTGACCTGGTGACAACAGAAAAGAAGCTGAACCAAGGAGTCTGAACAACAGGCAAATGGGGAGAGAAAGTGTATGGGGGCGAGGGAGACAGTACTAATAGACCAGGCTGCTCCTGGAACAAAGGAAGGGACTGGCTTTTCTTTCTTTCTTTCTTTTTAAAGATATTTTTTAGCTGTTGATGAAACTTTATTTTATTTATTTATATGTGGTGCTGAGAATCGAACCCAGTACCTCACACGGGCTAGACAAGTGCTCTACCACTGAGCCACAACCCCAGCTGGGGACCAGCTTTCTAATGGAGCTGTTGGGAGTGGACTGGGCCTGGTATTTCTCATCCCTCATGGATGCAGTATTTTTCCAAGGGATTTCTTCCTTGTGAAAGATATGGATCAGTAGTTATTAGTTTATTCTTGGAGATATATGGCACCAATATTTTAGCTTTTGTGATGACCTGGCTCTTGTGGTAAGATTGATGGAAAACATGAGAGAGCAGCAGGAGGAAAGAAAAAGAAGAAAATGGTGCATGCCAATTTTAAGAAATGACCCGTTAGGGGTTTAAGGGCTCCGGTGGTGTTTTTCCGCATTCCATTCTTTTAATCGATAACAGGTCAGGGCTGAGACCTTGGTTTTTTGGGGTTTTGTTTTTTGTTTTTTGTTTTTTTTAAATCATCTGGCCCTGTGGAGTCCCCAACTGTAGGAGGAGGATCTCTTGAGTCTAGGAGTTCTAGGACCAGCCTGGGAAATGTAGTGAGACACTCTCTCAACAAAGCAATAAAAAATATATAAAATTGGTAAATTTTAATGTTATGTGCATTTTATCACAATTAAAAAGAAAAAAATGTAAAGATACAAAAACTCCTGTCCCACTCCTGTCCTCCAAGCCATCTAATTCCTTCACCCAACATAATTAGTGTCAGTTTTATGTATCCTTCCAGAGAGATCTATGCACAACAAGCAACCATACATAAGTGTAAACCATATGAATGTGTATAAAGGATATGTGTGCACACTTGTCCTTTTTAAAAGAGCAAAGGGTAACATACTTTGCATTTTGCTTTTTCCGTTTAACAATTCATCTTGGAGACCTTTCTAAACTGGTGGCTTTACAAACTGCTTCATTGTGTGTTTTCAAAAGCAGTTTTATCAAACTCTAATCCATCCTCTCTAAATGTACTGTTCGACAATTTTTAGCACATTTATAGAGTTGGGCAACTGTCACCACAATATAATTTATTTGTGTTTTCAGTACTGGGGTTGAACTTAGAGGCACTCTATCACTGAGCTACGTTCCCAGCCACCACCACCCCCCTTTTTTTGAGATAGAGTTTCTCTAAATTGACGAGGCTGGCTTTGAACTCAGTCTTCTTGCTTCAGCACCTCCTCCCAGGTATTACAGGCATGCACCATCATGCCTGGCCATAAGACAGTTTTATACTATTTCCATTGTCCCCCCAAAGTTCCTTTGGTTCCATTCCCAGTTAATCTCTCCTACCCCAGCCCCAGCTGACCACCGATCTGCTCTCTATGGATTTTCCTTCTCTGCAAATTTCATATAAATGGGATCATACAATATGGGGTCTTTTGTGTCTGTCTTCCTTCACTAAGCATAATGTTTCTGAGGTTCATCTGTGTCATAGCATGTTTTTATTATCCAGCAGTACTTCATTGTGTAGCTAGTGCTCATTTGTTTATCCATTCATCAGTTGATGGGCATTTGGATGCTTCCTGGTTTTTTATTATTGTTAAGAATAATGCTACTGTGAACATTCATTACAAGTCCTCCTGTGGTCATATGTTTGTTATTTCTCTTGAGTAGACACCTAGGAGCCAAATTACCATGCTACATGTTAAGTTTTATGTTTAGATTTTTATTTTTGGTGCATATAATTTATACAGAATGGTGGTTTTCATTGTGACATATTCATATATACATAAAACAGAATTTGGTCATTTCACTCTCCTCTACTTTCCTACCCATGTTTAACTATTTTTTTTTTGAGACAGTCTCACTAAGTTGCTGCTGGGATTACAGGTGTGCTCTATTATACCCAGCTCCATGTTTAATTTTTTTTTAATATTTATTTTTCAGTTCTCGGCGGACACAACATCTTTGTTGGTATGTGGTGCTGAGGATCGAACCCGGGTCGCACGCATGCCAGGCGAGCGGGCTACCGCTTGAGCCACCTCCCCAGCCCCCATGTTTAATTTTTTAAGAAACTGCCAAACTGCTTTCAAGAGTGGCTGCTGCATTCTACATCCCCCTCAGCAAAGTAGGAGGGTTCCAATTTCTCCACATTCTCGACCACACATATTATTGTTTGTCTTTTTTATTATAGTCATTCTAAGTGGATATGAAGTGGTTTTTCCTTGTGGTTTTAATTGTAATTCCATAACAACAAATGACAATGAGCATTTCCGTGTGATCATTAGCCATTCATATATCTCCTTTGATAAAATGTCTGTTGGCATCTTTTGTCCATTTTTTAAATGTAGTTGTTTTTCTTCTTCTTTTTTGAGTTATAAGAGCTCATTCTTTTTTACACCTCAGTAATAGCCCTTTGTTTGAATGGGCTTTAATTTGTTCAATTGGTTTACTATTGATACCTCTTTGGAAATTTTTGTTCCCTGTATATTTCATAATGGCATAATATATTAGTGTAATGGTATATGTTCCTGAAATAAATAAATAAATAAATAAGTAAATAAGTGCATGTACTGGGTTACATCTTCTAATTATTTTGCTGAAAGAGGATCAATTAAGCTTGGTGACCTCTGGCTTTAGCCTTCCATCCCTCCTCACTAATCCACCCCACCCATCAGCCTATTCCAGCCACCTAAGCCTTCAGATAACCTATTAGAAGTTTGTTCCTCTGACATCCCCTGATCCCCCAAAGAGCCTGATAAGGATCCCCTGACTGATGGGGGAAACTGAGGCATAGAGGAGATCTACCTAGGACAGTATTGGCACAGTCTGACCTTCTGAGGGTTTCTGGCATGACCTAGAACCTACCCGTCTCTTGATTTGAAGAGCTCTAAGATGGGTGACATGATAATGTGTTCATGCCAGGATTCCCTGAGTCCTGCAGGGCCAGATCTGAAAGCCCAGGACTATGGCTTTTGTGATGTGTCCTGGTCTTCCTTCAGCTGCATCTGCCCGATCTAGCAAAAATATCCCCTTTGACGCTTGTTGGATAAATCGAAGCACGGACTTAGAGTACGAGTTAGCTTAGGAGACCAACAGAAAGAAGGAAGAGAGAGTCAGAGACAGACACAGAGACAGAGAGACATGCCCAGATCTAATTCGTACTCATCATTTTGTCATACTCACAGACACACACACATTCATTTAAAATAATAACTCTGGGACCTGAATGACCTTTAGAAGCGAGAAGGACACCATCTTTTCTTTCTATAGATTTTACTCTGGCTCCAGGTTCCTGTGTGAAAAAATCCCGACCCATTGGGCTCTGTGATATTTATGTGGCTAATGGCCTACTTGAGTTTATAAGACGGAAGCTTCTGGAAGGCAATGCCATGACCCCTCCCCTTTGTGCTCCCACAGCACCGTGCTCTGGGGCCAGGGTTTACAGAATTGCCAGGATGGAGAGTGACTCCTCACCGTCCTGCCCGCCCCCTCGCCCATCCTCTACCTCCTCCCCATCCCTTGCCTGGCGCTGGGCAGGCTTCCTGTCTGACACACGCAGCCAGTGGCCCCGCCATCTGCAAGGGTCAGAAAGGGGTGATTGCCCTGATTGCAAGAACTCTGTGTCCCCAGGGATGCATGTGGAAGACAATGTGAGGCGTGGAGAGACTTCCAGGCACTTTGGCCAGCATCAGGGGAGGGGCCCATGGCGTCTGGGCTTTTCTTCTGGAAGTTGTTCACTGCGAGTGAAGACAGAGACTGTGCCAAAGGGAAACGGCTTTGGAACCAGCAGTGGGGACCAGCTTGTAGCAGGGCAGAGGGGGAACTGGATCAGAAGGCCAGGCCTAGGGTCTCCGTCTCTGGCTGGGGAAGAACCTCAGTATTCTCCCATCTGCTCCTGGCAGTTTGTGCTTTAGAAAGTCCTCAGTCCCATTTTTACCCTGGAGTACTCTACAGTTCACAAAACACAATGTCCAAGGGACACCACGCTGTTAACATCCAGCAGGGTGGTCCCCTGTGGTATCTGGCGACCTGCTCTGGGTATGGTCAGGAAAGGCTGAGGAACAAAGTGACCTCAGCGGCTTCTTGACACAACAAAGGTATATTTCTCCTTCAAGGGAAGCTGCTGCTGATTGGGCAACCTCCAGGTCAGCTGTCCCTTTTATGATGACCCCGTGATCCAGGCTGCTTCCTTGTAGTGATTCCTCCCTTTCAAGGCATAGCTTCTGTGGCTGCCTCTGAAGGAAAAGAAAGAACGGGAGAGTTGGACACCTTCATTTGAATGCTTTGGTCCAGAAATGACACACGTCACCTCTACTCGCAGTACACAGGTCAGAGTTCATCACCTGACCCCAGCCCAGCTTCAAGGAAGTGTAGACAATGAGCACTGCATGCCTCAACCATGCTGGACGTCCAGGGAAAGGGAGTCCGAGACACAGAGGAGAGAGCAGACTTCAAGTCTGGATCCCTAGACCAAACCCAAGCCCTTCCATTTATTAACTGTATGACCTTGGGAACATTCCTGAATCTCTCTCAGTTTCCTCCTCTGAAACTGGGGAGAAATGCCCAGCGTGGTAGTGCACGCAAGTAATCCCAGCTACTCAGGAGGCTGAGGAAGGAGGACCATAAGTTCAAGGTCAGTTTGGGCAACTTAGCAAGACCCTGTCTCAAAATTAAAAAAAAAAAAAAAAGAAAGAAAGAAAAGGGCTGGGGATGTAGCTCAGTGATGGGGCATCCCAGGATTCAGTGAAGAAAGAAGGAAAAAGAAAGAAAGGAAGAAAGGTAGGAAGATGGGTGGAAGAAGGGGGAGGGTGGGAGGAGGAAGGAAAAGAAAGTGGGAATAAAGGGAGATTCCCTACCTCATTAAGTTGCTGGGAAGACAAGTCAGCTAAGGTGTTCTTAGTGACGTCCCCCACATGGTAAGCATAAATGGACACTGGTTAGTCCTTAGTTTGTTTAGAAAAAGCTGTTGATGCTCAACATATGATTGAAAAATACAGCTGAGACGTCAGCAAACCTGCCTTAGGTGCAGTCTCCGTGTGGCTAGTCAACCCCATTCCTCTCCCCTTCTTTTTAGAAGGAGCCCCGTCATCCACTCTCCTGTGGGAGAGCATATCTGCCACCCCCCAGGACACATGCATCTGAAGACTCAGTGTGATGAGGAGGGATTTGGTCCCAACTGAAGGAATCCCAAACATAAGTGAGCAGATAAGGGAGTGGCAAATCGGCCCTCAAACACTGCCCCTGCTCATGTTTATGGCCAGCAGGGTACCCAGAAGATGGAAGGATTCAGTGTGGAGATTGAGGTCACTGAAAAGCTGGAAGGAGCTCAGATTTTGGCAAGCACCTAGGAAGGGCACCTGGATGTCTGGAGGTGGGGAGGACCAGAGCAGCTTCAGAGGTGGAAGACACAGGCAGAACCACAGTGGTGACGATGTGGGAGATGACCCCTCACAACCACATGGCCCTCTACAGTTTACAAAGCAAACCACGAGGGCTGGAGATGTGGCCCAGTGGTACAGCACTTACATAGTGCCTTGGGTTCAATCCCCAGCAACACACACACACACACACACACACACACACACACACACACATATAACTGGAGTGAAAACTTCATAGACCTCGGTGGCAGGGACTGCAAAATCTGAGCTCTCATTTCCAGTGTTGAGTTGTCACCAAGAAGCAGCTGCCAAGCTGGGACATTTCCCAGGCCCCCTTGGCCCCATGACAGGTCCTTACTAGTGGAATGTGAGCAGAAATAATGTGTGTTCCTTCTGGACAAGGGTTTTGAGAAGTGGTCACGATTTTCATGGAGATCTCTTTCCCCTCTTACCAGCTGGGTGCAGAAGAGAACAGTTAGATGGAGGGACAGTAGACCCTCAAGATGGAAAAGGCTTGGTCTCAAAGTCACTGTGTGGAGGAAAACCACCTGCAAACCAGGAACCCCTGCTATGGACTGGTCTATGCATGAGGCACAAATAAACGGTAGGTTGGGGGTTGACGTGTTCTAGCAATTAGCATAGTATTAAAGCATGGCAGATACACCTACCTTTGAAGGGTTTGGGGAGTCATGTGAGGGTACGGAGGGGTGGGAACCCCATTTGGCACTGCTACCATGGGCAAGTTCTCTTGTGTCCTTCCCCTCTCCACCCACGCTCTTCCCAGTGAGAGGGGCAGAACCCAGGATGTGTGGAGCTTGGGCTTGTCCAATTTTCTGCTTCTTGAGAATCTTTCCTCAGAGCATGAGCTGGAATTTGGCCCTTCTGAGAGTTGTGGGCAGCTGACTCTGAATCTGGGTGGGGCAACATGAGGAGATGGGGCTGGTGGCAGGCAGACAGTGGGGGAGAGCTGAAAGCCAGCCCAGGAGTAGGGCAGTGATATTTTGAGTAGAGGAAAGTCCAGGTGTTTCAGCCTCCATCTGCTCTCAGGGGGTTGAGCCAACTAAGGACAGAAGCCATGGTGGCTTCTCCTAGAGAGGGCAGAATGTGGCAGCTGAATCTCTGAGGCTGGCTCTCCTCTCTGTAGAGGGCCACACTCATGCCAAGCCTCGGTGGCAGCAACCTCCACCCAGAGGGCTGGTTGAATGATGCAGCTCAGAGGTTCTGAGGAACAGGACCCTTTCCCAAGGCCCCTTGGCATTGCCCTGCCTTCCCCTCCTAGGAGAATGTTGAAGAAGGGCATCCCATCATAAGACCAGGACAGAGAAAGGAAGTTGGTCTCCCACAGGGTTGTGCCTCTACCCTCCCATCACGTAGCCACTTTCTTTTTGACCCTCTTGGACCTTCTTCCACTACCTGCAGTTGTCACTTTCCCCATCCCTGCTTCCCCATACTCAGTGTGTCCTGAAGGACTGTCTTTCTGCCACTGTCCTGGCACTCGGTTCTGCCACCAACAATAGCAAACACATTTTTAAAAATTTCCATTTACAAGAGCACTTTTGAAAAACCATGAAATAGGAATAAATTTCATAAGATATGGGTAAGACTCTCCACTGAGGACCCCAAAGCATTATGAGAGACGTTCAAGACCTACACCAGTGCAGAGGTATGTTCATGATTGGGAGACCCAATCTTGTGGTGATGACATTTCTTTCCAAAATGATCTCTAGATTCAATTCAATTTATATATATGTGTGTGTGTGTGTGTGTGTGTGTGTGTGTGTGTGTGTGTGTGTGTTCAACCACTGAGCCACACCCCACCTCAGCCCCTACCTTTTCTTAAAATTTTGAGATAGGGTCTCACTAAGTTGCTATGACTGACCTTGAATTTGTGGTCCTCCTGCGTCACTGGGAGTCAAGCATGTACCACTGCATCAGCTATATTTTAGTTTTAATTGCACATATTGTATACACATTTTGGCATTTCAATACATGTATGTGATGTATAATGATCATATCAAGGTAGTTGACATATCTATCACCTCAGATATCTATCATTCTTTGTATCAGGAACATTCAAAAACATCTCTTCTAGATATTTTGAGATATTCATTAATTGTTGTTATTTGACTGTGCTACAGAACATTAGAAGTTATTTTAACTCAATTTCAGTCATAATCACAATAGACTATTTTGTACGAGCTGACGTGCTGATTCTAAAATTTGATGGCAATGTGAAGATTCTGGGATATCCAAAACATTTTGAAATAGAAGAACAGAATTAGAGGACTTTCCCCTATCTGACTTCATTATGACTTATTATAAAGCTAAAGTAACCAAGATATTGTGGCACTAATATAAGAATAACTAAATAGATCAATGAGGTAGAACAGAAAACTCAGAAGTAGACCCACAATTCTATAGTTATTTGATTTTTTTTTTAAAGTTACCAAGGCAGGCTGGGGATGTGGCTCAAGCGGTAGCGTGCTCACCTGGTGTGCGTGAGGCACTGGGTTCGATTCTCAGCACCATATAAAAATAAAGATATTTTTAAAAAATGGTCAAGATGGTAAATTTTTTTTAAAAAGTCACCAAGGCAATCCAATGGGAAAAGGAAAGTCTTTCCAAAAAATAATGTCAGAAAAATTGAATAGCAAATGGAAAAAATATAAACACCCCTCTTCCTTCACAGCATTCATAAAAATTGATTTTAAATGCATCATAGAAATCCACTAAAAGCTAAAATCACAAAATTTCTAGAAGAAAACATAGAAGAGTATCTTTGAGATTTGGGATAAGCAAAGGTATTGGAAAATAGACCACAGAAAGCAGTAACTATTTGTTTTATGATTGGTATATTAGACTTCATCAAAATAAGATAGTTTTGCTCATCCAAAGATACCTTTAAGAAATCTATAGACAAGCTAGACTGGGAGAAAACATTTGCAAAACATATCTGAAAAGGAACTTGTATGCAGAGTAAATAAAGAACCCCTACTACAACTTAATAATAAAAAGATGATTCAAATTTCAAAATAGGCAAAACATTTGAATAGAAATTTCACAAAGGAAGATATTCAGATGACCTAGAATCACATGAGAAAGTGCTCAACAGCATCTTTCATCACAAAAATATAAAATAAAACCGCAATGAGGCACCAACATACCACCCCAAGAATAGCTAAAAATGAAGACTGACAACATCAAATGTTGCCAAAGATTTGTGGAGCAAGTGGAATGCTCATCCATTGTTGGTAAGAATATAAAATAGTACAACCACTGGGTAAAGATCTGGTAGTTTCTTGTACCCAGCAATCTCACTTCTCGATATTTACCTAAGAGAAATGAAAGCATATATTCACAGGAAGACTCAAAAGAATGTGTGCAGCTGGTTTATTCATAATCACTAAAAACTAGGAACAGCCCTAGTGACTATCAACAGAAGAATGAAAAATTCTTCTGATGTATAATAGAATATCACTCAGCAAGAAAAAGAGGTTAACTGCTGGGTGCAGTGGTGCACACCTGTAATCCCAGCAATTTCGTAGGGTAAAGCAGGATAATCCCAAATTCAAGGCCAGCATCAGCAATTTTGTTTTGGTATCAGGGAGTGCTTAACCACTGAGCCTAATCCCAGCCCCTTTTTAAAAAAAAAATATATTTACAGACTGGGTCTTACTAAGTTGCTGAGGCTGTCCTCAAACTTGCAATCATCCTGCCTCAGCCTCCAGAGCCACTGGGATTACAGGTGTGCACCACCGTGTCTGACTTCATAATGCAATATTTTAGATAAAAAGCAAAACACACAAATCTTCAGCAGCACAATCTGGACCAATTTTTCTCCTTAAGAGACCATCAGGCCCCATCCTTAGTCAATGAAGGAAGTCACCATTGTTCCACTGTCACCCAGTTGTTGGTCCCAAGGTATCCAATCCCTCTTCTCCTCTTTCCAAACCCTCCCTCTGGATTCTCTGGAACTCCCATTCTACTGTACTCTCATCCTTTTCTAGAAATTTCCTTCCAACCTCCTGACCCTAATGGAAACCAAGCCTCCATGGAGACAATACCTTCTGCTCAACAGGAAATTATTCTCTCTGTCATATTCCAAGTGCCTCTGAGCCAGGAGGTGGGAGTGGAAAAGTATTTTCCTTATTCCCTATTGTTTTGTCCAAGTCATTTCTCTGCCTCCCTCTTCCCAAGAACTCTTGTTCCTTTGAAGTATACACCAACTAAATCTCTCCCCACCTCTCCCAACGCATCCACCTACCTCCAGACCAACCTCCCTGTCATTGTGGACTTTGATTCCAGGGACAGTCTCTACTCTGCCTCCACACTCTGTCAACATTCTTGTGACCTCACCTCCCGTGGACAAACTTCAGTACTTTGGCTTCTCAGTTACCTGAACTCCTCACCTCCAAACTTCTTTTCCTCCACTGCCACCCAGCCGCCCTCTCACACAGCACTCTCCAGCCCTCCTCCCATCTCTGACGCACTGACCTCAGGCATCCCACCCTGGGCGCCAACCCACTTCCCTCCAGCTCTCTGATTTTTCTTCTCCATCTGCACCAGTGCTGAGCATGTGAACAGCTCCAATCTGGTCACCCACTTCCCCCCTCTTATTCCCTTCTTTCCTCTCCCCAACAATGCCCTCTCCTCTTGTCTGCTTTGATTTTCTCTGTAGCACTTAGGACCTTCTATCATCGATGACACATATTCATTTTATTAGTTGACTCTCTCCATCCCACGGCATGTGTGCTCCACCACATGTCTGCTTTTGTCATGCTATAACTCGACCCCTAGAGTCATGGCATGCAGCAGGTGATCTGTAAGTGGTTGTGGAAGGAAGAAAGGAAGGAGGGAGGGAAGGTGACAAGTTCAATTAGAAAATACAAGCAATCCCTCAAGAATGCCCTCACCCTTCTACCGCCCCATCTGTACCATTTCTCCACCTCCTGTGATATTCGGAAGAGTGCCCCTAAGTCTCTCTGAGACCATGAGCTCCACTCGTGCTGTGGAAGCCATCTCCTCCCGCCCCTTTAAGAATGGTTGGACTCCTAAGATGACCTGCCTCTCCTCTGCTACCATCATGGATTTCCCCTCTCTCTGGATTAATTTCACTTGCTTCTACTCTCATTTTTCAGTGTCCTTCTCTTGACCCCATAATCCAACTAATAGACCATTTCTTTGTTCCCTCAACCTCGATTCCTCTTCATTCTTCAACCCACTTCTGCAGTCATCTGCCCTGGAAAGTGACCCTTAGGACGGGACATCATGTGCTAGAACAACAGAAAGACCCAAAGAACCTGGGTTCCCAGTGGCTCCAAGCAACCACAAGTCCAGCCCAGTGCAACTGCCCTTTAGTCTTCTATTTTGCTTAAGAAATGGTTTGAGCCATTGTTCTGTCGGGTTTTTCTCTTATATCTGTAAGATTAACTTTCTCGTTTCTGTCCAAGTTAAACCTGAGCTCCCTGTATCCAACCATAACTACAACCTTTCCCTTTGCCCGCCACAATTTTTAAATTATCCAATCACATAGACTGTAACCCTGAGCTCCCATCAGGGCAAGGGGCCGTGCTGCAGGAGGGATAAACGGAGGAGGACTGCCCACCCAAGTATGCTTGTTTGCTAGTCTTTGTTCCATAGCACACCCTTCTGCAGAAGTAAATGTTGTCTTGCAGAACTACTTCTAAATAGTGTCTGATTTCTCATTCCGCCCCCCGCTATTTCTAACATATCAACCTAAATAATAGATTGTATCTGTCCTTATAGATTGCAAGAAACTTGATGCCAATAGCTATGTTTGTTTTATTCAAAGTGCTTTGCAACCTCCAGGCACGGTGGCACACGCTTGTAATCCTATTGGCTTGGGAGGCTGAGGCAGGAGGATCACAGGTTCAAAGTCAGCTTCAGCAATTTAGCAAGACCCTAAGCAATTTAGTCTCTAAATAAAATATTAAAAAGCGCTGGGGATGTGGCTCAGTGGTTAGGCACCCCTAGGTTCAATTATAGGTACCAGAAAACAAAATGCTTTGCAGAACATAAATTTTAAATAAGTGCTTATTGAGGCAAATGAGATCTTGAAAATTAACCAGAGGCATCTGCATAGAAAACAGAGCAACCAGCCTAAGCACCAGCCTAGGGTTAGCAGCCAATATTCTTTGGCTAGGTGGGTCAGGACGGTCATGGTGGGATGAGCCAGGCAAGGGAGAACACAAGGAAGAAGAAAGAGGAAGAGCCAGGTTACAGGGAACGCCGGTTCGTGTTTGGTTTGATTGTTTGGGGTGGACTGACCGGCTTTATTGGTCAACTGGAGTTCCATCTCTAGGCTTCTTTTCGTTTCAATGAGATGTAATTCACATGCCGTGCAGTTCATGCATTTCAAGCATACCATTTAGTGGTTTTCATTATATTCACAGAGTTATGCAGCCATCACTACAGTCAATTTGAGGACATTTTTAGCACCTCCTAAAGAAACCCCACACTCTTCAGCAGTTGTCCCCACAGCCCCACCCTCATCCCAGCCCTGAGCATCCGCCAATCTACTTTTCATCTCCGTGGAATTACCTATCTGGACCCTTCACATAAATGGGATTATCCAATGTGTGGCCTTTTTTTGTCTGATTTCTTTCACTGAGCATAATGTGTTCAAGGTTCGCCCAGGACGCCATTCCTTTTTATGGATGAATAATGTTCCATTGTACAGATATACAACTTTTATTTATCTGCTCATCTGTGAAAGACATTTGTATCATTCCCACTTTTTTGGATATTATGAATAATACTGTTATGGACATTCATATACAAGTGTTTGCATGCATGTATGTTTTAATTCTCTTGAGAACTTTCCTAGGGGTAGAATTGCTGAATCATACAGTAACTCTGTGTTGAAACTTTTGAGGAATTGCTTTGTTTCCCAAAGCAAGTGCACCATGTTTTATTCCCATCATCAGTTTTATGTCTCCACATCCTTACCAATGGTTGTCATTGTCTATCTGGGTTTTTTTTATTACAGTCATCCAGGTGGGTGGGAAGTGATATCTCATTCTGCTTTTGATTTGCCTTTTCTTGATAGCTAATGTTGTTGAGCATCTTTTCTTCTAGTATTGGTCATTTGTACATATTCTTTGGGATAATGTCTATTCAGATCTTCTACTTGTTTTTAAATTGGGTTGTTTGCCTTTTTCTTGAATTGTCAGAGTTCTTTCTATTTTCTGGACACTAGGCCCCTCCCACATACATGATTTGTATTTGATCTCATTTGTGCATTTTTTGATGGTGTCCTTTTTTTAAAAAAAAAATTATTTTAGTTATACATGGACACAACATGCATGGGGGCTCTCTCGTCCAGCGAGGAGGTCCACGGAACAGGGTAGAGGAGAGTGTGGCTGTGGAGTCACTAATCAAGACCTCCAGAGACCAAGCAGGAAGCAGGTCTGATTTTATTGCGCAGTTACCATGTATATATACTCAGGCAGTAGCTAAGAAGATTACAGGCAGCCACCAATGCAATTTCTGCTAACTGTCCTTGCAGTGACCAATTGAGGAGTGGGCTGTGGAGCAAGGACAGGGACTGCAACACATGGCCTCACGCCCATAGGCTGTGCGGGGTAAGTGGACTGCTGCTCACGCACCTAGCCCGAGGGGAGTGGCCTGCCAGTCAGACGCCCTTAACGTCTGCCATGTATGCAGTACTCCATGCACTTGTCCCCATAACAATACCTTTATTTTGTTTATTTTTATGTGGCTCTGAGGATTGAACCCAGTGCCTCACATATGTGAGGCAAGCCCTCTGCCACTGAGCCACAACCCCAGTCCTGATTGTGTCCTTTGAAGTATAAAAGTCTTTAATTTTTTCAATGAAGTCTAATTTGTCTATTTTTTCTTTTACTGCTTATATAATTTTTGGTATCCTAAGAAACCATTCCCTAATCCAAAGACATAAAGCTTTACCTCTGTATTCTCTTCTGAAAGCTTTACAGTTTTACCTAAACTTAGGTCTTTGGTCCAATTTTAATGAATTCTTGTGTTTAGTGTGAGGTAGGGATCTAGGTTCTTCTTCTTTTGTATATGGCTATTCTGTTGTCACAGCGGCATTTGTTGAAATTCTTTTCCCATCAAATTGCCAAAACCCAACTGATCATAAATGTGAGAGTTGTTCTGGACCCTCAGTTCTAGTCCATGGAATCAATGTGTTTATCCCTATGCCAACCTCACTGTCCAGAATACTGTAGCTTTGCAGTGAGTTTTGAAATTTGGAAGTGTGAGTCCTCCAACTTAGTTCTTTTGGGGGGGGATTGCTTTGGATATTCTGGATCCCTTGAATTTGCATATGAATTTCATCATTAGTTTATTAATTTGTGGAAATAAGCCAGCTAAGATTTTGATAGCAACTGCATGGAATCTGTAAATAAATTTGGAGAGTATTGTCATTTTAACAATATTAGGTCTTCAAAATCAAAAAGTATAGAACATCTTTCTGTTTACTTAGATCTTCTTTAATATCTTTCAATAATGTCTTACAGTTTTCAAAATAATAAAATGTGCACCTTTTCTGTTAAATTGATTCCTAAGTATTTTATTACTTTCAATACTATTGTAGATGGAATCATTTTCTTAATTTTATCTTCAGAAAAAATATAAATTTTCATGGAAAGCATATAGAAATACAACTGATTTTCTTATCCTACAACCAAGCTGAACTTGTTTATCTTTCTAAAAGTTTTTAAATGGATTCCTTAGTACTTTCTACACAAACCATCATGCCACATGAGAATATAGTATTACATCTTCCTTTCCTATCTGAATACCCTGCCTTTCATTTTCTAAGAAAATGAAATATTGTACTAGAACTTCCGGTATAATATTAAATAGAAGTAGTAAGAATGGACAACCTCATTTGCCTCCTGAAACTAGGGGGAAAGCATTCAGTCTCTCACCATCAAATATGATGTTAGCAGTGGGGTTTTTTTGTTTGGTTTGGAACTGGGGATTGAACCCAGGGGTGCTTTACCACTGTGCTACATTCCCTGTTTTTTTTAATTTTTAATTTTTTTAAACAGGGTTTTGCCAAATTGCCTAGGGCCTTGCTAAATTGCTGAGACTGGCTTTTAATTTGTGATCCTCCTGTCTCAGTCTCCTGAGCCACTGAGATTACAGGCCTGTGCCACTGTGCCCTGTTTAGTGGTACAGTTTTTTTTTTTTTTTTTTTAAAGAGAGAGTGAGAGAGAGAATTTTTAATATTTATTTTTTAGTTCTCGGCGGACACAGCATCTTTGTTGGTATGTGGTGCTGAGAATCGAACCCAGGCCGCACGCATGCCAGGCGAACGCGCTACCGCTTGAGCCACATCCCCAGCCCCCGTGGTACAGTTTTTATAGATACACTTTTCATTCTGATGAAGTTCTTTACTATTCTTGGTTTGTTGAGGTTTTTTTTTTAATATAATCACAAAGGGATACTGGATTTTGTCAAATGCTGTTTCGGTATGTATTGAGATAATCAGGCAGTGTTTGTCTTTTATTTTCTTGATGTAATATTTGTTGATGTGGGGATATTAAATCAACCTTACATTCACTTGGTGATGGTATGTTAACCTTTTCATATGCTGCTGGATTTAATGGCTAGTATTTTGTAGAGGATTCTGTATCTATATTCATAATATTTCTTGGTCTATAGTTTTCTCTTTTTGTGATGTCTTTGTCTGAGTTTAGTATCAGAGTAATACACTTCATAGAATGAGCTGGGAAGTGTCTAAGTTTCTTTTTTACTAACCTCTTGGTCAGTCTTGACTTTCACAACACATCAAGAAAAAGCCAAAGCCCTAGAGTTGTATCTGTAGTTCTGAACTTGAATGTGCGTGACAGTCAACTGGGTACTATTCCAAGAAGATTCTTGGTTCCAGGGCTTCAGAGACTGACTCAGAAAGTTTGCATCAGGGCTTGGAACTCTACCGCTAACAAGCCCATCTGAGAGATTCTGCAATGAGTGCCCTTCATTTCCTTGGAAGAAACACTGGTGGGCTGGGCATAGTGGCACACGCCTGTTATCCCACCAGCTCAGGAGACTGAGGCAGGAGGATCACAAGTTCAAAGCCAGTCTTACCAATTTAGCAAGGCCCTAAGCAACTTAGTGAGACCCTGTATCAAGATTTAAAAAAAAAAAATTAAAAGGGCTGGGGATGTGGCTCAATGCTTATGTGCCCCTGGGTTCCATCCCCAATACCAAGAAAGAAAAAGAAGAAAAACATTGATGGACTTACATAAGCTGAACCCAGCTGAGAAGCCAAAGAGAATGAGCTAGAAAAGTAATGTTTTGTCACAGAGGAACCTCTGAACCTTTGGTGTGTGCATGTTCATAGTGAAGATACAATTGGAGTGTTAGAGTATGCCTTGTTTCACAACTTCTTTAGCCACAAAATCTGTTAGTTTTGGAAGGGTACCTCACAGATTTGATGTTCCATGGCACACAATTTGGGAAACACTGCCCCAGAATTACTCCACTCTCTCTCCAGTCTTTTTTCTAAGTGCTCAACCCTCAGGCCTGCAGCTGCTTCTCCATGTGTCACCATCAGTCAGAGGTCTGTTGGGGCCTCCAATAGAGTTAATTGAGGTGTTCACCTCCAGAGCCAAATGTCAGGAGATGCCCAAAACTCAGTAATCAAGATTAATTATTATTTGGAGGCTGGATTGACCAGATAGACCATCCGCCAGCCAGTAGGATGAGGGTGGAGTACAATTGTTTAGGGGTACTTAGTGATCATTGTGAGTGGGTCCATGTGCCATGGTCTGTCTTGATGAAACTGCAGGTTTTCAGGGGATACTTGCTGTCTGTCTCCCCTAGTCGCTGAGAAACCCTCCAGAGGAGGGCCAAGGCCTTTCACCTCTGAACTCTGAGTCCCTGGCACAGTGCACGGAACACAGGATTGTCCAACTCCACTTAGAGAAGTTGGGTGATGTCAAGTTTATTTTCCTCCCAACTCCCTCTGGAGCATCTAACCCAGAGCTAGGCACAAGGAGTCTTAGTCAAGGCAAATTTAGGAGTGGTTGAGTGGATTTCATTCAGAAAGTTTCTCTGGGGCCTAAGGGCAGTCTTCCTGTAGGTGCCTTGCTTTGGATGTGCTCCCAAATCTGAAATGGGGGGAGAAGGGACCTAGTGCCAAAGGATTTCTGGAAAAACTTTGTCCTTTCCCGAATACCCTTTCTCTCCTTGTCCAACTGAGCATGACCTCAAATGTGCAAGTTCTAACATTCAAAAAAAGTTGGGTTTGCGCCTGATTAGGCTGGTGCTAGATGTTTGTAATTTGTGCAATCATCATGACCTGATTAGGCTCCACATCTGGGAGGCCCTCAGCCATGACTTTGGGAAAAAAAAAATCCGAAAGCCAAGAATAGTTCAGCGGGGACAGTTTCCTGGACCCACCCTTCAGGCCAGTTCCAGGACACTCCACTACCACCATCCCGCTCACTCCTGTATCTCATTAAAAGTACTTTATAAGTCTCCTTGTCTCTTCCTTGGAATTTCCATTTCTTCTCTGTTCTAGGAACTATGAAACCTCACCAATTCATCATTAACCATAGGAATAAGAGTGGGGTTCCCTTTAAATAACTTGTGTAAAAAAAGTTATTACAGTGGCTCCACATTAAACTGCTCAAGAAAGGAAATGAGTTTACTCTCACAGGAGACATTTAGCCTCAGATAAGCCTCTTACAGAAGACTCTTCTTTGTAATAAAACACAGGTCCCCATGGCCTCTACTTGTCAACGCCTCATAAATTTATTTTGAGTTGCTTCATAACCTCATAAGTACAGTGAGGTCCTCTGGGAATTCAGCTTTGTAATAACTCGATTGTGTTAAACAAATAAACTTCAGAAAGCAGGGCAAGCTAGACCCTGGGGAAGCTCCGAGGATGTGCAGGCTTTAGAGGGTGAGAAAGAAGGATGATTTGCCCCCATTAACACAGCTGCAAAGCTGAGGTTAGGACGTGACCCTCCAGGCACCAGATTCTACCTCCCTTTCCCTTCCTGCTGGAAGGACCAACCCCTTGGTTTTCATCCCGATCCTGCTAGGAAGGCAGAAGAGAACCAGAGAACTGTGTGTCTAGGAATGAGAGTCAGCCATTTTCTCTCCTCAACAGGCTTCTGCATTTTAAATCTTGTACATTTACTTGTGCTAGGGAAATCTTTGTGCTCTGTCAAATGAATTTCAGGCAGGTGGGAAGAAAGCCTGTGAGATCTTAAGGAGGCTCCTGAAGTCAGACCTGGAGTAAAACAACAGTTCTTGCCCTGGGCTGCCTGTTAGAATCACCTAGAGTTATTTAAAAAGTTCCCAAGTACAGGCCACACCCCAGACGGATTGCATCAGACTCTCTTGGGATGGAGGGGAGGCTTTAGGCATTCTTAAACCTCCCCAGCGATTTCGACATGCAGGCAAGTTTAGGAACCATGGAGTGAAACCATTATAAACCAAAGGAAGTCAACAAAGGGCTGGAGTAGCTGTGGTTGTAGTGATGAGTGTCTGCTATTTATGTAGACAAAGGTGTGGCTCTGGACCAGTCCCTTGATCTTTTGGGCTCTGTTTCCTCATCTGAAAAGTGAAGATAATTTTATTACCTACCACATAGGGTTATTATAAGGGTTGAATGGGACAATGCCTCATGCATGAGCTCAGTGGTTGGCACAGAGAAAATAATAACTTTCAGCTATTGCCACCATTCTATACTTCAATGATATGAATTGACAATGATATTTTCTACTATACTTTGAAATAAATCAAATTGTACTTCCTAATTTGAGGGTTTTTTGTTTTTGTTTTTGTTTTTCATTTTAGCATCTTTAGAAGCGAGATGTATCTCATCGCTAGTGGTGCCTGACATTTGGTAACAGTCATAAAGTTCTCACCAGGGCCAAATACCATAAGGACTTTATGTTTCTTACTTTCCTTAATTCTCACAATATCCCTATGAGAGGAGTTTTGCTACACACATGCTCATTTAGCAGCCTGGTAAACTGAGGCCTGGAGTTTAAGTGCCTTATCCAAATGCCTATAGTCAATGGAAATGGGAATTTGAGCCTTGGATCCAGTTCTGGAATCTCTGCCCCTAATCTCGGCCCCTAACCTCACTGCTCTATATCAGCTTTGGGACACCAAGTGAGCTGATTGGAGTCTCCCAGTGGATTTGAATCCATGACACCAAAACCACTACGCTCATTCCTCAGCCTGCTTCTGACCAGAGGTGGGATTCTAGCTGCAGCTGGAGAAGCACATATGTAGCTGTTGGTGTGTCTTCAGGAGCAGGGCCTGGCCACTTCACCTGAACTGCCTGGCTGGTGCCACCTGGTTTTCTCTCCCCCCTGCTATGATCCCTCCTTCAGTGACCTCCACAGGCTACCACTGGAGGATATTCTCCACCATTTGACATAATTTGGGCCAGTGTAACAGCAGAGATCAATCCTTTTCTGCCATCCCTCAGGCCTCCTGCCTCATTTCTTCTCTGTTCACCCTGCATCGGCCTATCCAGTGGTCCTGTGCCACCCTCAACCAGTCCATCCATCACTAGAGGAACTCTTCTACTCCCATTGGCTGAGGGCATCCTCTGGCCCACCAGCTGTTCTGCTGAGGGCTCTGTGTGCACTGCCTCATTTCCCCATGGGTGGTGAGCCAGGTGGAATTATCAACCCCATTTTGAAGATAATGAACCTGGGACTCGGGTTATGTGGCTTTCTGAGATAGAACATCAACCCAGGACTGTATGACCACCAGGCCCCTGTTTTAGTGAGCTTTTGCATCGCTGTGACCAAACTATTGACAAAAACAGCCTAGAGGGGAGAGTTTATTTGGGGGCTGTGGTTACAGAGGGCTCAGCCCGTAGACAGCCAACTCCATTATTCTGGGCCCAAGATGAAAGAGCACATCATGGGGAAAGGGGCCAGAGGAGGAAAGCTGCTCAGCTCATGGCAGGGCGGAGAAGCAGAGACAGAGAAGGAGCAGGGGAAGAAACCAAGGATAAGACGCACCCTTCCAGGGCACATTCCCAGTGACCCATCACCTCTAACCACAGCCCACCTGCCCACATCTGCCACCTAGTCATTCAAACTAGGATGGACTGATTAGGTTACAGCTCTCACAATCCAATCATTTTATCTCTGAATATTTCTGCAGAAACACAGACGCTTTGGGGAGATACCTCATGTCCAAACCATAACAGCTCCTCTTCCAATCAATTTCTATTGAATCCATTGACTGAGTGCCTCTTGGGGAGCAGCACTGGCCATAGAGGTGAGAAGGCAGGACAAGACTCGTCCTCGGTGAGCTCACAATTCAGTGGGGCAGAGAGACTCTGTTTACCCTCACACATGTAAATAAATGGTCATCTTCAGCTGCTGATGGATATAAAGGAGGCTGACAGGAGGATGGAACAGGGAGTAACTCAGGACCTGCTTTCCCAGAGCAACGGGAAGCAAGGGTCTGAGGCCAGAAGAGGGAGACGGCCTGTTTCCAGCAGGCAGGGTGAAAGGGCTGCCTTGTCACTGTCCCTTTGACAGAAGCATCAGATACCTATAAGGGTACAGGCAGAACAATGACAGGATGGGATTTGAGTCCTTAAAGGTCACTTACTGGCCAGCAATGGATCCAACCTCTGTTTCAGCACCTGCCAGCTGGCCAAGGAGGTAGCCGGCCCCCAGTAACAATGGTTGACAGACCAAGAACCACATGTGCCACCCAGCCTCAGCCCAGATTCTTAGGAAATAAGGAAATAGACACAAAGTAGCCAAACACAGCTAAGGCAACTGGAAGGTTTTAATCAGAAATGTTGCAGGAATTAAAACCATAACCCAACCCACCCCTGCCAGATGGAAATCGGTCTCAACTTTGAACACGCCCCGCGGTCATCAGCCTTGGCGCTTGAACAATCTCAACACTCATAGGCTGCGAATGCTTCAGCCTCGTGGAAATCTGCTGAACCCTAATGCAGACTCCAGTTTCTCACCATATTTCTATCTGTGAAATTAGGTATATTTGAAGTCTATAAACCACTTTCCAATAAAAAGTTAAAAATCATTGATGGTCCCAGAGCTGTGCCACAAAATAGCAGTCATTCTCTTATCCCACTATCCTCCCTGGTTCTGCACCTGGTAGGTGCCTAAGCTATGGTGCCAATAGGTGGCAGCTAGAGAGAGGAGTGGGCCACAGAAGCAGGGAGGAAGTGAATGCAGGATAGCTCAGTCCAAGGAGCCAGGAGCAGGTTCAGCCCCCCAGCCCTGAGAAGGGTAAAGGTGATGTCCTGATGCCCAGATGCCCAGGGACCTTGGTCAGAGAACAAGATCTGTTACACCTACTAACCACCAATCAGTAAGTCCCAGCTAGATTCTAAGCCCTTCTCAGGTTTATTCCAATCCTTGTCACCTATCTTGTCACAAGAGCCAACATGCAGGCATTCAGATATACACACACATGCACACGCACTCCTTGAGGGGTGTCAGAGCCAGCCAAGGACAGAACTGACATATCTAAACTCTTGTCCCAGCTCTGTCCCTTCCAGATGTGACCTTGGACATGGTACCCAACATCTGTGGCAAAAGGGGTGAATAATCAGACAAGACACTCCTCATGGGTTGCTGTGGAGGAGCTGAAGTGGTTTAGGAACTGGACAATTCATTAGATTCATGACTTGGGCCTGCCTCTAAGGCAGGGGTCCAAGAGGGATATACAGGAGAGAAGGGAGAGGTAAAAGTCACAGGAACCCTAGGGATGTCTCCAAACCCCATAGCCAGGCACCTTGCAGCTGCTGGGTCCCCCAGGATCTAGGACTCACACACTGTGGAAACATTGGGGCTCATTTGGGTCAGGCCTGGTTAAGCACTGTGCATGGGTCATCTCATAACTGCATCCAGAGGCAGGAATTCTCATCCCCGCTCTGTGAAAGTGGAAACTGGGGCTCAGTGAGGTTCTGTTTCCAGGAGAGCTAGCATTCTCTGTAGGGGTCAAGTGGGACAGCACAGCTTCTCGGGAACCAGAAAGCATTGGGAACCAGTCAGCCCCCCATGGGGCTGACTTCTCTGTTAGGCACAGGAGGCATGGTGCCTAAGACCAGCAATACTTTTAAGGGTCCATGAGGCCATAGTGGCACGTTCCTGTAATCCCAGCAATTCAGGAGGCTGAGGCAGGAGGATCACAAGTTCAAAGCTAGCCTCAGCAACTTAGCGAGACCCTGAGCAATTTATCAAAAGCCTGTCTCAAAATAAAAAATTAAAGAGCTGAGGATTGTGGCTTGGTGGTTAAGCCTTCATGGCTGGATACAATCCCCAGTACAATAAATGTCTTTTTCAGAATAAAAATTGAACAAAATAATAATGATCATTATTCATTATTATTAATTATGAATCCAGCTTGGGTTATATTCATCTTTATACCAACATATTAATATATATATATATATATATATATATTTTTTTTTTTTTCTTCTGGAGAAAGGGAACTATGAAAGCAAAAGCCAGATGCAGCCTGGTGCTCCAGGCTCTGTCTCCACACGAGAACAGAAGGACAGGGGCAAGTTACACTCCCTACCTCGTCACCTCCTCTCAGCCTGTAGTAGCTTAGCAAGGCCAGAGCAAGTCCAGCTGATTGAGCTAAACCACTCAGTGAGGACCAGGCTACCCTTGCTTAGCCTAAGGAGCCCCCAGCCTACATCCTACCTCAAATCCTTCCCCCAGAGCCCCCCACCATGCCAGCCTCCTGGGAGCCCAGAGCTGAGGAAGGGCAGACTCCAATTCCTGGCAGAGCCTACTTCCTGTTTTTCTCCAAGTCGACAAGGTCAGCTGCTGCTGGAAAGGAACATGGGAACCAGTTATGGGCCAATGGATACCAGCCACATGAGGAGGAGGGGATATAGGCCACACTGGGCTCCTGGGCCCCTGAGCTCCTCTTCCTCCACCCAGAGCCCTCTTTTCCTAACACATATGCAAACTCCACAGACCTCTGCAGACCCGGGCAAGGCCTCCTCATCCTCCCTGACCTCCTGGGCTTCAATTTGCTCATCTGTAAAACAGAGAGGGTGGTTTTACAGAAACTGCCCTCCTGCTAAGAGGACCCAAGTCAAATAACATGGGAGCAGGGAGGACTTTGTCAACCTTAAACACCCTGGTGGCCATTCGTGCAGTGGGCCTTGTGAGCAGGAGCTGCAGTCATAAGCACGGCACAGGTTCATTGTGTCCCTGCCTGTGCTGGGCCACCTCTCTGCCCTCCCATCTTCACAATGACCTTATGAGGATAGACTTTTCGTTCCTATTTTGTAACATGGAAGGTGAGGATGCGTGCACAGGAGTAGGACCTGATCAATGCAGTCCTGTGCCCACATCACAGCCACCTTCTTCCCCCGGCTGGTGTGGGCAACACCAGCCCAGAACCTAGGGAATCCAGGTGTCCTTCTGGCTGGTGGATTGTGGAACCCTGACCTAAGCAGCTAAGGAGTTACTGCACAGGGAAGATAAGCTGCTTCTCTAGTTGGGGCCAACAGACACCAGAGGTTTATGCAAAAAGCCAGCTCGTAACCGTCAACCCAAACCCCTACGGCACTGTGCAACATGATTGTGTGCCCGCTATCTGCCAGGTGCATGTCTTCTTCAGGTTGCTGTTTGGGGACTTCTGCACCCCTCCCCTTGGAGGGCATGGAGCCAGACTATCTAAGTTTAAATTCCAGTACTACGGGTTATGAGTGGTAAGGTGTGGGGCAAATTTTGTAACTCACTGTGCCTCAGTTTCTTCTGTAGAACAGGGGCAGCAATAGTCCTGACCTTACAGGGTTAAGACATTCATGAGTTAATTCACATCAGATGTCATCAGCAGCATCCTCTCACCCCTCTTCCGTCCCAGGTCCTCTTCCTAACTCACCCTCACTCCTTTCTGCCATCAGCTCTGCCTCAGACTCCCCCTTTTTACTTCTCCCTCTTCCTTTCCAGGGCCTTTCCCGAGATTGGGAGCTGACCTACATAGAAAGCAGACACTATCCACTTGAATCAAAGGTATGAAATATGATATGTCAAGAGCTTTGTAATGTTTTGAACAACTAATTAAAAAAAAAAGAAAGATAGCAGACACTGGCCAATAATACCAGGCCGTGGCCATGGTAGTACCCACAAGGAGAACGAGCCCATGTGAGAAAGCAGGGTTCCATGCTGCAAAGGGCCCAAGGAAAACCCTCAGCCTCTTGGGCCTAAGAGAGTCTATGAATCATTCATGATGCTCACTCTTAGCCCAGACACAGATTCAGAGGCCAAAGATTCAAAAGGCAGGACGAGAGGCAGCTGGGCCACACAGAAGCTGGCTTTTCATCTCGATGATCTTGAGAGTGAACAAGAAATGGTAGACAATGGATGTATCTCCAGCAAAAGCAAGTGCAGAACCCCCCTACCCACGAATCCAGGAACCTGTGGGAGATAGAAAACAACAAGGGTTTAGTGCTTGCTGCAGGATGAATGAAGAAACCACTTTGTCTGAAAATTTAGAGACCAGAGCAGCTCTAGGGAGGGGGTGGGTGATGAGGAGAACAAGGAGGAGGAGGAAGAAAGGAGAGAGTGTTCCTTTGAGCAGCTAAAACACAAAAAGTAGCCATAAGGCAGATGCATCCATGCTCCACCCCAACCAACTGACTTTGCTTTTCACTCCCCCCTGCACTGCCTTGTCTCCTCCCAATGACATCCCACCCTGACGGTGTTCCTCATGTGTGTGGCTTCATTCACTCATTGGCTTATTCACGTAACATGGCCTGAGCCCTCCCTGCACTCAGGTCATTGGTACACAGAGGTGAACACTGTCCAGGCCCCTGTCCTCCAGGAGCTACAGGTTAGAGGGGGAAACAGATGTGAGCCTGACTACTGTGACATAATATGAAGTCGGTAGTACACCAAGGCTTTATTTTTATTTTAGCAAGATTTCACATGCAATAAGTTGGGTGTGGGGAGGAAAAGGGATCCCTGGGTTTGCCTGCAACCTCAGGAACATCTCTGATCCCAGTTGTATCTAATCCCTAAGGACCCACTCCTGCCAAAGTTCCCTGACCTTGCTGCTCCTGACCCTTTTTTCCACTCCTACTGAAATTCATTCATCCTGTGGCCTAAGCCACACTCATGGTGCCTACTAGGTGGCAACTACCTAATCATAAAAATGATCATGAGGTCATGTGTTCCTCCTTCAGTAAAGACCGTGTTTAAAGATGGCCTTTGAGAAGCAACCACCTGGGTTTGGCTGCCTACTTTAGACCAGGTGGGCAGAGAGCTGGATTCTGGATGGGAAAGAACTGGACTGGTAGGCTTGCTCAGCCTTGGCACAGCAGGCAGGCAGCCACCCACCCAAGTGGGTGAGGCTCCCAGGAAACTCAGCTCAGCTCCTGGAGGAAACCTGGAGCCAGTCTGGGGAGCTGGCAGAGCCCAGGGGAGCTGGCAGGCCAAGCCACCTCTCCGCCAGTCCTCCTCGCTTCCCATTCCCATCTCCTGTTAGTCAGCTGGGGCCTTGGCTGCCACAGGAAGCTCACCCACAAAGCGGAATTCCAGGAACTCCTGGCTGGGCAGACTTCTGGCTGGCATCTCAGTTCCTTTTTGCTTCTTAAAGGTCTCTGGTGCCGGAGCTGAGCCCCATGACCTTCCAGGCAGAATCCTGGCTGATCTCTCTGCCCTGCCCCCCCCCCCCATAATTACACTTCTCCCTTCTCGGGCCTTCTGAGAATCCTAGAAGGTCACTGCTGGAAAGGACCTTATTGATAGCAAAAGAGGAAGCCCAGCAGCCCTGGCCCATCTAATTGTTCCCACCTGCTAGTCACCAGCCTCTAGAAGTACAGTCATTCATTGGCACCAACTGATTTGGGACACTGTTTTATCCCTTGACTCTTTCTATAGGTAATGAAATAAAAAGGCTTCACTGTTCTAGAAAACAGGTAGCCCAGGATAGGAAGAGAAAAAGCAGAGCACACCCATCCCACCTTCAGGGGCCCAGGAGATGCAGAATTTTCTACAAGGATGAAGGACCATCTGCAGTGGCTGCTAAACTGAGTGTCTGAGTGCCAAGTGGGAGCAGAGCTGACTCCAGGCAAAAAGGGGGTGATGTCTTGGACTGGGGCTGGGGCTCAGTGGTAGAACGCTTGCCTCACACAGGCGAGGAACTGGGTTCGATCCTCAGCACCACACAAAAATTAAAAAAAAAAAAAAAGATATTGTGTCCATTTACAACTAAAAAAAAATTTAAAAGGCTGGTGGGGGGAGGCTCTCTCCAGGGAATCTGGGAGGAAGCTTTTCTTAGAATGTGATTTGACCTGCAACAACAACGATGCGACAGGCTTGCACAGGAGTATTTATAAGTGCAGTTTGGGAACAGGATCACTGTTAACCCCCTTTCTCTTCTTCATCCACGGAGCCTCACAGAAGAACTCTAGGCAGGACAGACTGTGTCTTGCCTTCTTGCAAAATATCTATCCACTAATCAATTAATTTCTTTCTTCAGCAGAGATCTTTGAGCACCTATTTCAGACCCCAAAGGTACAACTATAATCAAGGTAGATGAGACACCTGTCCCAAGGGGGACAATTAAAGACAGCCATGAGGGGCTGGGGTTGTGGCTCAGTGGTAGAGCACTTGCCTCACATGTGTGGAGCACTGGGTTCAATCCTCAGCAGCACATAAATAAATAAAATAAAGGTATTGTGTCCATCTACAACTTAAAAAAAAAGACAGCCATGATAGAGTGGGATAATGCACTATGTGAACAGAGAAAATACTAAGGGAACAGATGATAGCCCATCAGCAAGACCTGAGTGCCATGGCCAACCTGACCTCAAAAGACACTATCTCAGCTCAGAGGGGTTAATTTTCCCCAGGATCACAATCAGGTAAGTGATAGATGCCAAATCAACTCACCTGTGCAGTTTGAATCTTGCCTTTGCCACTTTTTAGCAAGTTACTTACGTATTCTGTGCCTCAGTTTCCTCATCTGTAAAAGGAGGATATAAGAAGTCTGCAGGGCTGTATGGGAAATTTTAATGCATCGGTATAGCAGTTCTCTCAAAGCATAAAGAATCCCCAGAACTCTTTCAGGACGTCCATGACATCAAAACAATTTGCACAGTAATACTAAGACATTATTTACCTAGATTGCTCTACAGTGAAGTTTTCCAGAGACCAGATGATGTGTGACATCATAACAGATGAAATGGAGATATAGATTGGCTGGGGATGTAGCTCAGTTGGTTGAGTGCTTGCCTCACATGCACAAGGCCCTGGGTTCAATCCCCAGCACCATATACACACAAAAAAAGAATGACTCAGATGAAATGTAGGTATAGGAACCCAATTTTCTTTGATTAAGCTAGATGTTAAAGAGATTTGCGAAATAATGTCATTTCACTACTTTTTTGTTTTGGACAATATAGTTTTTTTCATAAAGAATGTTATTTATATGGGCTGAGGTTGTGATTCAGAGGTAGAGTGCTCCCCTAGCATGCATGAGGTACTGGGTTCGATCCTCAGCACCACATAAAAATTAAAAATAAAGATATGTGTCCACCTGTAACTAAAAACTAAATATCTTTTTTTAAAAATGTCATTTATATTAATATGTAGTAAATTCTTTTTCTTCAGGATTGAGCCCAGGGGCACTCTACCACCAAGCTATATCCCAGCCCCTTTTATTCTTTTTTTGAGAGGTATCCTGGGGATTGAACTTGGGGACACTCAATCACTGAGCCACATCCCAAGCCCTATTTTGTATTTTATTTAGAGACAGGGTTCTCACTGAGTTGCTTAGCATCTCATTGTTGTTGCTGAGGCTGGCTTTGAACCTGCGATCCTCCTGCCTCAGCCTCCAAGCTGCTGGGATTACAGGCATGTGCCACATCCTCGGCTTGTTATTAGTACTTTTGATGAATTTATATTTTAAATTTCTAATATAAATATCACTAAATATTTCAGTAGCATGCTAGAGTCAGCTTGCCCTGGCTTGGGGAAGTGATGGCAGGTTGTTATCTTGATCTTGGCCTCAGTAAAAGTATTTACACCGTAGAAATTGACAAGTGCTACAAACCAGGACTTTCCCTCAAAGAACCAATTGTTAGACATTTAACAGCATAACACCAGATATAATCTACATAAATAAAAGCTCTTTAGGGTCCTCAAAAAATGTTATGAGCTAGTCAAAAAGTTTGAGAGCCACTGAATTAGCACTTATGAAATTCTTCCATCAGTGCCTGGTACATGGCTGGTTCTCAGTAATTAATTGTGAGCTATTAATCACCAGATTTCAAAGCTTAAAGACTTAACCTTTAATGGATGACCTTTTTTTTTTTTTTAAGCTGATGCTGCTGGGAATTGAACCCAGGGCCTCGTGAACTTTAGTCATGCACTCAACCACTGAGTTCTACACCCCTAAGCTCTGCCCTTATTTTTTTGGTTGTTTTTGTTGGTTGGTTGGTTTTGTGGTACTGGGGAGTAAACCAGGAACACTTTACCACTGATCTACATATCCAGTCCTTTTCATTTATTTTTAAATTTTGAGATGGTCTTGGTAAGTTGCATAGGAACTCGATAAATTGCCCAGACTGACCTCAAACTTGTGATCCTCCTGCCTCGGTCTCCCAAATTGCTGGCATGTGCCACCACACCCAACCTGGCCTTCCATATATATATTTTTTTTTCGTGGTTGATGGACCTTTATTTTATTCATTTATTTATATGCAGTGCTGAGAATTGAACCCAGTGCCTTACACATGTGAGGCAAGTGCTCTACCGCTGAACCACAACCCCAGCCCCTGACCTTACCTTTTTGGGGGTATTTTCTAAGCTCCAAGATGCTCCTCTCATTGCCTCCTCGCTCCCGACCCCTCCTTCAACCCTGGCTCCTCTTATCTCGCACCACAAAGTTTGTCTGCCTCTGGGTTTTCAGGTGCCACTCATGCTCTGTACTGTGTCCCAGAGAACAACCACTGGGAGAGACTTATTGCCACCCACTTGGCATGAGCAACACACTTGTAAAATGCTCCATTTTACATTTGTTTGCATTTCCAACCACCGAGCTAATTGTTTGTGTCTTTAGCTAACAAGCTGTGGCTGATAACAGGTCCATTGTCGGTTGTGGGTGTTGCTCAGAGGCTCTGGCTTTGAGATCCTTGAAGGCTTGGTTGGGTTTGGTTGTTTCATCATATTATATTTTAAGAGAATTACTGGGCAAGCCTCAGCTAGATTATGCAAATATGACTAAGTGTACTGTATAAAGGGCTCTGGCAGAAGCATCTCCAAACATCTCCAGAGCCAGGAATGACGATGAGGCTGGGCATTTGGAGATTCCAGTGAAAGAGATTTTTCTAAAAGGATGTAAATGAGTGACAGTTTACTAAATAAGACAAAAAACTTTCCTGACCAGAAGCCCAGTGATATCTAAGCCTAAGAATTATTAAACAAATGATAAATTAAACAAAGGATAAGAAAATAAACTGCCTAGCCGGACACGGTGGGAAATGCCTATAATCCTAGCAGCTCAGGAGGTTGAGGCAAGAGGATCCCGAGTTCAAAGCCAGCCTCAGAGATTTAGCAAGGACCTAAGCAACTGAGAAAGAGACTCTGTGTCAAAATAAAACATAAAAAGGGCTGGGGATGTAGCTCTGTGGTTAAGCGCTCCTGGGTTCAATCCCTGGGAGAGAGAGAGAGAGAGAGAAGAAAAAGAAAACTTGCAAGGTGAAAATATGGAGGTGAGACCATTCCAACCCCAAAGTTGATGGAGGATATAAAAATAAACATCCATTCAGGATAAAGAGCCTATCCTTTCTCCTTGCTTTGTTTAATTCAGTGGTTTTCTAACCTCAGTCATTTGAATATCACATCTGAGTTCCACCTGTATGGTTATTTAACTTTTTTCCTAAATTGTCTCATCTTTTTTTTAAAAAAATTATTTAAATAAATTAATTAATTTATTTAACCTTCATATTTCAAATGGACCCTTCATATTTTGAAAGGAAACTTCATACCCTATAGAGGGAACATCACTGTCATTTCCTACGTACAATAAATCCAATAACAACCAAGTATTATTATGAACTCTGGCTAGGCTCTTTTTCCGGCAAACATCCCAGCCCTGAGGCTAACACACTCTGTCCGAAAGAGATTAGCAAGATATGAATACTTCACCAGTGAAACCCACATCATGTACAACCTCCAGAATGAAGTCCTAATTAGAATAAGTTATACTCCATGAATGCATGATATGTCAAAATACACTCTACTGTCATGTATATCTAAAAAGAACGAGTTTTAATTTTTTTTTTAATAAAAGAGAGATTGGCAAGAGTCAGAGAGAGGTATTAAGGACACATTGGCACTAAAGTGAAACTTTCTCACTTTTAAAGTGAGGCTTTCTTTTTGACTTAATTAGGATTAAAAGAAAGTGTGACCCACTTCTAGGAATTTATTCCATGGCTATTCTCCACTGTGAATCAGCTACATGATCGTAGTCACTGTAGTCACTGCCAGACCCTCTGAGCCTAGAGCCAGTCTGGTGCTCAGTAGGTACTTAGTAAATATCTGTTGACTGCATGGATTAATTAATATGCAAAATGAAACAGGCACAAGGATATTGACTCCAACAATTCTTACAGTAGGAAATAGCTGAAAATAGGTAAGTCCATTAGAAGGGGACCCGTAAATTATATTTCAACCTTACAGTGGAATAGTATACAGTGTTATAAAGAATGCGGCAGCCCTACATACAGCATGAGGAACTCACCGATGTGCTAAATGAAATAAGCACAGTATAGAGCAGTTATGTGTAGTATGCTTGCATTTTTTAATATCTTTATTTTGTTTATTTATTTTTATGTGGTACTGAGGATTGAATCCAGTGCCTCACATGTGCAAGGCAAGCACTCTACCACTAAGCCACAACTCCAGCCCCCTTGCATTATTTTTTTAAGAGGCTATATGAACATATGAGTTTGTAGACACATAAAATATATCTGGAAAAACACAAAAACAGGTACGAATAGTTGCTTCAAATGAGGGGAACCAGGGTCAGGAAGTGAGAGAAGCATGCCCTTCTGAAGTATTTACAGAGCACACTCATCAACTACTCAAGAAATGGACACATGAAAACAAGAATTGGAAAAAAACTAGCTCAGCATGCGTTCCTATGTGACTTACAGTGTGGCCTGCTGCATGCTGTCTAGCGCACACTGGAGGACCCTGTGCCCCACTCTGGGGAGCCGTGGTTTATGGGAAGGCTCTGTCAGCATGGTGAGATTGTTGGAAGCACTCCTGCCTCCAGACAGGCTTAGCTAATCTCCACATCTTAACCCCCCAGTTTCCCTCCCCCCTAATTTAAGCATCCTTTATCTTAATTGGGTGAAACATATCTTGCTCCCGGATTGGCCCATTAGCAGGACTCACGCAATCCTTGACTGACATTCCTGGCATCCATTCACCCATTATGTCATTCACCCCCTTCCACAGCTTTCCCAGGCCAGGTCCTTTTCTCAGAAAATGGGAGTGGCTTCCGCGCACCCAGCGGCAGACCTGCCTCTTTCCTGTCTCCATGTGTTACCCAACCCTAATGAGCCTACACTTGAGACATTTTGAGGCTTTTGTCACTGTGGGATTTCATTCTATGGCTACTTTTGACTGTTGGGCATCCTCAAGTTGGCTAAATCCTTCAAATCACTGTACAACCAGTCTCGCATGTCACAGACCCAGCTCCAGGGGCTTAACTATGTAGCCAGAAGCTGAAGGCGGACATCCCTGGTCATTTGATGGTTCCAGGAGGCTACCAGGGACCCAGAGCCTGTAGAGCTTTCTATCACAGAAGGAGGTTTTTTCATTCTTATGCTGAGACACTGGCTGCTACACTTCCAGGCACCTGGTCCACATTCCAGACAGAAGAAAGGGCATAGGGCCAAAGGCAAAAATTCAATGTTAGGTTAAAACACTGTCTTTTGTCTGGTGTAGTGGCACATGCCTATAATCCCAGCAGCTCTGGAGACTGAGGCAGGAGGATCTCGAGTTCAAAGCCAGCCTCAGCAACTTAGTGAGGCTCTAAGGAACTGAACGAGACCCTGTCTCTAAATAAAAATTTTAAAAGGGCTGGGGATGTGGCTCAGTGGTTAAGCACCCCTGGGTTCAATCCCCAATACCAAAACACACCGATACACACAATAAGGAGCCACAGCAAGTTCTTGATTTGAGGAATGGTTTTCAAATCAATTCCACTGAACACACATTTACTGAATACCAACTCGCCATATGGTGATTATAAGCTGCCATCAAGGTGTATACTACTGTGTGTTAAGAAAGATAAGGCAGGCAAATAAATAACTGGAAAATGTGATCCCCGGAGAGGAGGCATTTCGCTGGGGACTGCATGATCAGGTATGATTTGACAGGCAGAGGCAGGGGACTGGGAGGCAGGGTACACTTGGTCTGCAGCCTTGGGTATGGATGAACCAAGAGGTATTTCAGAAGCTTATCTGCAGGGAAGCTGCGAAATTTTTTCCCCCCAAAAGGGCTATACTGGGAGGACATTGAGAGCCAGATAGTAAGCTTGAACTTCATACCTAGGCAATGGGGAGCCATTGAAAGTTTTGAGCAAAGGAGTGATAGACAATGTAGGAAAGATTGGCAAGGAAATTAAAGGAAGAAAGAGGGAAAGGTGAGCTCTCGTGAGGGCATTGGCAGGAAGGGGAGACAAAGGTAGAGCAAAGACAAAGGGATGATGGAGATCAAGTCAACGAGGCTTGGGGTCAGACAGCAAGAAGGGTCTGGGGCTGGAGGTGACAACATTCACATAGAGAGGGCAAGGAAGAGTTTGGGGGACAAGGTAGAGTTGAAGGTGCCAGGTGAGTAGAGGGCAGAAGACGGGCCCATGGAAATTCTGGTTTGGAGCTCAAGTTGAGCTCAGAAGTGAGGTGTTGGTTTGGAGGTCAATCACTGAGAGAGGACAACGAAGGGACAGAGGAAGCTCGGATACACGAGGTCCAAAGCCAGCGCTCCTCCTCTGCATCCCAGAATCCTCTCTCCTGCTATGGCTCATGACCTCAGGAGCAGCAGCGAGGCCCACCCCTCCCTCCCCACCCACACCCTATCTTTCTACTTACTCACTCAATACTGAACCTCTCTTTCCCGTCTCTGTCTCAGCTCTGCTCCTTGCCTCACTTGCCTCGGCCGCCTTGTCCCCATGCCTTTGCCTTGTTACTTCTCCTACTCGGATGTCCTTTCCACCTCATTCACCTGGCTTACCGCTAGTGCATCTGGTAGCAATCAATTCAAGCATCACCTCCTCCCTGAAGCCTTCTTTGATCTCTTCTATGTGTTCCCTCCACATTGTATCGTAGACATGCCTGTCTCCCCTGTTGAGACCCATTCATGACTCATTCATCTCTCTGTGTCATCAGGGCCTAGTCAAATGCCTGGCACATAGTAGGTGCTCCATTAATGTTTATTGAATGATTCTATGAAGCCAGGAGTGGATGAGAACTCCAATAGAGAGAGTGTAGAGAAGAAGGGGCTCAGGACTGAAAGTTGAAGACTTCTTTCATTTTTTAAAATATTTTTTAGTTGCCAATGGGCCTTTATCTTGTTTATTTATATGCAGTGCTGAGAATTGCCTCACACATGCTAGGCAAGGTTCTACCACTGAGTCCCAGCCCCAGCCCCTAAGCTGTCTGAATTTTAAGAATGGGAGAAGGAAACAGAAAGAGAAAGCACAATCTCTCAGAAGCCTTGGGAAAAGGATTGGCTCAAAATGCCAGGGATTGCTGGGAATACTTTCGCCTCTTCTTTCAGGTGGCAGGTCCTGGATTCCCTCTCTGAGCACCCCCCCCCCACTAGCTTAGTGGAACAATATGACCTTTATCCTTTCCCACCCTGTATCTGTGCTGATCCTGGGCTGTGTGCCCTCTGCACTGCAGGTGACTGACCCCTGCAGTCTCCTGGCCCAGTGAGAGGCTTTGGCCAGAAACTAGAAGGCCAAAGGAAAGGAGAATCTGGGTTTTCTCCCCATCCCTCCTGGTCTTGAGAGAAGCTGTGGAAGTGGTTGTGTCTGCCCTATGGTTTCAGCTCCTTCCAGGTGACCCTGGCCCCCAAAGGGGACTAAAGGGCCCATCCCCTCCCACCAGGGGGCAGTAGTGGATTCCTGGTTCCTTTGGCATCTTCTGGCCTTCTCCACTTTTCTATCCCCTGTGACTTGTTCCCTACATTAAATTCTGTTCCCTTGGTTGTATCCTGCCTGACACAGTACTGTCTATCCCTCCTGGGACTATCCTTGCCACCCTGAGGATGACTTAAGTTCTCATCTGCAGGTACTTGCTCAAGGTCTGCCCACCCACTAGACTGGAGGCTCCCTAAGGGCAGGGACTGATCCAGAGGTTCTTTGCTCCCTCCCCAGAGCCTGACACAGGGATGCTCAGGGTGTCCCATTTTCAGCTGCAGATAAGAACTGAGACGAGGCCATCTGCTAGGGGCAGAGAGTGGGTATCCACGGAAAGAAGGGATAATGGGCAGAGACCAGACTGCAAGGGGTACACTCAATTGGGAGACCAAGCAGACACCTGGAAACAGCATAAGGAAGCCAAGACAGGGGAGGTTTTATGCATTTCTTATTTCTAGGCTGGGGAGCTTGGTTGTATTTTCAGGTTAGAAGGAAAGGGCAAAGGAAGGAAGACGAAGGGCGCCAAGGGCACCCATGTTGTAGGACTTGAGATGCTGGGGCTTTGGGTGGAACAATTTGACCAAAGTGTCTCTTAGGAGGATTAAATCACCAGAAGGGTTGAGGATGACATGGAAAGGAAACAATCAGTGGGGAGGTGAGTTAGGAAGAGAAAACCAGTCAGGAAACAAGAATAATTTGAATCAGGCCAGCTCCCTAAGAAGGCTCCAAAATCTAGAGGAGGAAGGTCTCAGAGAGCTAGGTCCAGGACCCAGTCTTGGTAAGGTCATCTTTGCCCAGTGCCCCACAAAGTATCCCACCTAAGCAGCTCCACCCTTGGCCAAAATTGGCACCTCTCCTCCCTGCCACCTATATCCCATGGCTCCTTCTCTCCTCCACTAGCTGAATGGTTCATGGTGCTTCTTCCATCTCTCTGTGTGGGGTGAGTTTGGAGGGCAATAGGCAGGGGCTAGAATCAGCATGCAGTGGTGTGCTGGTGAGTGTTTTACAACCAGGTTGGGGAGCCAGCAGCCCTACTTGCACTGTTTGCCAATTTCCATGGTGTAAATACCCACCAAGTCCACTATTGAGTTACCAAACTGAGGTCACAGATTGCACAATAGGAAGAGAGCTGCATAATACCCCCGCCTGCCTCCCTGACCACCCTGTTTCTAGACTACCATCATCCCAGACCTCTGGAATGATGGCAGTAACAGGATGGGTCCAAACTGGGGATGGCAGCAATGGCACCACAATGGTAGACTTGGGTGGACCCCTGATGGAGAAGGTAAAATTATTTCTCCTCCAGAAACATCCATCTCCATCTCATATCTCAGCCTCACATCTGAATTCTTCTCGAGTGAAACTCAGGATCTCACAGGAATGTGGGGCCCAAGATCCCAAGGCCCTCGCTGGACACCATAAACTGTGCTGACTAAGGCAGTAAAATAAACAGATATAATTTCCTTTCTCCAAGGCAAACAGAAAAGGAAAAAATGGTCCAAGGGACCGAATTCTCTCATGAATGCATCAGGCTTACACACTCTTCCACAGAACTGATGGACAAGTTGGCTTCTTGAAGCCCAAAGTCTCTTTGTGGAGTTCTGCAGGCAGGAGGGCAGGGGCTCTGGAGTCACACCAGGTATGAATATTGGATCTTCTATAATAGCAAAGTGACCTTGGGACATTTACTTCTTTCTTAGCTATAGCTTGCTCACCTATAAAATGAGAAAGATGGTAATAGTACCTACTCTATGAATTCAGACTGTAGGATATTTCGACTGGTTGCAAACTTGCTCCCTTGGGGACATTTGACAATGCCTGAAGACATTTTTTGTTGTTCCAAAGTATGGATAGAGGAATTCTACTGGTATCTATCTAGTGGAAAGAGTCCAGGAAAGCTCTGAAACATCCTACAACACCCAGGATAGACCCCTTCTAACAATGAGTTATCCAACCTAAAACATCAATAGTGCCAGGTTGAGAAAGCCTGGCATAGAGAAAATATTCAGTGAGGTTAAATGTAGGAAGCACTACGCATCTGGCTCAATTTACTTTTTTATCACTACCTGAAGGAATATATATATAACTCAGGTTGAGTTACCAACCTGAGGTCATAGATTGCAGAATAGGAAGAGAGCTGCATAATACTACCGCCTAATATATACACCAATATATATATTGTAGAAGGACACAATATCTTTATTTTATTTTTATGTGGTACAGAGGATCAAGCCCAGGGCCCCACACAGGCCAAGCAAGCACTGAGCCCCAACCTCAGCTCCCTGGCTTAATTTCTCAAGCTCTCAAAAAAAAAAAAAAAAAAAAAAAAAAACCCGAAGAGGGCATTCTTTTGGAGTAGCACAGCCTCAGCCTTCTATATTCAGACCTGAAATAGATGGGATGTGAAACCCCCTGAGTACTGAGAACCTAGTTCACTGCTCAAGGCGTGAGTCACCTTGTAAATGCCAATTATTTTATTTAAAGCAGGACCAAGGCTGCACAAGTGACTCAGGGCTAGAAGCCTTCCCAGGTTGTTGTGACTTAGGCCAGGAGGAAATCATTTTGCCATGAAGCTCTCCTTCTAGAGGGTGTGTAAGCATTTCAAGACTCAAACACCCCAGTGCTCCCTCACAAGGGCTGTCAGATTGTTTTGTCTCACCCCACAAGCAGTGAGGCTTGAAAAGACCTGAGAAAAGCAGTCAAAAAGAAGTCCCATTTGTCCCAAATACTTTCTTTACTAGTATGTAGTGGCTGTTCCTCCCCTGACACCTGACTTGAAATTCTTTCTCTGGAATTGCAACTTCTGGTTAAGAGTCAGGCTCTCTCATTAACATGCATTAGTATTCATGCATAGGTTTAAAAAGAGGAAAATCCAGATGGGAGAGGTGGGGCATGCAGGGGAGCCAGGACCTGAGAAGGGTCAAGGGAAGCTGGGTAAGGCACTGGTGTTACTGCTGTTGACCGGTGACGAGTCCTTGCTTCCCCAATGTTGAAGAATAACACCAGAGAAGCACCCGAGGCAAGGTCAGAGTAGAAATTAGAAGTTTATTAAAGGACAGAAGAAAAGACTTCTCCCGGAGGAAGAAGGGGACCCAAGAGGTAGAATCCGTTGAAGGGAGAATGTGTTCCCCTTTTTATAGTTTTTGGTGATGGAATGTAGGTGGGAAGGCCCAAGGGGTGGGACACAGGTGGGCCAAAGAAGTAATCTGGGCAGGAAGGACTTCTGAGGCAGCATCTTCAAGTTTGCTGTTCTTTAACACTTCTTTGGATGGGCTATCTTCAAATCTGCTGGGGCTGTTCATTAACATTTCTTTGGGATGGGCTATCTTTAAATCTGCTGGGGGCTGTTTTCTGGACTTCATTAACATTTCAAGAGTTGCTCAACTTTTCCGGGGATTCATTCTCATCTCCATTTTAGATCTCACTCGATATTAGACCGGATTTACCTAACTACACTGACTACCTAATTTTAAATCTGGCTTCACTGGGACACTGGGTGTCCTAAAGAAGGGTGAAAAAGGGAGAAGGCAAAAGCAAGCCAGGAAGTGCCTGCACTATCTGGGCCTGTGCCCACATCTTTCCAGAGAAGTGCTGCACCCAGAGGCCAACAGGTGATGGGAGGGACCATACAGGCACCTAAGACCTGATAACCAACCTGAACATCTGACCCAGCTCCGCCCTCTCCTTGAGTCACTGAAATGAAAAAGCCTGGGAATGGAAGGAGTTGTAGGGGCCCCCAAGTCCAGCTTCCTTCTTGCCCACCATCTCCCAGCAGGTCACAGGCAGAGTCAGAATACGCCCCAAAGACTGTTTGGCTCCAGAGCAGAGGCTCAATGTGATCCCCAACCTGAAATGTTTCGGGGGGCCAGTCATGATATAAGGTTGAGTGGTTTGGGAATAAGATAACCATCTGGGGACTATAGGAGACTGTAGGCTCTAGTCTAAGGCATTCAAATACACACAAAAGGGCCAGCCAAATAAAGCATATTTCTGACCTGGGTGAGTGGGTGAGGCCCTCAGGTTGTGAGTTTTCAACAACTACCTGAAGGAATGTGTAGCCCCCTAAATCAGATGTCTGCTGAGTACAAATCTCCAGAAAGAGGCTTTAGGACTGTCTGCAAAGTGGTCTCAAGCAAATGGTGGCGTGGCCTTGGCTCAAACCCTTCCAGAGATGGAGTGCTCATTACTTCTCAAGCCAGCCCCCACACCTGCAGGAGACCTCTGATGCAGTCAGGAAGCCTAGGGTAGGAATCCCTCATTATGACAACGTACAATCTGAAATGTTTATGGAAATCAACTCAAGACCACTGCGGGAACATTAGCAAATACTGGAAAAGTAAAACTATCTATACGTTCCGTACTTCCCCCTCCTTCCAGCCCCACTCTGAAAGTAGCACTGTTGATACCTCAGTGTATACTCAAACTCTATCTTCTCATTTATGTAAAAATCTCTTCTCTCTGGCTCTGTGGCCTGTAAATTCAAGAGGTGATGCTTCGTGCAGCACTCACACCACACTGTTTTTCCAGCAGCCTAAAGGGGATGTACCACGCCGCAAGCACGCTTAGCCCTGGGTTTCAACACACGTGGTCTGCCCTGTGCAGGCCCCTAGCTCCCCAAGCTTCTCCAAGACAGGCAGTGTAACCTTCTTACTCATCCTCAGGGACTCTACAGTGCCAGGCACACAGTAAGTGCTCGATAAAAGTATTTCCAACCAGACCACCCTCCACCCGCGCCACAACAGCCCCGCCCTCTCAGCAGAGGGAGAAAACGAGACCCGGGAGGAGAGCGCCTCTTCGTCTCTAGGGTAACCGAAGTTAGAGCTGGGAGTGCCCACGCATGCGCACAGTCGCCCTTCCTTCCCGTAACCTCAAGAAGAATGCAACCGGTTAAAAAAAAAAAAAAAGAGTGCCAGAATCCGAGTGCGCATGTGTAGTTACACCAACACCAAGGCCGCCTCCGCCTTCTGTAAATCGGTCCGCAATCTCCTCTATAAACCTTGACCGGAAATAGTGCCCATTTCTGTAAACTTGACCTCGTTAACCAATCGTTGCTGGGGAGAGGAATGACAGCAGACCGGGATGGGCCGTCTCATTGGCTGGTTTGGGATACTGGGCGGGGCCAAGGGTCGTGGTGTGGCCAAAGAAAGGAGGCTCCAAAGCCCGGCAAAGTCGCAGCCGGGGGGGAGGCGTGGCCCCGGGGATGGCCAAGAAGGTGGAGAGGGGGTGGGGCGCGGTCCCGGGGCGGGGCCGGGGCGGGGCGATCGTGGGCTCAGAGCACTGCGTTCGGCGGCCGGCGGCGGGAGATCGCTGGCCAGCGGCTCGCCACACTCGCTTGGTTGGGGAGATCGGCGCTCAGCCGGTAGGTGACTGGGCGGGGCCGCAGTACCTGAAGCTGGGCACCAAGGGAGCGGCGGGGATGGGTCGTCCCCCAGTCCCGGGCCGGGCTGCGGCCTGGCCCGCCGCGCGGTAACGGGGAGGATCAGTGGTCCGGCATTGGCTTTCGGACCCACTCGCGCCGGATCCTGGACGCCCGGGCTGTCCGCCCGCGCGCCCTAACACGCGCTGCCAGCGCCGCGGTCGCCCGGAGCCTGCAGGCCGCGCACCTCCGCAGGCCACACGTTCGACTCGATAGAGTATAGGGGCGCTCTGCTTCCCCTTCCCCAGTACCCTTGCTGCCGTGCGCAGCTGCCCCACCACCAGGTCCGCCCCTCATGCTTTGCGCCCTGGATGACCCCCTGAAGAAATGCGCACTCCCACCTGTTCTGGCCTTCCCTGGGAAGTGCTTGATGTCACACCCCATCAACGGCCACCCGCAGCATCCTCCCTTCTCGCTGCCCGCGACCCATCGGGACTTTACCTGTCGGTTCAGATGGAAGCCCATCATGGCTCTGGCAACTTGCAGCCATTGGGCACCAGGCAGAAAGAGGCCAGTTGTACAGTGCAGATGCCCACCTACCCAGGAACCTCATTGTTGCTTGCTAACTTCAGAAAAAGTCTTTCCTTCCAAGTTGAAATTAAAATGTTGCTCTCAGCCCTCAAGGCTGGACTGGGGCGTGAATGAATTAATGTGGAGAGGATGAATGCAAAAAAGATACAGAAATCAGTGGTGTCAGTGACAAAATTATTTTTAACTAGAGACAGTGAGCACCAATGACCCATTAAGGACTCTAAAAATGAATGAAATTAAATGATGAGATGGAACCATGACGCAAAATAGCAGACTAAAGTTTATTCCAGGAAAAATGTTGAAAACCCTGTGACTAAAAAAATAGTCTTTCTAAAAGATTAAAGGAAGATAGTATCTTAATATTAGTAATGCATTTTTTGCTTATTATCTTCATACCTATAATCTTTTCCCTTCAGCCCTTTGTGTTCTATGATTGTCCAGTTTTATTGGTGAGGTACCTGAGGTGATAGGCATACAAGATATCTTGCCTGATGCCACATAGCTAACTGAGGGTGGGTGTCTCAGACTCCTAAATCAGGACCATGTAATAGCATTCAGATGGAGAAAGGATGGAGAAATGTTTGGTGTGAATTTATACTCTTAATGTGAGAGGACTCTTGCAAGATGCTTGTTGCTTAGGATGTATTTCAGTTTTCTCTTGATGTTTCTAAAGTACTGTCAAAGTGAGTTTTTGGAGTGAAGCCAGGCTTCTGAGTTTCTCAAACACCTTTGAGACATCCTCATTTATTTGGAAGGGTGTGATGAACTTCTCAGAAGATGTCAAAAGTTAGGGTGTCTGCCTTTAAGTTTAGAAAGAAGTACCCAAGTATATGTACCCAGAAATATAATATGTACCAGTTTGTGAAATCAGACAGCAATAAGCTGCTAAGCTTTAGGTCATCTTCTGATTGTTTTCTGATTATAAGGAGCAGTTCTGAAGGGGGTTTTTGCCTCTGGTGTTGTCTGTTAGAGTTTGTGGGAGCGGCACCACTGAGACCCTGCCAAATGAGCCTTCATCTATTAAACAAAAATGTCTGGTTGAGCCGTTTCGCCTCAACAGATGGTAGTTTGGTTCCTCATTTTGGTCTCCTGGTGAACACTGACTCCTTTGTGATCTGCTTGGAGTGTTTATCTATCACTTAATGCTGAGCAGAGGGCCAGCCCTGATTGGTTGTCCAGCCCTAGGTGACTGTTGTGAGCTTTTTGGTAAGTGATAAAGAATTATCTCTGGCTAGGATCTGGTGAGAGACCTGTAGAGGTGAAAAAGAGATAGAAACTTTATCAGAGGTTGTTTACTTGGTTTTTGACCCCTCTTAAGAGTGTTGTATCACTTTGGCCTGTCAGTTTTAGTTTCCTATTTTCTTCCTGTCTCAGTGGACAGCACATGGACTTTCCTAAGAGGCCTGCCTGGCTTGTGAAGAGCTGACAGATTCATCCTGGTTAGCTTCACAGATTTTCTTTCTGGGTAAAAGCAGAAATCTTAAAACTAAATTCTGTCCTAAATAAAAGGTTGCAATCAGCTTGATACACATACAACCAGTATATTTCTACTGATGGCTTCCATCATCTCATAGCTGTTTTTTTTTTTTTTTTCCTGGCAAAAGGTTAAAATGCAACTAAAATTATGCTTTCGTGATTAATAAGTCACTACCGCAGTTGTGTCTGATGCTTCCTGTTTGCCCCATTTTAGTATTTCAGTTAAACTGCAAACATCTGAGCATTATGGGCACTTTTGATGGCACCAGTGTGAAACTGGTGGAGAGGAGGACAATTCAGGGAGTGGATTGGGGAGCCATATGGATAAGTCAGCCCTCTGGGCTGGGCATACCAAGATCCCGAATAAGGGAAAGGAATGGGGGCTGAGAGTCCTCCCTGGGTCGGGTGAGCATTTAAAGTGTGAGAGCTCTGAGTTGACTTGGTGCTGCTGACAGCAGTAGATTAGAAAGGGAAGGCCAGACAGGTGTGTGCGGAGATTGTATTGGAGAGCATTTCTGCTGCGCTGGGGACATTGAGGTGCGGGGTCCTTAGCTCTGGGCTTATTTTACTGCCCAAGTGACAATGAAGAAAAAGTAAGTTTTCCTCAGTGGCCTGTGTATTCTTCTTTGTATTCTGGTTTAAAAGATCCTCTTTCCTTCTTGCTGCTTTAAATCTTTATTTATTTATTTATACATACATATTGCAGATTGAACCCAGGGGTGCTCTACCACTGAACTATATTCCGAGCCCTTTTTGTTTTTGATTTTGAGACAGAATCTTGCTAAGTTGCCCAGGCTAGTCTCAAGCTTGCAATCTCAGCCTCCCAAATTGCTGGGATTATGGGTGTGCGCCTGGCTGTTTGTTTTACATTCTTTAATCCCTTAGCACCCTGTTAAAAACCCCTTGAAATATGTGCATCAGGAGTAATTTTGTAGCCAGTCTTTATATTTTCGTACAGTACTTAATGAAGAAACAGAGATCAGAAAAGTGAAGCCAATAAGGAGAAATAGAGTAGACAAGACTACTCAGGGAATCAATGTCTTGCCCAGGGTCTAAACTCACTTTTTCTGACATCTAATTCCTGTCAACTGCTTTTTCTAACTTGCTCAAGAAAGGATCAGGATTTGTGTTTGTTTTTGTTTTCCCCAAAACGTGACAATGTTTGAACCTAACTAAACCAAGCCAACTTTTCTATTGTAGCAATTATATAATTGATATATATAATCAATTTTCTATTGATTGATATTGCTAATTATTCGAGGGCTAAAAGATAAGTAGCCTGTCATCTGGACAAGTCTGCCTATGCCCATTTATTTCCCAGAAAGTAAGACAGAGAGGTCAAGTGATCTGTTCAAAGCAATAGAGCCATTCCTGGTGTCCCTGTGTCAAGTGTGGTAGTTTTGGGCAGTCAGCACACACAGACTGGGGAGGGCAGGGTCTGCTGCTGTCTGCCTGTGTGTCCTCAGGCAAATTGCTTCACTTCTCTAAGCATTGGGTGCCTGGTCTGTAAATGGGATAGGATACTTCATGGACTATTTTAAACAGAAAAAAACAGAGGTGGTACTATAGTGTCTTGCTCAGTGCCAAATTGTTGTTGTTGTTGTTAGTGGTAGTAGTCGTTGTAGTAATAGCAGTAGTAGTAGTTGCTGATTACTACAGTGTGACTAGACCTGTTTTCTGTAAGATGATGTCAAGAAGAGTCAGATTGCCTGACAGGACAAGGAGGCATTTTCTCAGTAGGACCTCCAGGAGGCTGTTTCTCCGGCCTAGAGGTTTCAGCTGTCAATGTTCTCCCAGTTTTACACTAAATTCTGCCCTTACCATACTCTAAATGAGCCTTAAAAGGCCCAGGCTCTGTGCTGTCATAGTTGGCGATGCTAAGCAGTGGGCACCATCAGGGCTTCCCAGGACTTCCAGCCTCTGGCAGAGCTGGGCCTGTCTAGGGACTCCCTGCTGTCCTGCATGTAGCTAAGTAGGTTCCAGCACTAACTCTGAGGTGAAAAAAAGAATGCTCTGTGGATCAAGATAAAAAATACTTGATCTTTTGGGGGTAGGAGGCAATATTTGGTTCTGTAGGGTAATATTCCCACCACCACTTGACACCCCCAGACCACCCCCTCTTTCTCCCTTAGAAAAATGTCTTATCAGCTTATCTCCACTACTTGGTCTGGGAGCCCTGGATCTGTAGAGTCAGGACTTATAGATTTCCCTTAAATTCTCAAAAAAAAAAAATCATATTAGACTAAATTTTTTCTTTCCCTGAATATAAAACAAAAATATAAACTCCCACCAGATGGATGTTCCCTTTAAATAACATTTTGTTTTCTCTTGGGGAAGCTGACTTGATGGCTGAAGAGTCATTTCTAAAGTGAACCTAGTTTTTAGAAAAAATAGATCACCGGATGTCAGGCTTCATGTGGAGCTCGGTTCAGATGAAAACGAAAGCAGCAGGCTCGCAGCAGCCCTCCCTTGGCTTCAGGCTGGAGGCGAGAGGCAGTGTTTGGACCCTGCTCAGTCACCGGCTGGCCCCACACTGTATTTGATAGGTGCCTTAGTCATTTTCCAAGCAGCTCTGCTTAGGTGAGCAGAGCACTTTCTCTGGAAGGTGAGTCACCCGTGCAGAGGTGTAGGTGACGGGTGATTTGTTCCCCAGCACAGTTGCAGAGGAAGTCCTGAGCAGACCTTGTTGAGAAGCTCTCTGCCAAAGATCACTCTCATTCCAGCCCAAGGGCTAGGAGGCAGGGAGCAGGAAGCCAGCAGGAGGCTCTGGGCTTGCTGACTGACAGATGGCTCCCCTGGCGGGGGTCATGTGAACAAGGCACAAAGCCCAGGTCAGCAGTGTCCCTGTGCTCCTGAGTTGAGCCACCTTGAGGGTGGAAAATGGCCCACTTCCAGGGACAGTCAGCAAAGCAGCAGGAGGGGAGCTTTGGCCCCAGGGAGCTGGGAAATCCCTTGGCAGAAAGCAAAGAGATACAAACTGTACTTTGATATGAAAGACCTTTTGGGGAACCCTCTCCCCACTGCCTTCCTTCTAACTACCTGAGTTGGAGGCTTGCAAGAGCTCTGGTGATTGGAGAGGCTAGATTTCACCCTGACCTTGGGAAGCTTTTGGAATTCTAAGCCTGCCTCCACCTGGTTGTCTACGTTTCCAGATCCAGTGTTTAGACTCAGAAAGAAGGGGCAGGTGGAACACCTGAGCCACCCTTCCCTCCGAGTTTCTGGTGGCTGCAGCTTCTGCTGACTCTTTTCCCACTAAAGTCACCATCAGGTGTCCATCAAGGTAGAGGTTTGTTCCTATTCTCTGTACTTGATTAATGCGGTTGGTGTTGAGTTGCACTGCTGATGGGTTAGGGACATCTATAAGCACAAGGTGGCCTTGACTTTATGGAGCTGCAACAGAGGAACTGTTATTCCCTAGCAAGTGTTCCAGTTTCCTGTCTCAGTCACAGACTCCTCCCCAGCTCCAGTGCCCACACCCCACCAGTCTAGCCTAACCAGCGGTCACTTTGGGCTGGCATGGCTAATAATCTTAGGCCCTAACTACTCTGTTAAGAAAATGGTTAGGCCAGGCACCATGGTGCATGTCTGTAATCCTAACAGCTCAGGAGGCTGAGACAGGAGGATCGCAAATTGAAAGCCAGCTTCAGCAATTTAATGAGGCTCTAAGCAACTTAGCAAGACCCTCTCTCAAAATAAAAAATAAAATAAGTGCTGGGGATGTGGCTCAGTGGTAAGCACCCTGGGTTTAATCCGTGCTACCAAAAATTAAAAAATCAAAATTTAAAAAAATAAAGAAGAAAGAACTATTAGCATTTGTACCCTCCCTGTTTTGCAGAAGACAAAATGGTGGCCCAGAAAAACTGAGCCAGTTGCCAAAAGATGCCCAGCTAGTTAATGGCCGAGCCTGAACTAAAACCTGGGCTCCTTTGAGCTGGGCTTTGCTGCTACTGGTCAAAGGAACTACTGCTGGATCAGGAATTTTATTTTGTTAACCAGCTCCTCCTTTTATTTCCTCACATCAATCCTGTCTCTCTCAGCCTTCCTTCAAGCTCCACCAGGCCTAGAAAGGGTGGAGCCCAGCAGCTGCTGCCCTGTGTCTAAGAAAAAATAAACAGAAAGCTATTTATTTGGCACTCTCTTGTATGACGAGCTTTATGTAATCAAAAGAAGGCCAAGGTTGATAATACAGGTCTGGGCAGGGTTACCCGGAAGTCTAAAAGGTTGCCTGCACCTTTAGGGCATTTTCCAACCTTGCCAAGCAATGTCTGACCCAAAGTGGGCTTTTGGTGACAATGGGTGATTGCTTGCAAGGCTCCCAACCCACTGGACACCTAGAAGCCCTTTCACATCTTTCTTCTGTGTAGAAACGGCATGTTGCCCATGGTGTACAGGTGGCCAGAAGAGCCAGAGTGCTCGGGCATCATCCCACCTGGATTCGCTGGGCTTCTGTCAGTGAGAGGCCCTTCCTTGAGGGCAAAGCATGATGTCATCTCCAGATGCTGGCCACCTATAAGTGCAAAGAGCCATTGTATCTGAGATCCACCACCCATCCCCTACTAACATTGACCTTTCCTTTAACTGGGGCAGAATCAGTGTTCTAGTTGGTACACTGGAGAGACTTGAAAGGAAAGGGGGTATAGCCAGCCTCGAATGAGCATGTGATTGCCAATTAACATTATGCTTGGAGTTCTTTAGGTGAACCCAGCCCCTTCAGCCATGCCCAGCAGTCCCTCATGGCAGATGCTGTGCTTTGAGAAGCAGGAATAGCTCTACAGAGATAAACGTAAAAGACAGAGGTTGGTGTACCACCTCCCACGTGGCATGCATACGCACATCTGAGCCGGGTGGACTTTGTCCGGGACACAAGGGTTATTTTCTCGCACATTAGGAATAAATGGGTCTCAGCTGGGTGTAGTGAGGCACACACATAATCCCAACAACTTGGAGGCTGAGGCAGAAGGAATCTAAGTTTGAGGCCAGCCTTAAGAACTTAGCAAGTCCATCTCAAAATAAGAAATAAAAAGGACTGGAGGTGTAGCTCAGTGGTAAAGTGCCCCTGGGTTCAATACCAGTATAAGGAAGAAAGAAAGGAAGGAAGGGGGTCTCTAGGTCAGCATTTAGAAAAGGGACTGACAGCAGCCAGTTTACAGGACACTTTCTTGCTGGGGAGCTGTCAGAATATAACCTCCATGATATGGCCCCTTCTGCAGGGATCTGGTTCTTTCCCCTCCTGTGGGCCATACAATTAGACATATCAGAGCCTGTGGCCTTCACTTATTCTTCAGGAGTGTGTCAGTCATTGTTTTATGCAGGGAATGTTTGCCAGGGTGTGTCAGTTGTGCCAGGCTCTGCAAATTGCAAGAAACTGGAGTTAAGGGTTTTCACCTTTATGGTGGTACAGAAGCAATACATATTCCATTGAAATCATACTTCACATTTTGAATTTGATCTTTTCCCTGGGCAGCGACACATGGTAGGAGACTGTGGTGATGCTGGGCAGTGGCAACAAGCTGCAGCTCCCAGGCAGCCCTGCTCAATTGGTAGAGTGCTTGTCTAGCATGTATAAGGCCCTGGGTTCAATCCCCAGAACCACCAAAAAAAAAAAAAAAAGTAATGGCAGTGGTTCAGGAGGCTGAGGCAGGAGAATCGTGAATTCAAAACCAGCCTCAGCAATTTAGAAAGGCCCTTAGAAACTTAGTGAGACCCTGTCTCAAAATAAAAAATAAAAGGGCTCGGGATATGACCGAGTGGCTAAGCACCCCTGGGATCAATCCCTGGTACCAAAAAACAAACAAACAAACAAAAAAAAAAAAAACAGGGCCGACCTCTCCCACCTTTGGAGGTATAGAGAAAAGGAGAAACCACACCTGCATATCCCATGTGATTGGTGCCCCTCAGACTGAGTCATAGGCTGATAGCCCAAGACCTGAGAGTGATCACACTTCTTGATAACTAGGCCCACCATTCCAAGGCTTTTAGGCTTACCACAGGGAAAGTTCTCACCTGTCATATTCCAGCTGGTCAGCACAGTGCCTGGAACATGGAAACTGCTGCATAAGTATTTGTGAGCAGAATCACAAGAGTCAAATCTAAATTCCTCCCAGGAATTGGTCTGAGATCATCTGAGAGTTACACCCTGCTTCCAAGGTCTTTCCTTCCTTCCCAGGGGAGAACAAGAATGTGTCTTGTTATTATAAAAGGGACATGTCAAATGCACCCTGGCCACTTATGTCCTCAAGCTGGTCACTTGAGCTAGTTTGTCAAAGAGTATTTAGGCTGGTGTCTGAAATTAGGTCATGATCAGGGTTCCACTGCCAAAGGGCAGAGTGGCCCATGTGCGTCCTTCCATCCCCCCCATGCCTTGGAAGTCTTCTGTGGAAAGCCAACTTATCTGGGTTTCTTGTTTATTCTGAAGTTCCTCAAATTAGTTCCTCAATTTCAGAACCAGTCACTAGTAACTACTGTGAACTTGAAATTTCCTCCCTTACAGGAGCCTGAGCCAGTCTTCATCTTCTCTTATTACAGGTAGACCCTGCCTGAAGCCAGTACGGCCTGTAAAAACCAGATTTACAACCCCAAAAAGCAGGGGGTGGGGTTATATTTCAGAAAAATTGACTATGTCCTAGGGTCCTGCTCCTTGTTCTGAATCTAATCTAAAAGGTCAAATAAGAGAGTTGCTTGTAATGATGGTCTCAAGGCTTGGCAATCATCAAATGCATTTTAAATGATGAAAGAAACTATGTTTGGCATGATTCTAGACTCAAGGACAGCAGTTAGATATTTGGAAACTGGTCATTGTTGAATGGTATATACTGCAGCCCCTACTGTATGCATGAGAATATTTAGTTACACAAAATATTCTAAAAAATTCCTTGCTGTTTTTTTTGGGGGAGGGGAGTGGGGCAGGGGTTGGAAGGGACTGGGGATGGAACCCAGGAGCACTTAACCACTGAGCCACATCTCCAGCCCTTTATTTATATATATATATAATTTTTTTTTTTTTTTTGAGACAGGGTCTCACTAGGTTGCTGAGGCTGTCTTTGAACTTGCGATCTTCCTGCCTTAGCACCCTGACCCTCTGGAATTACAGGTATACACCACTGTGCCAGGCTCTGCTGCTTATTGTATAAAGTGAAGTACATGTGAGGTTGGTTTTTGTACTCACTACCATTTCCCTCCTTGTTCTCCCACATTCCAATTGCAAATTGACCTCTGTGAAGCAATGATACTTTCTGGCACATGATTTCTTTTTGTTTTAGGCTGTCCCTGTGCATGGGATTTTAGCATTAAATTGAAAATGCCATTGTAATGCTATTCTTTTAAAGTTTATCAAATGTCCTGTATCAGGGGCCTAGAGACAAAGTATTGACCATATTTATGACAATGGTAGTTGATACTGAAGGCTTTGTTATAAAAGAATAATAATATAGACAAGAAGATTGGAAGCCAGGAACAGTAATACACACCTATAATCCCAAACTGAGGCAGGAGGATCACAAATTCGAGACCAGCCTGGGCAAGACTCTATCTCAAAATTTTAAAAGAACTGGGGATGTAGCTTAGTTGGTAGAGATGTTTAATCATTCTAGAGTTAATCACTCTATAAGGAATAATGTCTGCCTAGCATATATGAGGCCCTGGGTTCAATCCTCCCAGTACTGGGGTTGGGTGGGGTGGCCTGGAAGCAGCAGAATTATAAAATGAATGGCAGATTTGAACTTTGTCATAGAGTTGGTCCTTGGGATGGGCCCTGCGCTGGTCTAAAGAACACGGGCTTGCCTTAGAGTCTTTGCTCCCAATTTCTTTCTCCAGAACATTAAACTGGCTGAGTTCATGCTTCCTAATTAAGATGCTTCCTCCTGGGTCAGTCCCTGGGTTTCTCACCAACAAATCTTTGGCTTATGACAGCTTCTGCATTTGGGTCCCAATTTTAAAGTTTAGATCATTTGAAAGGGGATTCAGTGTCATGGCTATGAGTACGGGTTTTGATGTAAAGTCCCCTGTGTAAATCTTGCCCTTGCTATTTCCCTGCAGTGTTGCCTTGGGCAAATTACTTCATTGACTGAGTCTGTTTCTTCCTCCATAAAGGGCTTTCTCAGATTTGTGAGGATTGATACATAGCAAGCACTAATAGTTGTCACTAGTCGGGAGCTGTGGCGCACACCTGTAATCCTAGCAGCTAGTAATCCTAGCAGCTCCGGAGGCTGAGATAGGAGGATCGTAATTTCAAAGCCAGCCTCAGCAAGGCAAGGCACTAAGCAACTCAGTGAGACCCTGTCTCTAAAGAAATAAATACAAAATAGGGCTGGGGATGTGGCTCAGTGGCCCAGTGCCCAAGTTCAATCCCCAGTACCTCCCCCACAAAAAATAGTTGCCATTATTAATTTGTATTATTATTGACAACCAGCATGTTGGTAGTGGAGACAGGCCAGATGGGGTCTACTGAATGTTCTTCAGAGACATCCTCAGGGGTTGGTTGCTGACTGCTGTGCCCTTCTGCTCTCAGGATTCTCCTCCTCCTCCTCCTCCAACAGTGTGTAATAGACTTTCTGCTACTAGGGCTGCTGGCTAGAAACTGGGAGTGGGGGTGGATTTCAGCTCTGCATAGGCAAGGACTTGCAAATAACTTGCACTTCAAACATGGAAAGGACTGCTCATCTTAACAGCTTCCATCTCACTTTAGGAACATTATGCTGGTGCCAGGCACTGTATTGTGTAAATTAAACATTGTTTCGTATAGTTAATCATTCTGTAAAATCCTGTTAGGTAGGTTTGAGGATGCCTATTTTACAGATGAGACAAATTCTCAGATTAAATAAACTGTGCCCTGGTGGTCACACACCAGAATGTTGAGGAACTATGATTGAAAGTTGGCTTTTGCAACTCCAAGGCCACCCTGTTATATAGCCAGATAGCCGTCCCTCAGCATTGGTAAGAGATATGTTGGAACAGATTACCTCTAAAGGCCCTTCTGATCCTACGATCATTTTGGAAGTCCTTTATTTATTTATCCCTCTACCCAGTTTGCCCCCAACCCCAAATACCTTGAGGGCAAGGATCATCTTTCCAGTAATAACCAGTGTGTTTGGGAACCACTGTCTGATGCTGCCTACTTGCCCAATCCATAAAAATAGGAGAAAACAGTCTGCTAACAAAAGACTCACCCAGAAATTCCAGCCCCCAGGATTTACCACTTACAGTTACTCATATAAATATACAAAAATGTGATAAGGGTGGGCCTTTTTGAAGTATAAGTGAAAAATATGGCTCAGTGGCAGAGCACTTGTCTAGCATGAACAAGGTTTTGTGTTTGATCCCCAATACCACAAAAAAAGAAAGAAAGAAAGTGAAAATTTAATTAGTAACAAAGTCTATCCATAGAAGAATAGGTGGAGAAATGATGATATATCTGTAGCAGGAATCGCAGGAGCCATTTTTTTTAAGTGAAATATTAATTGGGAGACTGAGACTGGAGGATCATAAGTCTAAGACCAGCCCAGGCCTCAAAATAAAAAGGGGTTGGGGATGTAGTTCAGTGGAAGAGCACTTGTCTAGTTTGTACAAAGCCTTAGATTCCATCCCCATTACTACAAAAAATGAGACAGATCTTTATGTACTGAAATGCAAATTAAGTGAAGGTAGTAATTTATATAATATCAGGGATTACATTCTCTTCTTTATCTAAAATATAGTGCCATCCTGTATGTTTTTTTAACTTTTACTTTTTTATATATATCTTTATTTTATTTTTATGTGGTGCTGAGAATCGAACCCAGTGACTCACGCATGCTAGGCGAGCACATTACCACTTGAGCCATATCCCCAGCCCCTGTATGTTTATATATGTATAGCAATGGAACTAGAAGGATTTACACAAAGCTTAAATATTTCTTATGTTTCAGGGAAGAGGGAATTCTTCAGGGATTTTTGTTAGGTTTAGTTTTTTATTGTTGTTTTGATTTATAGAGCATTTATGTATTGCTTAAAATTTTAAAACGAACAAGTATTTTGTATTTTAAAAAAGTAAATATTGCATTTATTTATTTATTTATTTATTTATTTATTTATTTATTTTGGTACTGGGGATTGAACTCAGGGGCGCTTGGCCACTAAGCCACATCCCCAGCCCTATTTTGTACTTAATTTAGAGACAGGGTCTCACTGAGTTGATTAGCACCTCCCTGTTGATGAGACTGGCTTTGAACTCCTGATCCTCCTGCCTCAGCTTCCTGAGCCTCTAGAATTACAGGCGTGAGCTACAGTGCCCAGAAAGATTTTGTTTTATTTTATTTTTTAAGAAAAGGAGGGTTTGAGATCATATGTAAGCAAGGTAGGGGAGACTAGCCAAAAAGCTTGCCCCTGGGGCTGGGATTGTGGCTCAGCGGTAGAGCGCTCGCCTAGCACCGGCAGGACCCGGGTTCCATCCTCAGCACCACATAAAAATAAAGGCATTGTGGGGCTGGGGATGTGGCTCAAGCGGTAGCGCGCTCGCCTGGCATGCGTGCGGCCCGGGTTCGATCCTCAGCACCACATACAAACAAAGATGTTGTGTCCGCCGAGAACTAAAAAATAAATATTAAAAATTCTCTCTCTCTCTCTCTCTCTCTCTCTCTCTCTCTCTCTCTCCCTCCTCTCTCTCTCTCCTCTCTCACTCTCTCAAAAAAAAAATTAAAAATAAAATAAAATAAAGGCATTGTGTTGTGTCCATCTACACCTAAAAAGTAAATATTAAGGAAAAAAAAAAAAGCTTGCCCCTGGGATAAGCCTAGGCCAGCCCTCCAATCCCAGCCCTTCATGCCAGCAGCAGAGGAAGGACCAGTGGTTTTCTCTGTGGTCCAGTTCTTCTATATTTGCCACTCTTTGGGGCCATTCATCCCAAGAGTATCCCTGACATTCCGCATGAGCAAGGCCTGTAACCACTGCATACGTTCATCATTGGATGATGACAGATAACAGCAAGGCAGTGGCCATCAATTTGAGGGCAGCTGATGGAGCTGTCTCCGAGCACCTTCCTTCTTGAGTCACAACTGATAAAACTCACAGCCCCCAGGGGAACAAGAAAGAGAGTGAAATGAAAACCAAAACCATCTCCAGCCTGTTGTTTAGTAACCCAGCTGCCAGAGTTCAGTGACCACCTCAAAGGTAAGGTTTCATGTGCGCCTGCGCGTGCATGGGGGGGAGGGCAGCTCACCCCGAATTTATCAAGCCCCCTCACAAAAATGACCTCGTCTCTTAAGTCCTTATCCCATACGAGGAGATCCATTTTTAGTTGTAGCTTGTTTTCATTATAAAAGTAATACAGAGAACATCTGTGGAGGGATATACAAGAAACTAAGGGGGATCCCCTCAGTGGAATGCGGGAAGGGTGGGAGGGACTTATGCTTCATGTTATATTTTTTCTGTATTTTTTTAACCACTTGAAAACATCTATTAAAAAAATGAAAACTGAGAAGACTAACACATACTTACTGGAAAAATTTAAAAACTATAAAAAATATTAAAACATCCATAAACCTACCACCAAAAGAGAACCATTGCTCTATGTCTGGGCTGGGTATCTATTTTTTATGAATGTTAATATACTATATAGACTTGGGGGGCATACTTTAGATATAATTCTGTGTCCTTTTTCTGTTAACATGGTATCCCATAGGCATTTCTTCATATTATTAATAATTATTTATAAACATTTTAATGGATAGGCAGTGATTTCGTTAATAATTACCTTTTGTTTCAGTTTTTTACTATTATAAAAATACTCTATAAACTCTTTGATTATGCATCTTTCTCTGTATTTCTATTTGTTACATACCTAGATGCAATTCTGACTTGTACACACACAAAAAGTAGCTGTCATCTCTTGGTATATCCCCTGATATCTTTCAGCTGCATTATTTTGAATAGTGAAAAGGGGTGTGTGATTAAGGGCCAGGGTGAGGGTGAGGAGAGAGGTGCTATTAGCAGTCAAAAAAGGGGGCCAAGCTGTTGGGAGGGGCTTCCTGGAGGTGGAAGGCCTGAGCTTGCCTGTGAAGAACAAGTAGGAAGTGCCAGGGGTCTCCATGAGACCCACAGAGTTGAGTAGTTAGGGGATTGGGGAGAGGTTAGACTAACCAGAGTAAAAGTTTCCCATGTTTCGGAAACAGTGGTCAGATAGATTGTAGACCACAGACTTGGGACTGGTCCCACAATCAGTGCCAACTGATTTGAGCTTGAAGTTGTCTGAAGGACATGTTTTGGGATGAGCTCAGGAGGGTGTGGATGGGCGGAGATCAGGGAGAAGCTGGAAGTGGGTGAGACCTGTGCTGGTAGAACAGATGTGAGGTGATTGCTTTGGGCATCTGAGGGGGCTTTGTATACAGAAGCAGTGTTTCTGTACACTTGGGCCTGCTGATCCCAGACATGCGGTGAGAATTGGAGGACAGTCATAAATTGTATTTACCCTGTAGTTTGGCCTGTGGAATTGGCAGTAAGACCATTTTTTTTGTGGGCATGTCAGGTTTTGGCTTTGTTTTTATTTTTTATTTTTTTCATAATTGATCAGGAAGACTTTAATGATTGATGAACTGTCATATTTCATATTCTCTGTAATGGGAAATGCATATGCAGAAATTGCTCTCCTGGGAAGCAGACTTCAACCTGGCCTAGGAGCAGGTTCCAGATGCTCCTCCAGCTGAGTTTCACTGAGAGTGCCCAACCCCGGGGATGCCCCTACCTCCTTTCTAGTGATCACTTGCCCACTCTGTCTCCACCTGTGAGAAAAAATCAAGCAGGCCTTCCAGAGTGCTGTAGCTTATAATGGCATTGTGCCAGCTTGGCATGAGGGTTCTGCATCACAGGCCACATTTTCTTGTGATGCCCAGCATCCCCCATCTCCCTGTGAGGTCCCCCATCTGCAGCTCTGCCCCCAAGAGTATAGAGTAGTGCAGAATTTTAGCCCCCTCATTTTTCTGAGAATAAAGCGCTGACCATATATGAGGACCAAGTGCACTTGCATGGCCTGGTACCTCATCTTCACCTGCAGTGTCATCTCCTGTGACTGTGTGGCTTAAGTTTACTCACCCACAGCTTCAAGGCATTTGTGATCCCTACTCACACTCACCTCTGGGCCTTAGCTTGCTGTGCCTTCTACCTGGAACACCCTCTCTTTTTCTTGGGCAATTCTTGACTTTCCCAGTCAAGGCTGGGTGTCCCCCTTGTGCCTGCTGCATGTCTCTGATCCCATGCTCCTATATGGTATATACCTCCCCAGTGCCCTCCAGCACCCAGCACACCCAGGGCTTTCCCCAGGCCGGTTGTGCTCTAGGACCCTAGAGTGCTCTGAAGTTGAACAGGACACGCTGATTGATAAGACCTTTCCACCAAAAACCTTACCCACCCTGCCTCCAGCCATGGACTCTGAGGCTCTTTGTTGGGTATCTACTAGTGATTGTTAGGTCTTTGTGTCATAAGTATTCTGTCCAGTGTGAATATTACATGTTTTTTGGTTAGTTTGGCCTAGCATCTCTCCTCCCATCCCTCTGTTTTCAAACTCTTCTCTATAATTTTGTGTTGATTCTTTTAGTCAGCATCTAACTATACCCTTTAAAATTCTGTTTTTTGGGTTTCTTTGGCTTGGGGTTTGGTTTTTTTGTTTTTGTTTTTTATTTTTGTTTTTTGTTTTTGTGCCGGTGAGGCTGGCTTTGAACTTGAAATCCTCCTGCCCCAGCCTCCCAAGCCACTGGGATTACAGGTATGCACCATCACTCCCACCTAATATGTAAACATTTTCATATATAAATTTTCCAAAAAGCCAAGGATCTTATTACCTTTTATCCACTGAACAACCCACTCTACCCTTTTTCCTTATTCTTGTCTAGATTTTAATGTTTAAACTAATTTTTTATTCTCAGTTGTTAATTAAATTGGCCAACATGAATTGCATCAGTTCTCATGCCTACCATTGTTTCTGGCATCAAATTTCTTTTCTCTGGTTTACTTTTATTTTTTTCCAAAGAACATCCTTAAATGTTCTTTCAGTAAAGGCAGCCCCATGTTACTGGGAATTCTTGGGTTTTTTACATGTATATTGTGTGTGGATTTTATTATTTTTAATAAAGTTAAAAATCATAACACCTCAGGAACATACTGATGCAATTCAACTAGAAGTCTGACCTGTTCATTGCTGATTCAACCTTTACTGATGAGACCGTTCTTTCTTAGTTCTTGTGTTTTCTGTCTACAGGGCTGAGAAATTACTACCAACAGTGGATGGGAAGATCCTATGGGTAATAATATTCACATAGCTAATAATACTGCTCAGTTCTTAGATGTTCCAGATACCATAGTCAACAAGCTTTTATTCTAGAGAAGAACTCGCCATCCTTGGTTCCTGGGGAATAGGCCAAGAGTGTCCTGGTTGAAACGTTAACTCCCTACTAGGTGCTTTAATTGTGTAAATTGAGCCTTCATTTGTTCTGGCATGTAACTTACCTCTCTGAGCCTTAGTGTTTTTCATCTTTAAAATGGGAACAATAACACCAACCTTGCAGAGTTGCTGTGAGGTGCATCAGTAATGCAGATAAAGCACCCAGCACAGCGCACAGCAATGGAAGTGTTTGAGAGTTGTGGCATTTAGGAGATACTTGATCACTTGCTGAGTGAACGCAGGAGGCTACCATAAAGGCTTCACCAAGGAGATAGGTCTGAAAAAATATCTGAGATTTGCGCATATACATAGGAAGAGGCAAGAAGGTATTCTCTGTGAGAGGAATAGGGACAAGGAAAGGAATTAGGGACTTAACTGCCATGGCTGCCCAGCTATTCAAAGAATCAGTTCGGCTGGAAAGAGGCCAGGCAGGGGCTCAGGGAAGGCAGGCAGGACAGAAAAGGGGGCCAGGGCTGGGCCTGTGTGGAGACTTCGGGTCCTTCTAGTCAGACTGGCTCACTTGGCCCTGGCACTGGCCCTTGTTCCCCCTTCCTGCACAGCCCCTCGTTTTTGATGGCAGGAGCTTGCCCAGCGTGGCCTGATGGCCAGGCAAGCTGAAGACTGAAAAGAGGAAGCATCAGGATGACACTGGTTTTCAACCAATATCTTATTGAGGAAGTTGAGTCATTCCACTTCTGCTATTACCCTCTCTGGGCATTCAAAGAAGGGCAGGGTTTTATTTCCAGATGAAATAGGCGTGAGAAGGATTTGCTCTGGACCCTCCGTGGGCATTTTGAGATGGCCCTGTAGGGCAGATATTTGCATTTCTTTTTCATATATGGAGAACCAGGGATCCAAGTATGGGTGCCATAGCCATAAGTCCCCTGCAGACACCTTGGTTACAGGCTGCCAAAACAGAGGAGTCACACTAGCCAGGTGATAACACTTAGCAGCCTGGTAAAGGGGAAGGGAATGAACATTTATTTAGCATTGTCTATTGGCTGGGCCAATTGGTTGGCATTTCATGTATTGTAATCTCTCTGAACCCTTGAAACAACTCTGAAGAGGCTGAGAGAAGTCGGGGGCGGGGGGGGGGGGGGGTGCTGCTCAAGGTTAATGCGCAGGCTCAGGAGGAAGCAGCTAGGTCCCGCCTCCTTATTCCATAGCTGCAGAACTTTCCTGCCACACCACTCTAGGCCATACCTTCACATCTAAAAGTGAGATTGGTAATGGTAGGTGCTTAGTAAATATTGACCATTGTTGTTCTGGATTGGAGTCATCCAGGCCACAAATTATTCTGACAAATCTGTTATGTTCTCAGAACTAGAAGGAACCTCAGAAGATTTCCAAGGCCAGTGATTCTCAAACTCTTTTCTTCAAGACCTGGATTCTTCAGGGGTACTTGGTGGTTGGAGGAAGTGGAGCAGGTAGAAGTCTTGCCCACCTCCCTGAACCAGAGCCACTATTTCTAACATAAGACACATGCCAGTTGCTTGCTTTATATATAGATTGAGGTGGGATTTCATTCCACAAAAATGGCCATACTGCACTTTTTAAAAAAAAAGTTGCCAAGGCTAGATAACCCCATAACTTCTGGTTCCCAGTTTGGCATTTTCATTGTACTGTGCACTTACTAAAAGAGGGAACTGAAATATGATTCATTTTAGAAAGGTTATCTTCTATAAAGAGCAACAGTTAGGACATTATTTTTGTATCTTCTAGTTAATCAAAAACTCATTTAGCCTAAACTTCATTCCTGTCCCAGAATCCTAAGAAAGAAATTTTGCTGTCAGAGAAAGCTTTGCTGTCACAACCTCAGATCAGCATGACCTTGGAACTTTCTGCAGTGATGGAAATGTCTTCCATCTGCACCGTCTAGTGTGGGAGCTACTCTAACAGACTGATTTTTAAATTTTTCTTGATTTTAATTAAATACAGCTACGTGTTGCCAGGCACTACCATTTTGGACAGTGCAGCCTTAGAGTATAGAGCAGGGGCCAAATGGCAATCCCTGGCCCCTTGATATCAGAATCAGCCAGAGAACTTGCCGAAAGTACAGATTCTGGGCCTAATGCCCAGTGACTCTGATTCAGCAGGTCTGGGATGAGTGCGTTTTAAGAACTCATTTGGTTATTCTATTTGCACTCAGATTGGAAACTTGCATTATGTGAGCTCTTGGAATGAAAGAGGAGAGCCAGAATCAGCCATCAAGTCCTGGCCCTGAGCTTCTAGGGAGACTGGAGCAACCTCCCGGGGAATGGCAGACCCTTGGCAAATGTGTTGAATGCCATGGGCCTATTCCCTGGAAAAAATGCAAATTGCATTTCATTTCTGGGACTCACAGACATCATTGAACTCAAACTAAGAGCTCCTCTTACAGATATGGCCCAGGGTAAATCTGGTACCACCCCAGACATTCCTGCCTCCAGACTTCTGCTGGGGTTATCAAAATATTGCAGAAGGAAATTAGGCAGTGTACATGCATCAGGCCTGAAAGAATGCTGAATGAATACTGCTCCTTTCCTTTCTTCCTTTGTTTTGGGGGCTTGTGGGTGTGGCTATTGCCACTGCTCTGCCATTTTTTTTTTTTTTGGTTGTGGGGAGTACTGGGGATTGAACTCAGAGGCACTCGACCACTGAGCCACATCCCCAGCCCTATTTTGTATTTTATTTAGAGGCAGTTGCTTAGCACCTCAGTTTTGCTGAGTCTGGCTTCAAACTCATGATGCTCCTGCCTCAGCCTTCCAGGACGCTGGGATTACAGGTGTGTGCCACTGCACCCAGCTTGCCCTTTTTTTTGGGGGGGGGGGCGGTACCGGGGAATGAACTCAGGGGCACTCAACCACTGAGCCACATCCCCAGCCCTGTTTCATATTTTATTTAGAGACGGGGTCTCACTAAGTTGCTTAGCACCTTGCCATTGCTGAGGCTGACTTTGAACTTGAGATCCTCCTGACTCAGCCTCCTAAGCCGCTGTGATTACAATCATGTGCCACACGTTCTGCTGCCCTTTGCTTTTAATGGGATACTGAGAGCAGGGGCTGAAGAGCTGAAGATGGGGATGCAGCTGGGAGAGCGCAGTGGAGCAGGATCGTGACTTGCCCTAAAGACCAAGGTGAGGTATAGGGGCTCCCACTTAGTCCTCACTCCCCACATGCTGGAGGAGGAAGAAGGAGCAAAGCTGCAGGGCTGTGAGCTTGGGGAACAAGCCAGTGACCAAAACCCAGGGCTGGGAAGGCCACCTGGCCAGCAGTCCAGGGGTGAATAGAGAACCCTGAGTTTTGTGGACCAGACCATAGAGAAGCTGGGAGGGAGGGAACGAGTCCTGTAGACGTGTATGTGCAGAAGAGCTGCCATCGGGCCAAAGCTTCCAGAGAACAGCCTCTTGAACTTGGAGGCTGTCTGTGAGGGTCTGAGTCATGGTCATGTGGCATGGGAAAGCCAGCCACAGGAGCAACTTTGCCGCTCCCAGGCCATGATTTTGTGCCCCTGGGAGGTGAGTGACAGCCTATTCTCCCTGTGCCCTTCACAGGTCCTGATACTATCTGCTGGGTCAGCTTCTCAATAGCCTCCCTTGTCTCTCTGCCCGCCAGGCTGAGTGAGTCATCAGGACGTGCACAGGAGGCTCTGAGCTTGGCAGCTCGACCTCGGCCTCAACTTCTCCCCAGAGAGAGAGGGCCTGGCTTGCGCATGGAGGGAGGATCAAGGCTCCTGGCCTGCTGCCCAGCCGGCCGTCAAGATTTATGTGTGGTTCCTGGGACTAAGGGAGTGCCCCACAGCCTCTCTGGAGGAGCTTCAGCTCAGGATGAACTTTCCAGAACACAGGCTATCTGAACCTGAACACACCTAGGCCTCTGAACAGCTAGGCACCCACTCGGCCTCATTTTCCTCTTTCAACAGTTTTGCTATCTTCATTCTTGGTGCTCAGGGTCATCCTGTCTCTGAAGGTCAAGGAGAAGCACTCCTGGTTCTTTGATTCCTTTGTTCAGCCAACAGCAGTTGTCTCCTTAGTACCCGCTGTGCTATGTGCTGAGGATGCCACTGTGTGTAGGGGCCCTCCTCCCCTCTGCAATCCCCTGACTAAAGTGATCACATGAGTGCCCCCCTCCTTGTGTTTGCCCATAACCCAAGAGACCTGGGGAATAGGCACAAAATCTAAAGGGCCTAGGGTCTGGGATCTAGTTGGTGAGCTGGGTAACCTCAGGTAAGTCTCTATGTAATGAAGACACAGATTCTGTAATTGAAAACGAGGAGATCAAGTAGCATTGACCTCCCTGTAACTGTAAGCACACCTCTACTACTGTTCGGTTTGGAGGTTTTTTAGTTTGTTCTTTTTTCCCCCCTTTTAAACTTTTTTGTAGCTGTAGATGGACAGCATGTCTTTATTTTAATTTGTTTATTTTTATATGGTGCTAAGGGTCGAACCCAATGCCTCACACCTGCTCTGCAAGCTACAGCCCCGCCCCTTTTAGTTTGTTCTTATGATCACACTTTCCCTGGTAAAGAGGCTGAGAAAGATAAGATCTATTCCACACCTTAGATCAGTTCTTCTCTGGAGGAGGGGGGCTTGGGGCAGTGCATAGGGCGATGAAAGAAATGGTTACAAAAATTAGCCTTCCCTGGGGGCCTTTCGCCAGTTTGAAAGCCAGAACATCCTTAGACCTTTTAAGATGGCCAGTCATGGTGAGGTTGCCCATCTGGCCTGCTCAGCACCTGGCCTCAGGAAGCAGGCATCTCTGCTGGAAGCTGGAGCTGCTTTGAGTTGAGAGCCAGGCAGCCCTTGAAGGCTGATATCCAAGGAACAAGTTAACAGCTCAACCAACCCCGTCCCACCTCCCAGTCCCACTTCCCAGTCCAGTGCTATCTTACATAGCAATCGGTGGGAAAAGATAAGTGAGGCAGATTCCTCGAAGCCTGGCCTGGTGTTCTTCAGCTTCCCGCAATCTTGTTACAACCTTTGGGCCTGATGGAGCAGAAGGCTAGAGAGTTAGTTTTCTCTACCTGTGGCTTGCCTTTCTTCCTCAAGAACAAACAAAGGCATTTACCTGATTTAATGGCATTATAGCAGAGAAGACTACACCTGTTAGTGACAGCTTTAAGACTGACCTGTGATGGGAAGGCAATTATTAAAAACCTGTCTGCATTTGGTTCCTTCTTAGGCTTTATCTAAAGCAAGACACACCCCAGCAGGGCCCTGCCTTTAAAAAGTCCCTGTCTTTAAAGGGTTTCCAAATGCTAACAATCTCAGACTGCCCCGTCCCCTTTCATGATAATTGTGGTCTCTGTGCTGTTTATATGGATGGTCAGCAGCATGGGGCTGCTCTCCCCTGCAGCTTCCTTGGGAAGGCTCAGGGCTGGTGAAGAGGATCCCGAGACAGATAGATTCCCCATGCTTTGACCTCAGATTTCTAGAAGTATTGGTTGGTGTTGAGTTTCCAATATAAATGCCACTACTAACACTGCCTAAAAGAAAAATGATATCTAGAAATTTTCAACGAGTGAGTCTGAACAGTAGAGGGAAAAGCATGTCAGTCCCTTTTGGAGAACACACTCATATGCATCTTGGGAAAGGAGCCACATGCTGAGCACCATTGCAGGTTGAGTATTAGATTTTGTAAGATATACATACACATATATATTGTATATATGTATGTATTATATATGAATATATTTTTATACATTCATGTTCTGTGTATCAACATTTTGATCAATATTGGATCAGATAATATAACAATGGAATATTAAATAATGTTGTCTAGTGACTCATAGCCATTATAGTGGTGTATGTACATTCTATGCGGTTCACACAATGGTTAAGCTACCTAAGGATGTGTTTCTCAGGACATATTCCCATCATTAAGCGATGCAAGGCTATGCATATATCTACCTCTTGTGAGGGAATAACATAGTACCTTGATTTTTTCCACTTTTTTTTTCTGGAGAAAAGGCACTGTGGGCTGCATAGACATGTCCTCTGTGAAGGCAAGGCTTCTGTGGGGACGAAGAAGTGATGGTTTGGAGGTTGGGAATCACTGCCTGTCCTGGGAAAAGAGTTTGCCAAACAACAGACCATTCCGTTATTGTAAAGGGCAAGAAGCATCCAGGCCTGATGTTTATATTGTTGCTGTCCCAGGAAGAACAGGCTGGAATCCTCCCTGTTGGCCTGGCGCAGGAGTAATTTATGTCGCAGGGTACCTGTGGGGTCAGGATCACACACTTGGAACATGTGTAGATGAGGAAGGTTGACTCCTTGGCCACTTGCGATGTTTGAAGGTTGTGTATATGGCATGAAGAAGCAGAGACCATTTGTCCCCTGCGTCTTTCCTGACCCCTGAGCCTGCCTTACACCCACCCCACTAGGTCCTGAGCTTAGGAGTGACCTGCTCTGTGTTTGGTCTCCCTCAGGGTAAGAGTGAGCCTGGGAGATGGCAGTGATGGAAGTGGCCTGCCCAGGCGCCCCTGGCTCAGCCACCGGGCAGCAGAAGGAGCTGGCCAAGGCCAAGGAGAAGACGCAGTCACTGGGAAAGAAGCAGAGCTGCGTCTACAAGCTGGAGGCTGTGGAGAAGAGCCCAGTGTTCTGCGGGAAGTGGGACATCCTGAACGACGTCATTACCAAAGGCACAGCTAAGGAAGGCTCTGAGGGCGGCCCAGCCGCCATCTCCATCATCGCCCAGGCTGAATGTGAGGGCCTGGATTGCAGTGGGCATGGGGCACAGGGGCGGGCTTGCAGGTGGGTGGCTGACCACGAATAAAGGCCAACCTCAAGGCCCCCTTTGAGAGAGCAAGATTGGGTGACCACTTCATAACATTCTCAAAAGACACATTGGGAGTCTAATCCCCAAATCAATATGAACTGGGAATGATAAAAGTGCCCAGATGGAACACTGAGCTGGGGCATAGGCTGTGTCCATCGTTGTAACCAGAGCAGAGGAAGAAAGCCAAGAGGAAAGAGCACTAGGGGTTCCTTGAAGGATCCTCAAGCAGGCCACTAACCTCTGCTGTGATCTTGAGCAGCCCAGGTGTCTGGAGAGGCCCAGACAGGAAAAGCCGGGTTTCCTGGAAAGCCCCACTGGGGCTTCAGGCCCTTCACCACTTTCCATCAGAGTGGCCCCACCCCAGAGAATGAGCACCCTCCTCTCCGGTCTGCTGGACCAGTCTAGGGGCAGTCAGGCACTGCAGGGTGAGGCCAGCGTGGCCCTTTCTGTTTCTAGCCCAGATGCCTTGGGCTGACTAGTAATGGCAGCTACCACAGAGGCACAAACTCCAGGAGGGCTGGGGAGGGCCAGGATCCCCCTCCTACTGTGTCACCTCACCTTCAACCCAGGAGCCAGATGCTGGTGGCGTTTCCCCACATAGACACAGCCTTTGTCTCCCACTGCCTTCTGGTTGGTTTTTGAGGTGAAAGAATATAAATTAGTGAAGACACATATATACATAAACATGAATGTATAATAGCTTATATTTGTTGAGCCACCACCGTGTGCCAAGCACTGTTTGGAGTGTTCGGGTGGCCTGTCTCACTGAAGCTTCACAGTGTAATGACGTGGGCACTGTACAGCCCCCATCTTGTAGATGTCCCCTCTGTTCTTGACCAATAAACTGGAGGGAGGGTGACCACAAGAGAGAGAAGGAGGCTTGTCTGGGAGATGAGCCAGGTGAGCTGGGAGGGGAAGGAGGAGCCCAAGTGGGACTGTCTCTCAAATCTCTCTCCTAAGTGCTGAATTCCTGATCTTTCTCTTCTTTCTGCTAATCTAACTCTTTTTCCTTGACTTAAAAGGTGAAAATAGCCAAGAGTTCAGCCCCACCTTCTCAGAACGAATCTTCATTGCGGGGTCTAAGCAGTACAGGTAAGAAAGCATGCTGGCACAGAAAGAGGACACTGCCAGGTGTCCACCTCCCCGAACGCCTGCCCTGGCTGCTCCCCACCACCCCTGGCTCCCTGCTCAGCACCTGGGCTCAGCCCCTGGCAGCCGCCCAGCTTTCCCAGCCGAGCCACGCTGTCAGCCAAGCAAGCTTTGCAGAAGCTCCCCACAGCTCACAGAGGACTCCTGGCTCCCATCAGCTTGACATTTTATTTTTATTCTCTTCTGAGTCCTGAGGCACCCCTGGTTTCCCATCAATAGGAGGATGCCGGGAACAGCAGTTACTTCCAGCTGGTGTGCAGCCATGAGCACAGGCCCAGAGAGGCCACCCTTACTGTCCTCAGAGAAAACACCTGAGATGGCTTACTCCTGTGTGACACACCAAGTAGGCATAAGGCTTGTGAAAATAGTAAGGGACACAGATTTTTTTTTTTAAGTAATAATTTGAGCCTCTGAATTTTTTTTTTTGTTTGTTTGTTGTTGTTGTTGTTGTTGTTGTTTTAGTTGGCAATAGACCTTTATTGTATTTATTTGTATGTGGTGCTGAGATCAAACCCAGTGCCTCACGCATGCTATGCAAGCTCTACCACTGAGCCACAGCCCTAGCCCAGGTCACAGATTTGAGCCATTTGATGGCCCTGTGGAAGGAAGCCAGGGCCAGGCTCTCTCTGTCCCCAGATTCCCCATTCCCTCAAAGGTGAATTGTGGCAACTGAGAGTTCAACCTAGAAACAGTTCCCTCCTCCCCACCTGGCAGACATTTTATCATCTTAGTGGGAAACTGCTAGTGATGAAAAGGCCAAAGGGACTTGGTTGTTGCTCAGGAACCAAGAAATGCTTGGCTGGGTCAGGCTTGGTGGCGCATCTGTAGTCCCAGCACTCTGGAGGCTAAGATGGGAGGATCCCTTGAACCCAGGTGTTTGAGACTAGCCTGGGCAACATAAAGAAGTCCCAACTCAAAAATTAAAGAAAAAAGAAATGGGGGCTGAGGTCATGGCCCAGCGGTAGAGCACTCATCTAATATGTGTGAGGCACTGGTTCAATCCTCAGCACCACATAAAAATAAATAAATAAACGACCAACTACAACTAAAATATATATATATTAAAAAAAAAAAAAAAGAAAGAAATGTTCAATGCTTGGTCAAATTGCTTACATTGCCTCCGACTACATATGGCCCAGAGAAGGGGGATTCTAATGAACCCACTTCTGTCAGCTGCCTGAGAGAAGCCCACAGGCCTCCAGCCACCTTTGTGAGGACAGTAGACCACATACACAATAATGGTCCCATGAGAGTACATCACCTAGTGACTTTATAGCTGTCTTAGTTCCTGTAAGTACAATCTGTGACATTTGTACAATGAAATCACAGAATACAACATTTCTTGGACTGTCCCCCTTTTGTTAAGTGATGCATGACTGTAATGAGAAAGCTGGGATTTGTGCTCAAGTCTTTCTCACCCTGTTATCTGAACCATTCCATCTTCCTGCTTTCTTGTACTCAAACTGTGGATCTGTCCCTTTTTTGACAGCCATCCTGAGAGTCTTGATCAAATCCCCAACAATGTGGCCCATGCAACCGAGGGCAAAATGGCCCGTGTGTGTTGGAAGGGAAAGCGTCACAGCAAAGCCCGGAAGAAACGGAAGAAGAAGAGCTCGAAGGCAGGAGTGTCCTTGGCCAAACCCTTGCCCAGAACCCCTGAACAGGAGAGCTGCACAGTTCCAGTGCAGGTGAGGCCCACAGCCCCCGCCCAGGCCCCAGCTCACGAGGCCTTCAGAATGGAGCCTGTGCCCTGATCCTGGCCCTGTGTCCTAACACCTATTTCCCCCCAGGAGGACGAGTCTCCACTAGGTGCCCTGTATGTCAGAAATGCCCCCCAGTTCACCAAGCCTCTGAAGGAACCAGGCCTTGACCACCTCAGCTTTAAGAAACTCGGAGAGGATCTACGGCCAGTGCTGCCTCGACCGGAACTCCACAAACTCATCAGCCCCTTGCAATGTCTAAACCACGTGTGGAAACTCCACCACCCGCAGGACATGGGCCCCCTGCCCCATTCCGCTCACCCCTTTCCCTACAGCAGATTGCCCCATCCTTTCCCGTTCCACCCTCTCCAGCCCTGGAAACCCCACCCACTGGAATCCTTCTTCCTGGGCAAACTAGCCTGTGTAGATGACCAGAAGCCTCTTCCCGGCCCACACCTAAGCAAACTGACCTGCATAGACAGTCAGAAACCCCTGCCTGGCCCACACCTGGAGCCCAGCTTCCCGACTCAGAGTTCCCGTGAGAAGTTCGTGGAAGAGTACCTGGTGCATGCTCTCCAAGGCAGCGTGAGCTCAGGCCAGGCCCACAGCTTGGCCAGCCTGGCCAAAACATGGTCAGCCGGGGGCTCCAGGGCCCAGAGGCCCAGCCCTGAAACCGAGGACAATGAAGGCGTACTGCTTACTGAGGTAACTACTCCCTTTGAGTCCTTTATGCATACCTTCACCCTAACTCCCAGGCCAAGAGCCACAGCTGGGGTCAGGTGGTGCCTGCTGTGGGAACAGAGCAGACCTTAGGGGATGGTTCTCTCCCTGTCAGAGTCACTCATGCCCATGGTAACAAAGCAATTAGTAGCAAAGTACTTGGGGATTATGTTAGTCAGCTCCCCATTACTGTGACAAAATGCCTGAAATAATCGGTTTGAAAGGAAGAATGGTTTATTTTGCCTCATAGTCTCAGAGGTTTCAGTCCATGGTCACTTGATCCTGTTGCTTTGGTGGTTCAGCAGGAGTGCCTGGCGAGGAGGCCTGTTCACCTCCTGGTGGCCAGGAAGCAAAGAGAGAGACTGGAAGGAATCCCAGTATCCCCTTCAAGGACACCTTCCCCCAAATGACCTAACTTCCTCCCATTAGGTCCCACCTCTTGAAGGTTCCACAATCTCCCAATAGTTTGGCGATCAAGCCTCCAACACATGGGTTTTGAAGGGACATGTAAGATCCAAACCATAGCAGTCATATTTCTTTCAACCTGCAGCCTCACTTTCCACAGCCTTTCTAGCTGTTTCTATTTTTTGTTCTTATTATCCACCTCATTAATATTGAACTGTACGGATTGTATGAATGATACACATACTGGAAAATAGGAATAACCTGATAGGAAAGATGGGGACTTTGCCATCACCATTACCCTTTCTTTTCTTTTTCCTCTAGTTCTTTCCCCAAATACCTTCAGACTGTAAATGATTGATCTTAACGTTACTTTGGGGGGTTTTATTCCATTTACTTCACATGATCCCTTTAGCCCTGCCCTTTTTCATTGTTCCTCTCTTTCTTCTTCCTTCTGGCTCCTGAGTTACATAGTCAAGGTTGTTGCAATTCTATGTCTGTCCCTCCATCACAAGCCCGAGAGGTCTTCCTCACAAGAACCTCCTGGCCCCAGGCAGCTGGTGCACTTACCTTTGCCTTCTCCTTGTTTCTTTAAGCCCCATTGCTTCCTGTTCTGTGGTCCCCCTCAGAGCCTGCCTTGACCAAGCCGTGTCTTTGGAGGCACCAGCAGCCCTGGCAATGGCCCACAGCTGGAGAGCCTTCCCCACTGTAGCCCCTTGTCCCTCTGCTGTCCTGACCACTGAAACTGGCCTCTCTCTCCTGCTAACTCTAGAAGCTCAAGCCAGTGGATTATGAGTACCGAGAAGAAGCCCACTGGGCCACGCGCCAGCCCCGCCTAGGCAGAGGCTCCTTCGGAGAGGTCCACAGAATGAAGGACAAGCAGACAGGCTTCCAGTGTGCTGTCAAAAAGGTATGCCAAAAAGGTACATCAGGGTTCTGGGGGCTACAGGGGAGCCAGGCAAGGGCTGTTGCCATCCACATTCTGTCTTTCAAGGACAGCCACAGGGTTGCCGTGGCTCTGACTTGATAACAACCTGGCCATCGCTAGCTGCCCTCGGTCAGCTGGAACTGGAAGGGAGCAATGTGTCACATGGCCTGGGCTGGTCACTGCCCTCGGTATGCATGTCTGTGAGAGGCAATGTGAGAGCACATAGCTTCAAGGTCTGAGTACAGCCAGGGCCACTGCTGACACCAGGGCCTGTAGGGGCAAGTCCAAACCTGGAAGGTGGTCGGATCCTCATGAAATCCATGCTGAGCTAAAACCAGCAGGCCACCCGGTGGGGCTACTGTACACTTGGACCAGAAGGTAATTAGAACAGTAGCCTCCACTTGTCAGGTGTCCCCTGGAAGGTGGCAGACACAGGGAGTTACACACGGGTCTGCTCCAGGTTCAAGCCATGCCACCTGCTGGCCAGGTGCAGCACAGATGGCCATCACAGGGGAACACGACTCAGCAAGAGATGGAGGAGCTGGCTTAGTGCAGCAGAATTGGGGTTCAGACCCAGGCTTGTCTGACCCCAGTGTGGCTCTGTGCCCCTGTTCAGGAAGAGAGGAAGGAGGGAAGACTTATGGTCCTAGGGTCTTGATTAGCAGCAGAAGGCAGAGTCGCCTCTCCTACCCCTCATCTCCCCAGTGACTTGCCCAGCTGGGCCTAAAGCCCAGGCCCAGGTGACAATCAGCAGCAGCTGCAGATCCACAGACACAGAGGGTGTTGGCCCTACTCCCCACAGCACTGTTCTCCCTCCCAACTTGGAGCTCCCCTCAATCGGAAACCACCTTGTTCGCAGCCCAAACTCCAAACCCCAGGGTGAACCATTTTCTTGGCCCATGGGGCAAGGTGAAATAGGCTCAGAGATGGATTGGTTTCAAGTGGCTTATGTCAAAGACTCTGATCCCCAAAAGGAAAAGGATCAAGGTGCCAGACCCAACAGGCCCCACACACTCAGGTCCTGTGCAGAGTGAACCCCGCCACTCCTGTCCTGGCTGCCTGTAACTTCAAGGGCTGAGGCTCTAGCTGGACGGTGAATGACCCTGGGCCAGGCTGTTGAGTGTGATCCTCAGGGTGGTGGGATGAGCGAGGGATCAGTCTGTCCATTTTACCCCAGACTTCACATACACCGTGTCAGATAAGCAAGCACCTCCCTCCCCATCCACCACTGGCAGAAGCACATGCTGAGCTCTTGCCAGCACGGATCGTCTTCCACTTGGATGCCAGGGCCACGTGCCTGACCTCCTCAGCTGCAGTTCCCTTCCCCAGGCCACCGGAGAAGGCTCAGCTGTCCCTCCTGAGAGGCTGTGGGAGGAGGGTGAGAGAGTGTGAAGTGTCCTAGAGACAAGCATCCAGTGCTGGGAGCTTAGTCACTGGGTTCTCAGCTGTTCCTCTGCTGAGGTCCTCAGAGTCCCAGGCAACAGGGTAAACAACCCTGATGAGGTGGAAGAGGACAGTACTCCATTTCTCATCCCCTGTGCCCAGGCAGTGGGGAATGATCCAAGCATAAGACCCGGACTTCCAGCACCAGAGGTGGCCACGCTGAGGACTCCACCTCCCCCCACCCAGGAGCCCCAGCAGGGATGGTCGTTGTCCTTCTACCCAGCCGCTGTTGCTTGGGCAGGCAGTGGTGTCCTTTCCGTGGGGTGTAGCTCAGTGGTAGAGCACTTGCCTAGCATGCATGAGGCCCCAGGTTCTATCCCTAGTTCCACACACACACCACAAAAAAAGGTCCTTGATGATGGGGACGGGACAGGGGAAGTAGGTAAATGATCAGAAGTTGGGCTGTGCCTGGGGTAAGAGCAAGTCCGTGCTCCTTTAATGCTCCTAGGGAGGATTCAGGATGTGTGATGTCACGTGGTAACACCAGCATTCCCTTGGTCTTCCTTCTAGAATATCTTTGGCCCTAGTCGCATGATGATTGACCACAAGTCTAGGGTTTAATGCAGGTTTTGGGGGTTGGGGGTTTTTTGGTTTTTTTTTAATAAAGTTTTCTTTGGTCTTTGTTTGTTATTTATTTATTTATTTATTTATTTATTTATTTATTTATTTTTGGTACCAGGGATTAAACCCAGGAGTGCTTAACCACTGAGCCACATCCCTAGCCTTTTTTTTTAATTTTGAGACAGGGTCTTGCTAAGTTTCTGAGGGCCTCACTAAATTGCTAAGGCTGCCTTTGAACTTGCGATCCTCCTGTCTCAGCCTCCCATGTCACTGAGATTACAGACATTCACCACCATGCCCAGCTGATCTTTATTTTAATTTCAAACAGATACAGGCTTATTATAAAATCATTAATGAATGCCAAAAAAAGAAAAGTCTTCTTGTTCCCCAGTCCTGTTCACCAAGATAAATGTCACTTGACATAAATTTTTTTAGACTTTTTATGCATATATAAGTATGAAGTTATTTCTTTTATAAAAATGATATCCTACTCTCTAAATTATTCTGTACCATGATTTTTTCATGTAATACATATATGGACAGAGTTCCTTGTTGGCTCCTGTACAGCTCTTGTGTTTTGTTATGTTGTTTTGTTTTCGTTTTGTTGTTTTGGTTCCAGGGGTTGAACTCAGGAGTGCTTAACCACTAAACCACATCCCCATCCCTTTTCTTTTTTTTAACCTTCATTTTATTTGTTTTTATTTTTATGTGGTCCCGGGGAACAAACCCAGTGCCTCACACGTGCTAGGTAAGCACTCTATCACCGAGCCACAACTCCAGGCCTCCCTTTTCATTTTTTGTTTTGAGACAAGGTCTCACTAAGTTGCTTAGAGCCTCTCTAAATTGCTGAGGCTGGTTTTGAATTTGCCATCCTCCTGCCTCAGCCTCCTGAGCTGCTGGGATTGCATGCACCCACACTCTGTGTTTTTTAACGCCTACATATAAATTCTTATCACAGTCAGTGAGTGGATTCAGAGGATTCCTGAATTCCTGGAATATGATTCAAAAATGTGTGTGTTGATATGTGGGCACACACACACTTTTAAATGGAGAAGGGTCCATATCTTTTATCAGATTCTCAAAACAGGTCTGTGGGCCAAATAGGGTTAAGAACCTTTTGTTTTAGGACATCTGGCTCAAGTATGGCATTCTGGGAGCCTCCCTTTGGCTCTGCCACTGATCTGAGATAGTGTGGCCTTGGCCAAGTCAAACCAGCTGTCACCAAGCACCTGCTTTGTGCCAGACACTGTACAGGGACTGGGGAAAGAGCTGTGGAATCCACAGGCCTGACCTGAAGGAACTTGAGTTATAACCTTGGATAGGCTTTTACATGGCATGGCGGTGACGCAGCCAGCCCCAGACACGTGTTTAGAATGAAAACAACAAAGATGAAGGGGAGACTGTTTTGATAGTGATGAGGAAATGGGGACCACCTAGTATTTCCTGGACATCTATGTTCCCAGTCCTATATTAGTCACTTTCCTATGTTTATATTGCTAGAATCTTCTAAAGAACTTATAGAGTTGCTTATGCCTCTTTCTTTACTGATAGAATAAAATAGATAAGAATACAAAGAACACAAAAGGAGAGTTTCAAGGAGGAAAAGTGGTCTGTGTCAGGCACGATCTCTGAAATGAGGGGAGTGGCTTCTGAATGTGACAGAAGGCTGATGGCAGTCCACGCTTCCCCCTGGGGACGCTCGCTCCTGAATGAATGTAGAAACCTCCAGGATTAAAGTCTAAGCCCAGAAAGTTCTTCAAGAGGTAGAGCAGCTGGCACCTCTGGTGTCAGACTCCCTGATCAAAGTTCTGGCTATGGTACTCTCTTCCCAGTGACCTTGGACAAGTCACTTGTCCAGGTTTCAGCTTCCTTGTCTGTGAAATGGCAGTGGTGACAGCAGCACCACACAGGCTTTTGTTAAGATACATAAATAAGCAATGCTTAGAAAGGGCTTAAACTGTGCCTGGCTTACACCAGTGGGCATTAAACGCTAGTCCTCATTAACATCCTCCTCACCCCCAGCCCCCTTTATTTGGGCATGAGGACCCTGAAGTCCAGAGAAGAGAGGTGCACCAGATGGGCAGCTGGCCTGAGCCAGAGGCTGGGGTGCTTTCTCCACTGATCCCCTGAGGACAGCCCTTTCTCCTTGCTTCCTTGGGTTCACCCAGACTTGTGAAGCGCCTTGTCTTTTGAGGCTTCCATCTGACCCACTTTGGTCTAGGTGATGGAAATGTCTAAATGTCTTAGTATTACTGGGAGACTTAGAGGACATAGGTATTTCTTAGAAGTGAAGCCAAAGTTTCCCACACTATCTTGGTTCACAACCCTTAATATCTCAGACAATTTTTCATGGCACCCCAAGCCAAAACAAATACCTAACCATTCATTTATTAGATAGTTAGGTTAAATAATAAATCTATCATAAAACTTAGCAACCATTTGAAAAGCGAGACATATAAGTTGAAAAGAAAAAAAAAAATCTCCTTTTCTTCTTAAAATTACTAATGGGACCTAGGCCTTGTTGGCCACTGCATGGCTTCTTGAACTTTGAAATCAGATTGGATAGCACCACCTTCATTTCCTGTTCCACATCCCACAAAGTACTTTTTATCACAGCAACCTCCCAAATCCTAGCTTCTTAAAGACATATCATCAAAAAGATGCAGCCAGCTGGGGAGAGCTCCGTGGTAAAGCATTTGCCTGGCACACGTGAAGCCCTGGGTTTGATCTTCAGGACCATTTAAAAAAAAGAGAGAATTCAGCATGATCTAATGTTGGAACTGACCCATCTCTAAAAGTAGTTCACACCATCTCCTGAAGATGTTGAGCATCCCCATTTACTTCAAATACAATATCCCATAGCACCTTTCTGAATTCCCAGTGGTGCCCTGGGGTGCTTCACTTCACAGTTGGGGGTGGTGGGGGCACAGTGATAAGGTTAAAGACATTTGCTGGTGCAAATCCTGCTGCTGAATTTGTTCTAGTCAGTTTCAGTGACCTTTTAGGGCTGGAAATACTGACAAAAGTCAAAGTTCATGTAAGTTGGTAACTGAACCAGATAATTCTTTGACCAGGTGAGAAAGATTTCCCACGAATAGGCAAAAGTCCAACAGCCCCATGTCAACAGAGCTCCTGTTGGTGGAGTCAGCAAATCCCCAAACAAAACCATGGGATCCCTAACACATCTTTTCCAGCGGTTCTGTGACCACTGGCGCCCCCTGGCGATGACACTCCACGCTTACAGGAGAACCAGTGGCAGCAGCAAGGACTCGATGCAGAAATCTGAGTGTTTAACAAGCTGCTGTTTGAGTTGGTGGGAGGAAGTAAAGAGCTACCCTTCCAAATCCTCATTCTAACTGAAGTAGATAACACTGTTCCCACCATGGTAGCATGGTTGATGGGAAGTATGCAGCACTCTTAAATGGCTGAGCCAGGATCTGAGACCAAGATGTCTGTACACAAGGCCTATTTCCTCCTACCATTGCCAAGCTGCAGGTCCCTGCAAAAAGTAGTGGACATCCCCAGTCCTGTTAGTCACAGCAGGAGTGGCCCTGGCCAAAACCTTCCCCAGAAGCCTCATCAGTACCCAAAGCTAGGAAGAACTGAAAATAGAATAAATATAAACACAGGCCTGTCTATGTAGACATTTTAGTTCTCTGAGGAAAAAGAAATAATTACAAGAAGAGTAAAGAAATGTGCTGGGAGGGGTGCTCAGGGCCGAGAGACAGGAGACAGAAAGGTGGGAAGATTCCTTCTAAATTAGGGGAGACTCATATGTTGACCAACAGAAGGACCCATGTCCTAGAATATTGCCCAGACAGTTGGGCTGGGGGCAAAGAATATTCTGGGTTTGGCACATTGAGGGTAGGCAGCATGCCAGGAGCCTGGATAAGGACTGTGGTTTGTGTGACTGTTTTCTCACACCGTCAGCACTGCAGAACTTTAAGTATGAGCGCTTGTCCCTGACGCCAAGAATACACAGTACAATTTAGTCCCTGAGGACCCAGCAGACCCATCCGGCCCATCTGGCCTGGGCATCATCACTGGAAGTATCAGCAACATTGCATGTGGAGGACCAAGGGTCCCCATGGGATGCCAGCATCCAGCTGGCCCCTCTCCCTTGACACAAGCTTCCACTGGGTCCTTTCAGGTGCGGGTCGAGGTGTTTCGGGCAGAGGAACTGATGGCATGTGCAGGATTGACCTCACCCAGAATCGTCCCTTTGTATGGTGCTGTAAGGGAAGGTCCTTGGGTCAATATCTTCATGGAGCTATTGGAAGGTAAGAAGCCAGGGCCCATTCCTTCTCCCTCACAAGTCAAGGGCAAAAATTTCCCCAAGTCGGCCAGGCACAGCGGCACACGCCTGTAATCCCAGCAGCATGGGAGACTGAGGAAGGAGGATCACAGGTTCAAAGCCAGCCTCAGCAGCGGCGAGGCGCTAAGCAACTCAGTGAACCCTGTCTCTAAATAAAATACAAAAAAGGGCTGGGATGTGGCTCAGTGGCCGAGTGCCCCTGGGTTCAATCCCTGATACCCCCCAAAAAAATAAAAAGTTTCCTCAAGTGCTTCCCAGACTGACGTTGGTCTCTAGTCAATCCACATATAACCTCTTGGCCCTATAATATCTGCAGGAAAGGCCTGCTTTGCCACTACCTGCCCTTCAACCTTGTTCTTGGCTGTGTGGAGGCCTGGGAAAGCCCCAAGTAAAGACTGGCTGTTGGTCTCCTAGGTGGCTCACTGGGCCAGCTCATAAAGCAGAAGGGCTGTCTGCCAGAGGACCGGGCCCTTTACTACCTGGGCCAGGCCCTGGAGGGGCTGGAGTACCTCCATTCACGGCGGATTCTGCATGGAGATATCAAAGGTGAGGCTCCCGCCCCCACAGCCTGGTCCCACAGGCTCTTGCCCCGTGCCTGCCTGGCTTCCTCCCAGTTCTTCTGGGCCTGCCTGGTCACCTCCAGTGGCAGGGTCTGAGTCAGGCTGACAGGACTATGCCTTATGGGAAGAGAATGTGTTTTCCACGCCGTACACCTGGCACTCTGGTTACCAGTGGGTGGTACCTACCGAACTGAAAACCAAGCTTTGACCTACTGGTGACCCCTGGGAGAGGGTAGGGCAGCAGAGTGGAGTGGCAGGGTCCCCAAAAGTAGCCCCTGCTCCTGTCTCCTCAGGCTCAGATCCGGCCTGCTGCCTGCCTCTAGCCTGCACTTATACCCCCTCCCTTCCTCCATATCTAATGAAACAAATCTGAGGCAGCAGCTGCCATGTAGGGTAGGCCAGAAAATTACCTCACTGGAGACCAGGCCAGCTGAGCCCTGGTGGGCTGGGACCCGTCACGACTTAACTATTCTCTTCCTCCCTGTGCTGGTGCTGGCCTTCAGCTGACAACGTGCTTCTGTCCACTGATGGGAGCCATGCGGCCCTCTGTGACTTTGGCCATGCCGTATGCCTGCAACCTGATGGCCTGGGGAAGTCCTTGCTCACAGGTAAGTCCCCAGAGCGCCCCTCCCCATGATGACAATAGCCATTGCCCTCTACTAGGCATTAGCCATGTGCCTTGTTGCTTCCACAGTGGGAACGAGTGATGTGAGCAAAAGATGTTATGTTTATGTTCCCCAAAAGAGTTGAGCCCCACAGCCACCCTGGGTTATTACAAGGCTCTTGTTATGTGTAAATGCAGTAATGGATGTCAAGCACTCAGTTCTGATGCTCCAGTGAAGAGAGCAGGAAGGTGGAGAACTCCGCCACAGGTCCCAGGCTTCACAGATGGTGACTTTTTTTTTTTTTTTTTTTTTTGAGACAAGGTCTTGCTAAGTTGCTGAGGACCTCACTAAGTTGCTGAGGCTGGCTTTAAATGTGTAATCCTTCTGCCTCAGCCTCTTCCAGAGCCTCTAGGATTACAGATATGTGCCACCATGCTCAGCTAAAATGTCTATTTTTGACCTCCATTTCTCTGATTATTAAAATAACCCATGCCTATTGTAAAATACTTGGCAAGAATGGAGTTAAGTGGTATTAAAGAGGAAGGGAAAAGAATTCATGCTATTCATGATCAGAGAGATAATTGTGAATTTTTTTTTCTTTTTCATTTTACTAACATTTGAGGAGCATCATAGCAGCAATTAATCCTCTATTACTGAATTTTCAATGCCCAGCCCCCTCCCCATTTTAAGGGTTCAATCTGGAGGGCAGAGCCGTGTTGTGGAGGACAGATTGCTCTGCACCCCAGCAGAGTCCCGAGCTGAGCAGGTTTGCCTTAGAGGCTTTATTTATTTAAAGTACTTCAACTGAGACGAATTCAAGGAACCCCTGGATTTAACTAGAATGGGCAGTGCTGAAGTTCTTGCCCACCCGAGGTCACAGGTGATATTTCTGTCTTTCCCTGGCCTTCTCAGGGGACTACATCCCTGGCACAGAGACCCACATGGCCCCAGAGGTGGTGATGGGCAAGCCCTGTGATGCCAAGGTGGACATCTGGAGCAGCTGCTGCATGATGCTGCACATGCTCAACGGCTGCCACCCCTGGACTCAGTATTTCCGAGGGCCGCTCTGCCTCAAGGTCAGTGGTAGTGGTGACTCCAGGAAGCCAGCAGGGGAGGCAGCAGGGCCACAGGCCTGAGCTGAAGGCTTGAGGGGGCCTCCCATTTTGGCTGCTGTGTGACAGATGTGAGCAGGAGGAGGCTTTGCCATAAATGTGAGATTCTAATTAAAAGACCTGTCACCCAATTCTGGGGGTTCAAGAAGAAGTCCCAGCTGAGGGGACGGCAAGTCAGAGCTCTCTTCTGCCCGCACACTGGGCCACCTCTGCCTGCCTCCTGACAGGGCATCTTGCTGCCTGGCTCTGGCTCGTCCCACCCGGCTTCTTATTTCCCTTTTCTAGGAAGAGTCCAGCCCTGGCTCTGCCCGAGATCTCTCCATTCCTTGTGGCAGACCCCAGAACAGCATGGGGGCGAGGGATATGGCAGAGAGCAAGCACAGAAGGCTGGATAGGGAACGAGTGGGAGGCAGGCCTCACATGTTGTCTTTTGGCCCCCAGATTGCCAACGAGCCTCCGCCTGTGAGAGAGATCCCTCCCTCCTGCTCCCCTCTCACGGCCCAAGCCATCCAAGAAGGGCTGAGGAAGGAACCTGTCCACCGAGCATCAGCGACAGAGCTGCGGGGCAAGGTTGGCCGGGCACTGCAGCAAGGTAAAAGCTGGCAGGGCACAGAGCAGTGGGCCATGAGAGGGACGGGGCAGGGGTGGTCAGCACTGGGGTCCTCAGCCTCTGGGATCCTCAGTCTCACCGCCATCTGGAGCAGGGGGTGACACCAGCCTTGGGGGTGCTGGGAAGGTTGCAGTGCTATCTTAATGAGGGCAGTGCTCAAGAAGTGGGAGAAAGGGGCTACCACGCAGAAAAGTGGGTCGAACTGGTTAGGGATCAGAGAGCGTGAGCTGAAGCCATGCACCACTTAACAGCCATCCTGAAAGTCTGGAGCATCAAGTACTCTGAGCCGGGGTGCAGCAGGAGCCCTGGGCACTTTTGGAGGCTGTGTTGGTGAGGCTGCAGGCTCAATGGAAGGCACCTGGCAGCTGTCCAAAGTCAATGGATCTGGGAGCTGTCCCCTCCACTCCTGGGTGCACTGTCCACCCATTCTGCAGCCTCATTTTAGTAGGAGAGTTGGGTGGGTCTCTCACCTGGAGAGTGGAGTGGCAAAGGATAGAGAATGGGGCATCACTCAGTCCCAAAAGCCACTCCATGATCGCAGAGTGGGGACTGAGCTGAAAGCCAGAGTGCTGAGTGAAAAGAGGAACCGACAGGAGACCTGGGGCATACATCTTTATTGTATATTAAAAATCAATAAATGAGGGGCTGGGGATGTGGCTCAAGCGGTAGCGCGCTCGCCTGGCATGCGTGTGGCCCGGGTTCGATCCTCAGCACCACATACCAACAAAGATGTTGTGTCCGCTGAGAACTAAAAATAAATATTAAAAAATTCTCTCTCTCTCCTCTCTCACTCCCTCTTTAAAAAAAAAAAATCAATAAATGAGCTCGGCGCTCCCAAAATCCCAACTCCTTGGGAAGACTTAGGTATGAAGGATCACAAGTTCAAGGCCAACCTGAACAATCAAGTCCTCGTCTCAAAATAAAATAAAAAGGGTTGGGAGGGTAGCTCCATGGTAGAGCATTGCCCAACATATGTGATAACCTGGGTTCAGTCCCCAGTACTACAAAAAAGGAAGAAAAAGAAAAAAGCAGCAAGTGAAAATGACATATTTTGCAAGAACACAACCAAATCAAAAGGAACACAACAATGTGGATAGAGGAAAGGCAGTGGCTATAGAAATGAAAGGGGAATAAACACAACAGAGACTTTTCACAGCCTGTCACCAAAATCAAGTGGTATTTACAATTATAAGGATGCCCCAGGGAACTGCCCCCACACCAGAGAAATGGCGCCCTGGGGAAGCACCAGTCTAGGGCTGGGACGAGAGAGCCAGTGGGTGGCTCTTTACCTGGGAACTCTGGGTCGGTGTTGTTGCAGAGCTGTTTTTTGTGTTTGCAGTGGTGGAGATGGAACCCAGGGTTTCACTCCTGCTAGGCTAGTGCTTTACCTCTAAGCCACACTCCCAGCCCCCAGAGCCCTTTTTTTTTTTTTTTTTTTTTTTTAATATTTATTTTTTTAGTTCTCGGCGGACACAACATTTTTGTTGGTATGTGGTGCTGAGGATCGAACCCGGGTCACACGCATGCCAGGCGAGCGCGCTACCGCTTGAGCCACATCCCCAGCCCCCCAGAGCCCTTTTTAATCTTTTCTTCACTCACCAAAATCCTCTGGAACTGATTTTGCTGGAGTTTTCAAATTTGCTGCTAACATCTAGAAGGAAAATAGATTAAAAACAGAGATGCAGTCCTATTCCTGTTTTATGGGCCATCAGAAGAGGCCCCCTCCAGGGCCCCCCATGCTGCCTCCACATCAGGGCCCCAGCAGCCCCACTCTGCTCCCCTCTAGCCCCCTTCCACTCAGGAGAGGCCATTCCTGTGGGGTCGGCATCTATGCTGTGTGTTTTCACCTCCTCTCATGTGCTCTCTGTGTTATAGTGGGAGGTCTGAAGAGCCCTTGGCGGGGAGAATATAAAGAACCAAGACATCCACCACCACACCAAGCCAACTGCCACCAGGCCCCACATGCCCAGCCAAGGGAGCGGTCACCAGCTGTGGACACCATTGGAGGGGCCCCTAAGCTTCAGCCTCCTCTACCACCAGAGCCCCCAGAGCGGAACAAGTCTCCAGCCCTGAGCAAGGAGGAATCTGGCATGTGGGAACCCTTGCCTTTGTCCTCCCTGGACCCGGCGCCTGCCAGAAGCCCCAGCTCACCAGAGCGGAGAGCAACCTTCCCCGAGCTGGAGCTGCAGCAGCTGGAAATAGGTAGGGCAGCCAGGCTGGGGCCCTGGCCCAGGGCTTCTCTGTACATCAGCCTGACTTCTCCCAGCCCCTTCCTTGGGCCCTTCCAACATTTCACATTCACTTTCCGCTTTTCCCTACAGAATTATTTCTGAACAGCCTGTCCCAACCTTTTTCTCTGGAGGAGCAGGAACAAATTCTTTCATGCCTCAGCATCGACAGCTGCTCCCTGTCAGATGACAGTGAGAAGGTGAGTTGTCCATGGACGGGGAGTCACGCTTCTCCTGGCCCCGGGCACAGAGTAGTAGCTTTATGTCCAGCTGGGGAATGGGCTATGGTGCAAGTGGTGGGCAAGAGAGGATGACGGGAGAGCAGGGAAGTTGGCTTTGGTCCCCTGTAGACCTACACCTTACCCTCCTTCAGACTAGGACATGATAGCTCCTCATCTCCCCAGAGGGTCCAGGCCACTTTTGTCCCAAAAGAGACAAAGACAAGAGATAGTTCCCTGAACCCAGGGCCCTGAATCTGTGCCCAATCCTGTGTTTCAGAACCCATCAAAGGCCTCTCAGAGCTCTCGGGACACCCTGAGTTCCGGTGTACACTCATGGGGCAGCCAGGCGGAGGCTGGAAGCTCCAGCTGCAACATGGTGCTGGCCCGCAGGCGGCCCACCGACACCCCGAGCTACTTCAATGGTAGGTCCCCTTTTCACCTGCTCAGCAGCCCCACAGCAGCTGAGCTACCTGGAGCTAGGGAGTCACATAGGGTTTCACGTCCCCTTCCCCGGGCACCCTGAACATGAGGTCCTTGGCAAGGACCCTAATCATCCACAACACAAGCCTTTCCTGGTGGGACAATGAAATGTCATTGTCCTCTTATTGGCTGCTGATGGAGTCCCAGAAGGTCCCCTGGCTTGGGGAGGGGAGCAGACTCTCCTGGCTTGGAGTCCAGAAGCTGAGTAATTAATGTGTTCTGAGGGAAAAAGAAGGAAATAGGATCCATGAGCATTTTAACCAAGAAGTCATCGATGAGTCCACTGGACTCTTCTCCAGGGATTTGAGGTCAGAGAATAAGAAAGACAATGTATAATTTTCAAGCTTGGTTGCATGGAGTGGTGGCTGGGCTTCATCAGCCTACAGCTGTGGCCGGTGTGATTCGTGGCAGCAGGTCCCCCCTGCCTGGGCCAAAGGCCATCTCAGCTCAGGAAGCAATCTGTGTTGCCCGCAATCTAATTGAAGAGTCTTTGTGTTCAGTTCCTTTCTGTTTTGCATCCAAGTTGGAGTGCTGCTTCCCCCTGGGAGCCAACCTCAGCTCTTAGCAATGTGCAGGCTAAATTCCAGGTGTTGGTGGCCACTGAGAGTTATAGCAGTTGTGTACTAGGAGGGCCACTCCAACCTAAATTTCATCTCTGCCACTTGATCACAGCTGGACCTGTTCCCCTCTACAGAGAGCAGAGTGACTTCTAACAAAAGGTTCCCCCGTCCCCTGCCTGTCCCTGCTCCCTGGGAAGCCAACAGCTGCCCTCCTGACTGTCACCTTGCCTGCCGTCTAGGTGTGAAAGTCCAAATACAGTCTCTCAATGGTGAACAGCTGCACATACGGGAGTTCCACCGGGTCAAGGTGGGAGACATCGCAACGGGCATCAGCAGCCAGGTAAGGGGGTTACACACCTAGAGGCAGCGTCCCCACTCTCCAGGAAGAAGGCTTTCAAATAAATAGAAATGGCACTCTCAGGAAAAGTTGGACGTGGCTTCAGATGTCTCAGTGATTGAGGAGCCAGGTGGGATTCGCCTGGTTCTCCAGAATGAGAGGCTGCCTGTTCAGCTGGAGAAAGATGTCTCCCAGGGTGGTTGGGGACCCCATCAGTTTGACACTTCTAGGTGACTTCTGAGCCCTGTGCCACTGTCTCAATCCATTGGTTTGTTCCACCCCTAGATCCCAGCTGCAGCCTTCAGCTTGGTGACCAAAGACGGGCAGCCTGTTTGCTATGACATGGAGGTGCCCGACTCAGGCATCGATCTGCAGTGCACCCTGGCCCCTGATGGCAGCTTTGCCTGGAGCTGGAGGGTCAAGCATGGCCGGCTGGAGAATAGGCCCTAGCCCTGCCTTCCACAGCTAGCTCCAGTCCACCTGGAGCAACCTTTCTTCTGGGTGCTCAATGCCACCCTGAAACACAGATCCAGTCTGTTCCTAGGGATCTGCTGTCCCCTGACTCAGTAGTGGGTCCAGGGGCTGGCAGCAGCAAAGTGGGGGCAAAAACACCAGCCCTCCTGGACTTCTCACCTGAGTCCTGCCACCTCTGCCAAGAAAATGCTCCAGTCATCTCAGGAGACAGAGGAAGGACGGCAGGAGGACTCTTCCCATGGGAACCAAGAGGGTCTTCTCTGCATTGCTTCACACGAGTTGGCCTGACACATTTGGATCAGTGACCACTTGCTGGCAATCGGAGGAAAGCAACTTCCGGCCAGGGGCAGGAGAAGCAAGAGAGCCCTGGGCCCCTCGGCCCCAGGCAAGTGTGAGAGTGTGAGGGCCCATGCCCAGGTCATTAGGACCAGAGCAGCAGGTGTTCCTGCCCTTGCATTAGTGGGGGCTTCTGACCTCTTGCCTGGCCTTCCTGGCTGCAGACCCCCTTTGGGATAGAGGAGGAAGAAATGCCCAGCACTGGGAAGGAAGCCTCCTTGGTAGAACACACCACCTTTGTAGGTTGTCACAGCTCAGCTCCTAAGTCAAACTCTGGTTCAGCCAAGAACCAAAGAAGGTATTGCAGTGAAGTGGTTCTCAGCCCTTAGGCACAAGCATGTGTCCCTTTGCTGCTCCCCAGAAGAGCAGGCCCCGTGCCCTGCCACAGACTGGCTGACACTTAGTTCCCTTGTCTAGACAAGTGAAGATCGACATGAGACCCACCTGAAAGGAAAGTTCTGCAGATGGGGCACCACATAGGGGCTGTTCCCCAGCCACACTGCCAACATCCAGTATACTTGCCCTGCCCAGCCCCTGGTCCCAGGGCACTGCCAGATACACTTTGCACTCCGTTGACCTCAAAGCACTTTCCTGGCTGCCTTCCAGGAGGGCAGTGGCTCTACACGGACACAAGCAGACCAGGGTATGGGTGAAGGGACTCAGTCTTGACTGTCCATGTGCATTTGACCCCATGTGCATTTGTCCATGTGCATTTAAGGTGAGCACTCCCTACCCACGGCCCCTGCTCAGCCTCTTATTTGCGGGGAGCTGCTCGAGACTCATGTAGCATTAAATCAACTGTGAATTGTTACAGGGAGGGGCACAAGATCCCTCCTCAGAAGCAGCTCATCCCCCACCTAGCCAACGTGGCCTTTGTCCAGCTGTTAGCATGGCGCCAGACTGCTCCAGGGAGAGCTGGCCCCAGTACACGAAGAACCAAGCCCCTCCGAGCTGCAGTGTTGGCTTAGAGAGAACTCTGTGAATAATAAAGTTTGGGGTGATGACATCATTTAAGCCACGGGTGTCTCTTTTTTTCCTGCCTGCTCTCTGGACCCCGTGATCTCTGGACTATCCATTCAGACCAGTTAGGCAAGATGCCCTGCCCATGGTAGAAAGGAAATCCCTGAGGAAATTGTAGGGCCAAGCGGGGGAGGGAGAAGACACCAGACCTGCACACTTTGCCAAGGCGGTCAGCCCAGTACCTCCCAAAGGCAACTAGAAGTGGGATGTTAGGCATTGACCAGGCACGGAGAAGTGGGTGCATGTCACATGCCTCAGCTCATCCCTCCTGTCCCTGAGGCCTGGCATCCACTGAACTGAACTGAGTGTGGGCCAGGGCTCTTCCCACTTCCAGCTGCTCATGAGCATCTGCATGGGGGTGGAGGGTGACTTTGCCTGAATGAGTTCCTTGGACACAGAGCAGGGTCTGGCTGAGGACCAATGTGGCAGGGACAGAGGATACCTTGAATGATCTGGCTCCACACCCCCAATAGCTGTGCACAGTGAATGTGCATTGCACACCTATGCAGCTTGAGTTGATTCATCGGTTCTGGAGGGATCTAGACCCACGGAAGGGCAGCGTCTGGTGCCCAGAGCGGTGCAGAGTCCAGTCTAGCAGCCTCCCGCTTACCACACCCTCCCTCTGTGTGATCTGCCAGAGCGCAGTTCCCGCGCCTAAGGAGTCGCGGCAGGAACGTCACAGAAGCGGCGACATCACAGGCGCCAGCGCCCCCAGTATTTCCAGCGCCCCCACATCCCCCCGCACCAAAGAGCGCACTGGAGGCGGAGGGGCAGCAGCCACCAGTCCGCTCCCCGCCTCCCAGACAGAGCCTCGGTCAGCATGGGGCTGACAGGTGGGAGCGCCGGGCAGGGTGGGCGCCTAGGGCGGCGGGGCGAGCGCGGGCGGGGGAGGGAAGCGAGCGGGAGGGGGCTGCACAGAACGTGCCTGGGGCGCGCGAAAGGAAGGTGAACCCGCCAAATCCTTATGACACCCCTTACTCCACCCGAGGCCTCAGCACCCCTAATGATTGTGCACGGCTGCGCACTTGCTCCTCTTGAGCTGAATTCAGGGTGTTCTTGGAAGGGAGCTGGACCCACGGAAAGGGTAGTCGCCGTGTGTCCAGGAAACGACTCCCGAATTATTCCTAACTGCAGATACTCCCCCAAACTCACGTCCAACTCCTTGGTTGATGCTTGGAACTTTACAGGAAGGAGCACTCGATTTTCAACCAGTATTTATTGGTCACTTTTTCCACTTGAGGACTCAGATCGCAACTGAAATTAGGACTTTCTTCTTGGAACGAGCTATCCCAGGACTTGAGCCAGTATTAAACATGTGCCAGAGAGCAGCTCTCTCCGTTCCCAAAATCCATGGTTAAGGAATTTTCACAGGCACCATAAATCACTCCTGTGACATTTATTGCACCCCTTCCAAGACTCTTGTGCCAGGTCCTGAAAAGTGGATTGACTCAACAAAGTTGAGATGTAGGTGGGACAGCTTGGTTTGTCAGAGAAGATGACACTGGAGATTAGAGTTGGGCTTTCAGGCATGTTTAAGATTTTTCTGGGAGAGGGTTTTCCAAATATAATAGCATGTGCAAAAGCACTGGGGCACAAAAGAGCCTGCCATACTCTGGGTTAACTTGACCTTGAGGCAAGGGACAGGAAGCAGGATGCCAAAAAATTAAAAGAAGAAAAAAAAGAAGAAGAAGAAGGCAGAGGTCAGACCACACAAGCTCTCTGAGGCCACAGTGGAGTCTGGTGTGACTGGAGGCAGGTGTTATGTAGCTGACTCTCAGGGATCAGTGAGAAGCCCAGATTGAAGGAGAACATGGTTGCAGTGTTTCCACTAAAGGCTTGAAGAGATTTCAGATAGCACGATGAGAATCATCCCAGGGTTCGGAGCCAGCAAGGCTTGCTTTCAGGTTATGTGCTGTTCTTTATCGCTGTGCAACCTCATGGGAGTTTTCTCATCTCTGAGAGGACAGTCATAGCCACTGTGCATAAGGAAGCTGTGAAGTCAACGTGTGCAAAGCACTCAGCTCAAGCACCAGCAGGAAGTCAGTGCTAGGCTTGTGTTGGCTGTGGCATTGGGAGGCAAGGAGAGAAACAGTGGAAATGGAAAAGGAAGGTCAGGAGCTACAGAAGTGTGGGGGAGTCACAGGTGACAGAGGTTTCTAAATTCGGGCAAAGGATGAATCAGGAGAGGAAAAGGGAGTTATCAAGAGAGGAAAGCCTGGAAAAGAAAGAGGGTGTGTCGGGCATGCAGAATAGCACTGACCACACGAAGTCTGGCCTTGCAGCGTGTGAACTTGAGACAAGAAAAGCAGGATCAACTGCAGGTTTGGCAGAGGAAGAGGGATGAAGAATTCGGATTTTTTTGCAAAGATGTTTACTGAGCATCTACCTTGTGCCAGGCTCCATGCCGAGGAGAAGAGACTCCAAGTGAGCAACCTGCACATCCTGCCAAGGAACTCAAGGAGGGTGAGCAGGAGACCATGTGCTCAGATAGAGGTCTGCAGGGATGGACCTGGGGCGACTAGAGAAGCAGCCTCTAACCTGGCATGATGGAGAGCCCTCCAGTCATCACAATAAGATATCAGGATGGCAGAGGGAGAAGACAGCACCCTCTCCTGTGGACAATGTCTTGGATGCAGTGAATTTGAGGTCAGGAACAATGAATCTGAGGTCAGACACAAATGACTGGAGTTTGGGTGAAATGTAAATAAGAATCAGATGGGAGCGTCTGCTATGTTGCTTGAAAGCAACCTGGGCACAAGGACTTGCTCATCACTGTATCCTCAGCCCCCAGTACATGCCTGGCCTAGAGCAGGCACTCAACATATTCTTTCAACTTTATCAAAGACATGTGCAGGTGTCTCAAGGGTACTGAAGAACTTATTCAGTGACGAAAAACAAGGATCTCTACATCCTCAGGTCAACTCCTGGAAGCCACTGCAGTTGTTCCATTTGAACCATTTTTCTGCCTAATTACCTTTTTATCTCTGCAAGTTCACAAGCTCATTCTTCACTTATCAGTTCTTTGCTGATGTAAAGGTACCAGGCAGCCTCCCAGTCCTCCCAACATCAATTGCTTTAGATCTGCTGATTCCTATAAACTGAATATACTCATATTATTTTTGTAAACTTTAGACAGTATTTTTTTTTTGAAAGAGAAAGAGAAAGAGAGAGAGAGAGAATCTTTTATTTTTTATTTTTTTATTTTTCGGTGGACACAACATCTTTATTTTATTTGTATGTGGTGCTGAGGATTGAACCCAGCACCCCACCCATGCCAGATGAGCGCATTATGGCTTGAGCCACATCCCCAGCCCAAGACAGTATCTTTTGATACTCCACAAAGTAAGAAATTTTTAGAGCTCCTTCGTTCTCTTTAGCTTTTCTCTCTGCCTTCTATCTCCCCGAAACTCTAACCTGCACTTTTGGTGTCTGAATATTGAGACAATATCATTGTCCCATAACCACAGTCACGTTTTCCAAATATTTTCTAGATATTGAGTCTAAAAATTGAAAGTTAATGAACAAGATTGTTTTATTGTAACTAACTTCTTTTCATTGCAAAAACCAGGGAAAAAAGGTATCATGATTACCTTTTCTTTCTTTTTTTAAATACCTTTATTCAATTTATTCATTTGTATGTGGTGCTGAGGATTAAACCCAGGGACTCACATGTGCTAGACAAGCTATAGCCCAGCCCCTACCTTTTCTTTCTTACCCAGCTCTTTGTTTTTCCTGGAAGCTCGTATTGCCTTTTTCTTATACCCTTTGGTTTTATCATAGTGTTAGTTTCCCCTCAACTGCCATGTCTGGTCAACTATTCGGTCAGGTTTTCTTTTTCAGATCTACTATCTAGAACTCTCTGTTTGCTGCACCAATCTGAACTGATTGTTGGCCTCTATCCAGTAGATATCTGGGACTTGGCTACTTTGCTGGGATGGACATGTTATTTCCTTCTAGACTTTCTTGTTGTACATATTCATTTTGCTTTAATACATATTCAAATAATTTCCTTAAAAAGAGAAAGTAAATTTTCTGGGTTTTTTTTTTTTTTTTTTTTTTTTTTTTTGTATCTGAAATGACAGTTTGGCTGGATATAAAATTCATTTTCCTCCGAATTTAAAGGCAAGTTAGTTACAATAAAACCACTGTTGATAAGTCTGCTACCAGTATGAGTTTCCTCTCTTTGTAGGTTACTGGGTTTTCCTCTTTAGAAGCACTTAGGAGTTGTTTGTTACTGATGTAATGTACTTTCACAGCAAGGATGTTTTGACATCTGTCAAGTTGGCATTCAGTGAACTCTTTTAAACTAGGGCATCCTTCAGTTTTATTCTTGGGCTCAGGGAGATTTTGATTTTTCTTCTCTTGTGTTTGCTATTGTTTGTTGTTGTGTTTTACTTTGGGGGCTATTGGGGAATGAACCCAGGGCCTCGAGCACACTAAGTAAGCCCTCTACCACTGAGCTACGTCCCCAGCCCTCTGTGTTCTCTATTCTTGATCTCCTTTCTAGAATTCAGAAATGGATCTCCTATGATCCTTTTCTTTCATGTTATCTTACATTTTGATTCCACCTCTGGGGATAATATTCTCTGTTTTAATTTTCTAAACCTATTTGCCAAAGCTATTTCCTTCTATAATTTTCATAACATCTTGTTCTTATTTTTGATGTAAAATGTATTAAATAGAGTCATTCATTCTTGAATCTCTAAAAAATGTTTAGTTGCTCTTTGAGCTCTTTCTGTTTCTCAAATTACCTCTGGTACTCTAGGATCATCTTTTCTCTTGATCTGCTACTGACATGTGTTTGGTAATACTTGGTTGTCCATGTTCAAGAGTAGAATAATTAAAAAGCTGATGGAGACCCTTGTGACTCTAGGACCTACTTCCTGGCAGATAGCACTTTAAGATGACCAGGCAGGAACCAAACACATCAGTGGGGACCACTGCCTGCCAGAATGTGGAAGTCCTTCCTGGTGGTGGTCATGTGGCTGCCACGGGTACAGCACTTACAGTGGGGAAGGAGCACATTCAGCCCATGGCTCTGTCCTGTCTAGTTTCTCTGAGTTGGCCCCCCTGGGACTCACCTGGACAGGTGGGCTCATCCTCCTCCTACTTGCTCTTTCTCCTCAGCTGGAGTTACTTCTGACTCCACCTCTTCATCAGGTGCCAATCCTCCGCTATCCACATTCTAAAGACATAATGGACCCTCTGATGTGCTTGTGGGTCCCCCTCGTGTGCTTACTCATTGCAAACAAAGTTATACTACTGTCATTTTTTTAATATTTAAAATATTAAATACCAGGCTAAGAGGAAATGAAGGTGTGTTGTAGATTTGTAGAGCAGTATACTACCCTTTGAACTTAGGATAAATTAAATATGTATATTATAAATCCTAAAGTAACAGAGTTATAGCTCATAAAAGTCTACAGAAAAAACAAAGTCAACAGGAAAGATAAAATGGAATTGAAAATATATGCTACAAAAGAAAGCTCGGGAGACTGAGGCAGGAGGAATTCAAAGCCACCTCAGCAAAAGCAAGGCACCAAGCAATTTAGTGAGACCTTGTCTCTAAATAAAATAGAAAATAGGGCTGGGGATGTGGCCCAGAGGTTGAGTGCCCCTGAGTTCAATCCCCAGTTCCAAAAAAAAAAAAAATTAAAACAACAACAAAATACATGTAGACCTACACATTTTATATCAAAGACAGAAAATTATAAAATCTGGGACTGGAGTTGTGACTTAGCAGTATAGTGCACACCTAGTGCATGTAAGGTGCCGAGTTCCATCCTCAGTACCACATATGAATAAATAAAAAATAAAGGTATTGTGTCCACCTACAACCAAAAAAAATTTTTTTTAAGAAAATTATAAAATCTGTTCTGCATATAAAAAAAGAAGAAATAAAAAAGGAAAAGAGAACAAAAGCAATAGATTTAATAATAGACAATAGATTTAAGCCCCAGAAGCAGACTGGGTGTCAGCATAGTGGTGAAGCATGTGCTTAGCACGTGCAATACCCTGAGGTCAATCCTCGGCATCACTGGGGGAAAAAAATAAGTGGGGGAATAACTATACTAAATGTTTATGTACCTAATATTAGAGCTTCAAAATACAGAGAGAAAAAAAATACAACTGCCAAGAGAAAGAAACAAATCCACAATTATAGTTAAAAAATTTCAACACTCCCCTTTCAAAAATTGATAGAGGGCTGGGGTTATGGCTCAGTGGTAGAGCACTTGCCTAGCATGTGTGAGGCCCTGGGTTCAATCCTCAGCACCACATAAAAATAAATAAATAAAATAAAGTTTTAGGTTCATCGACAAATAAATAAATATGTATATAAATATATATACATGTATATGTATATGTGTATATATATTAAAAAATTAATAGAGAGAGTAGACACAAAATCAACAAAGATATAGAAGACTTGAACAATACTACCTACGAACATGACCTGATTGACATTTATAGAATATTCCACCCAACAATAGCCAAATATACACTAAGTTTACAACAAAGATCATATTCTGGGCTGTTAAAAAATTTAATAAATTACAGCAATCTGTATACGGGGTAAAAATGGGAGTTCATAACCCACTTGAATCAATCTGTGAAATATGGTATATTAAGAACTATGTAATGTTTTGAACAACCAACAATAAAATAAAATAAAAAATTTAATAAATTTAAAAGGATTCAAGTCATATTTGGTATGTTCTCTGGCCACAATAAAATTAAAATAAAAACCAATAGCAAAAAGATAACTGGAAAACACTCAAATATTTGAAAAATAGTAAGTACACTTCTGAATAACTCATGTGTCAAGGAAAGAATCAAATTGGAAATTAGAAAGTATTATGAACTGAACAAAAATGAACACATAACACCAAGAATTGTGGCATGCAGCTAAAGTTACAGCAATAAACTCCAATGTTAGAAAAGAGGAAAGTCCTCAAATCTGTATGTCAGTTTTTGTCTCACAAAGGGGATTGGGGCAAATGAAGCCCAAAGTAAGCAAAAGAATAAAGAGCTAAGTGACAATCAATGAAAAAAAAAAAAGCAGAAAACAGAAGAAACCAGTGAAACCAAAAGATGGTCCTTTGGGATCCACAAAATTAATAAATCCCCAGCCAAGAAGAAAGAGAACCAAAGTTATCTGAAATGAAAGGGGTGATATCATTACAGATTCTACCTATGTGCAATGGATAACTCATGCAAATGAAATTGACAACTTAGATAAAATGGGCCAATTCCTTACAAGACAAAAATTTTGGAAGCTCACTCAAGAAGAAACAGTCATGCACAGTGGCACATGTCATAATCCCAGGACTTGTGAGGCTGAGGCAAGAGGATAGAAAGTTTGAGGCCAGCCTCAGCAACCTAGCAGGACCCTGTCTCAAAATAAGAAAAGCTGGTGTTGTAGCTCAGTAGTAGAGCTCCCCTGGGTTAAATTCTCAGTATCATAAGAAAAAAAGAAACAGATATTCTGGAGATGGATGGTGCCAATGGTTGCACAATAGTGTGTACGCACCTGATGGCCCTTGACTATATAAATGGTTAAAATAAGGGGGTGTATAGGATGCACTTAGCATGCACTGGGGCTTTGTTCAGTCCCCAGCACACACACATACACACACACTATTAGACATATTTTACCACAATGAAAAGAAAACATAGGCAAAACACACTGCATGTAGCTTTTAAAACATGTAATTCACAATCATCCTGTAAGGAAGCTCCAGGCCCAAGTTCATAAGCTTCACTTGTGAATGCTACCAACATTAGGGAAGAAATAATACCAATTATTTGCACAAACTCTTCCAGAAAACCAAAGAGCAAATACTTCCAAGGCATTTTTTGAGGCCAGAACCACTCTAATATCAAATATCATTCTAATATCTAATATCAAAACTCATCATAAGAAAGGAAAATTACGTCACCAATATACCTTGTGGAAAAAAAAAAACAACTTTTTTTTTTGTACTAGGGATTGAATCCAGAATCACTTCACCACTAAGCCACATTACCAGCCCTTTTTATTTTTTATTTTGAGACAGGGTCTTGTTAAGTTACTTAGGGCCTTGCTAAGTTGCTGAAGCTGTCCTCAAACTTGGGAGACTCCTGTCTGTACCCAGTTTTAATGTATTTCTGTACACTGGCAACAATTGGAAATTGGGATTATTTTATAGACCATAGGCTGTTACTTGAATCCTCAATAGAACATCCCTAAGTCAGGCACAGAGGTCTCAAGTGGAGTCAACCTCAGACTTTTTTCCAGCCCCCACACTCCATAATCATTTCCCCCTTGTCCATACCTAGTTGCTACTTATGGAAGGGTTGAGGCTGTGGGTGTTGGTCAAATTGCCCAGGGAAACTGTAAAGCAAGTGAAGAAAGCTGTCCACTCAGAGGCTGCAGAGGAGCCAGGCTTGGGCCAGGGGGAGCTGGAGATGGAGCAGCAGACTTGTGGAGGAAGCCAGGGGAGCTGTGGTCAAGGAGGTAGAACTGGCCGTTGGGGTCCTGCCCATGGAGATACCCTCAAAGCCTTACCACTCAGTTACTACAAGATCTCCAGGCCCAGGCGGAAGCACAGAGATCCCAAACCACCCCCTGGATCAGACCTGCAAGGACCACTGCCCTCCAGTCTACATCTCCAAGAAGAGACCACAGCACATTCTCATGTTGTTCTTAGCCAGAACCAGGACTGTCACTTCCTGCCCCAGCCCAGGTTAATGGGGACCCGCTGTGCCTGATGCACAATTGCCCCCGTCACCCCCGAATCACTCTGCCATGAACTCTTATCCTCTACCTGGGGAGCAGAAAATGGGACAACCGGGTGTCATCACCCCAGGGGAAGATAAAGAGCAGCTTCTGCACTAGAAGATACAGTCTCCAGGGAGGGGCCTGGTATGGGGACCAGTCCTGGGAGTCACTCAGCCTCCTCTGCAGAGGATGATCCTAACTCACAAATCACCAGTGAGGGAGGTGCTGGCATTGCCTCAGATCAAGCCCCTGAAGTTAGGGTACTGGCCTGGGTGGGGATGGATGGGCTGGGGGAGGACAGCAAGCAGCAGAGGAGCAGAAATAGAGGGAGAAGAGGAAGGTCCACCTGGGGCGTGGTGGCCCCTACAGTTACAGGCTCCTGTAGAGGACAGCAATGTGGGCAGGGAGAGAGAGTTTCTTAAGACTTTATTCAAGTCCAGCTGTGGAACCAGAGGCAAATGAGCCCCTCTAATATTTGGCACAGTGAGATGACAGCACTGGGGCAGAGGAAGCGCTCCACCAGCGGAAGGGAAGACTCTCTCGATCTTGTGGCTGGGGTGATGGAGGTGGGATAGGCGGGGCCAGGATGACGAGTGGAGGCAAGCTGATATGGAGGACAGGACTGGTGATGTGGCAACCCACAGAGAGGAGGGATGAGCTGGAAGAGGGGATGGCAGGCAGGCTGAGGTGAGGCAGTGGGGAGGGGGAGGCGGCTGGACAGCACCACTAGCCCTGACTCCAGGATCCCTCAAGGACTGTCCCTCACCCTGCAGCTCCCCACCCTGATCTCCTTCTCCCTGCCAGGTGCCAATGGATTTCCCTGCTGTGGCAAGGGGTCAGTGGACATCGTGGAGATACCGTGAGAACCAGTCTCCCCCTTCCTACCCTTGCCCCCTGAATCCATGTGGCCCCCCACCACACCTAGAATTTCCCTCAGTTTTGCCCATTTCTAAAGTCTTCCCAAGATCAGTATCCAGGCCAAAAGTCTGGAGGTGGGGGTGTCTACCATTCCTCTTCTCTCTCTGCCTTCAGTCCCTGACACTGGAGGAAGGCTGAGGGTGATGGGGCACAACGGGGATATGGATAGGGCCTGACTACTGAGAGAGGCCTTGCCTGTTCAGGACAGAGCTGTCAGGAGGGGGCTGGGCAGGTGCCTAAGGAAGAATCAGGGATAACAATAGCCAAGCATGGAGGGCAAGGGTCAAGAGCAACAGAGAGAAACTTCCCATCCACACACATCTCTGGTCTCCAGACCTGCAAAGCTGGGAATGGGCAAGTGGGTGGACATTGCTTTGGGCTTTCCCCTTGGTAGGAAGCCCTTTTTCTGAGCTTTAGTTTTCAAAGCAAGCTATGTGGGCTCACCTGTGATGCTCCATAAAAATGAAGATTCCCTGTGTCTCCTCCAACTCACCCAATCCCACTGTGGGGATGACAGATGAGTTGGCAAACCTCCTAGGAATTTTCTAAACTCACTGGAACTTAAGAATATCATGCTCTTTGTGGGAGCGGGGACACTGAGGAGTGGGTCAGTTAGTGAGGTCATCTTACCAGCCCCTGTATAAGACAAGAGGCCTTGAGAGTCTCAGAGATCCCTTTTCCCCTGAGCCAACCTCGAGGATCCCTATCACCCACTCTGACTTCTTTTGTCTTAGGGATGACTTCAACTCTCCACGGCCCCATCCCCGATTAGCAGAAGAGGAAGAAGACCTAGAGGTGAGAGTGACAAGGTCCCCCCATATGGGGAGTTGGTAGGCAAGGGGCAGAGTCTTTGAGGCCCAAAATCCACACCAACCCTTATCCTTGACAGTTCTGGGACCTTAGTACTAGACTGGTGTGGCAGCTCACACCCCCCCCACCCCCATCACCCACCCACACTGTCTCCTGCCCCAGGCAGGTCTTTGGTGCCAGGAAGGACCTTGCAGGCAGGGACACCCAGCTTTGCCTCCTTAGCTTTTAGTTGAAATCTTTCAGGTGGAGGAAGAATTGCTAGAGCAAGAGCCTCGGCCCAGAGCAAATGTGGATTCGCACCTGGACTCAGTCCCAGATCTGGAAGACAACTCAGATGTAGACATCCCAGAGAGGGGGCCTGAAGCTAAGTCACACAATGACCCCTATTGGGAGATGAGCTCTCTGGAGTTTGGCTGCGAACACACCGAGCAGCAATATTACACAATAGAGACCCTCCATCCCTACACAGAGGAGATACCAAGGACCTTCTCGGGTTGGTCGATAGGCTCCAACTCCAGCCTCCAGAGTGTCTCAAGGAAAGAACTGACATGCCCTGAGCATCGCTCCATCCGCGTACAGACTTCCAAGCACCTCTTCTGGGCAAATAAGCTCATCCAAGCATCAGAGCACAGCCTGCAACAGGCAATAAATAGGCAGTCCAAAGAAAGAGACACAGAGAAGACCCCCAGCCACCCAAAGCAGGAGTCCAAACCCAAAAACACACTGTGCCCTGAGAATATGCTCCAGATCTCCAGGGCCCTGACATTTCGCCAAGTCACAACCTCCCAGCCAATATCAAGCCCTTGTCTGTCAACCTCCAGCCTCCCGCCATCCATCGGCCTGGAAGAGCTGATCAATTTCGCATCTTCCTTGGCCATAGCCTCCAACGACATGGAGTTGCCCAGTTTAGAACAAATGATCAAAGCTCCATCCCAGAAGTCTGCGGCACCTTCTAAAGAGCCTGTGAAACCTTGTACAGAGCCTCTGCAGCCTCAGAATCCACCCAAAGCCAAGGAGCCAGAGAAAGTTCCAGAACAGGAAAAACAGAGCTTCCCTTCTTACTTAGACTTCAAACCTGGGATCAAGAGAGCCACCATTGAGGGGGAAGTGAAGTTCCTTCCGACACAGGACATCCCCGCCACACTGCAGGAATGCAAGGAAGAGTGAGTAGACTGGGTACAACTCCCCTAAGGGCCACAACTGTGGGGCCTCATTGCTTGCCCAGCTGGGCAGGGGTAAAGAACAGCAGAATGGGGGGGCTGAGAAGGGCCACTTGCAGCTCAGTAAGGCCTCAACCTCAGTGACCTCATAAAGGCTACTGGAAACGAAGTTCTGGTGGACTGAGGTGAAGTGCCAAGGCCAGGGTCGAAGGAGGCTTGGGGACCATGGAGGGTGAGCTCTCCCAGTCTAGAGCCCGGAACCTGGGTTCAAAGTGGGAAGGGTCAATGCGGTATTAGAAAGTGGAACTACTCTGCTGGTGTCTGCCCTGCAGAGAGTGCTGTCTGGAGCCCTGGGCAAGGACACTGTGTGGAGGGACAGTGAGGGGACAAGGCTGTGTAGTGGTCCTTGCCTCTGGTAATGGAGGGACACAGACCAGAACATCAGCTTCCCAGCCACATGCAGCAGAAGGCCCCTGACCCCAGGACCTCCTCCCTTGGACAGGTCCTGGGCCTGCCCCTCCTTTGTCACCCTCTCTCTGGGACCCCAGTGACACTCTCTCTTTTGTGTTGCAGCTCGGTGCCGGGAACCAAGAAAGGGAATCCATTATTCCTGAAAATCCATTTTAAGCTGTCATCCCCTTCCACCCCAGAGAAATGACTAGACAAAACCAGTAAAGCCTCCAGTGCTGATCCCTCGCTCAGACTTTTTGTGCAAATGCTCCTGGACCAATGAGCTCACCTGGCTGCCATAGCCTAGTCTCAATTTTTTAGGGATGACACCCCCATATTTTTAGTTGTCCCCAGCCCCACCAACTCCCTGAGGGCTCCGTCATCCTGTTCCTGGCCATCCATCTCACTCTGCTCACTCAGGGATAGTTCCACTTCACTCCCCTTAGCCAGACTTCAAGGCCACCTGGAAAGACTTATCTGACTTCAGGAGGCTTCAGAGTCCTCTCTGAGGCTTCCGATTCTTAGGCCTGAAGCCAGGGGCACATTGGGATCATCTGAGGGGGGTAACCCTTGGGGGGTGGGACTGGACAGAAAGGGAGTGTGGAGGGAGTTCTTCCGGTCTCTCCTCGGGGAAGACCTGCATGGAAAAGGGATGGTGCCTGGGGGCTTGAAGGAAGCCAAGAGACTGGTCCTCCAGGGGACCACAGCATTGAGCGGGAGGTCCCTCAAATGTAAGGAGAGCCCACGGTAATGATGCATACCCATATGCAACCCAGACATGCACACACACCATATCCTAGCACTCACACTGTACATCCATGCACACACAGAATAAGCCACGCGGATGCCCATGCACACACATCCTGTGACTTTCACATGTACAAAACATGCACACAAATGCCCAAAGTTCCCCGTGTCTGGGGTCAGGCTTTGGAGGCCCAGGGGGGGTGAGCAATGCATGGAAGCTTCTGGCAGAGGCAAGATGGATGCAAAGGAAGGAAAGGAATTTGGAGTTAGGGGTGGACATGGATGTGGAGAGGGAAGTCTGTGGGAGAGAGGAGGGGCACCCTGAGCCCTGATCAGCCTCTGACCCCCCACTCTGGATGTCAGGCCCTCTGCCAAGGGAAAGCCCAGCTTTGCACATCTTCAAGAGCCTGGCAGGTGTTGAGGAGGGAGGAGGGGAGGAGTCCAGGGAGACAGATTTAGAAGAAGGGAGTAGTTGAGAATGGGTACAGCCAGAAGGAGAAGCGGGCCAGAGGCTGGAAGAAGGGACCAAGCAATGATGAAAAGGTAAAGTGTCCCAGGTGAAGCTAGACCCAAATTGTCATTAGACTCTCAGGACTCATCTTTCTGGAGTATTTTGATTTTTGTTTTTTGAAAAACAAATTTTATTTTTACAGCAGTTTTTAGGGGTACTGCAAAATTGAGCCTGAAGTACAGGGATCCCATATACTTTCTTATCCACTCACCCCACACAACCTCCCCCTCTATTGACATCCTGCACCAGGGGTACATTTGTCACAAAAATGAACCTACATCAACAAATCATCATCACCCAAAGTCCATAGTTTACTTGAAGGTTCACTCTTGGTGTTGTACCTTCTAAGGTCTTTGACCAATGTATATTGACAAATGTCTATCAAGGCAGAGTTCAGAACAGTTTCTAATGTACTCAGCCTATTCATCCCTCCCTTCTTCCATTCCCAGACAACCGCTGATCCTTTCACTGTCTAATCTTGCTTCTTCCAGAATGAGTTGGATAACATACATAGCCTTTCAAATTGCCTTCTTTCACTTAATAATATGCATTTGTTTCCTCCGTGTCTTTTCATGGTTTGATACTCCACTTCTTTTTTAGCACTGAACAATGTTCCACTGTCTGGATATATCACAGTTTACTTATCCATTCACCTACATCCTGGTTGCTTCCAACGCTTAGCAATTAGGAATAAAGCTGCTATAAACATCTGCATGCAGGTTTGTGTGTGGACTTAAGTTTTCAGATCATTTGGGTAAATACCAAAGAGGATGATTGCTTTACCGTATATATGGTATGGATTTGTTCTTTTTTGTAAGAAACCACCAAACTGTCTTTCAAAGTGATTATACCATTTTGCACTCCCACCAGCAACAAATGAGCATTCCTGATGCTCCACATCTTCACCAGTATTTGGTGGTGCCTGTATTTTGAATTTAGGCATTCTAATAGGTGTGAAGTATGTGGTATCTCCCTAACAATATATGGTGTTGAACATGTCCTACACTCACTTTTCATTTGTGTATCTTCTTTGGGAGGTGTCTGCTCAAATCTTTTGCCAGTTTTTTAACTGGGTAGTTCATTATTATTGAGTTTTGAGAGTTACAGTGTTTGCAAATAATTTCTCCCATTCCCGTTTGTCTTCTCATTCTCTTGATGTTGTCTTTTGTAGAGCAGAAATTTTTAATTTTTAATGAAGTCCAGCTTATCAATTATTTCTTTTACAGGTCACATTTTTGTTATTGCATCAAAAAAAGAGTCATTGCCATACCCACACTCAGATAGGTGTTCTCCTGGGTTGCCTTCTAGGAGTTTTAGAGTTTTGTGTTTTACACTTAGTTCTATGATCTATTTTGAGTTGCTTTTTGAGAAGGATGTAAATTCTGTGTCTAGATTCATTTTATTGTAGGTGAATGACAGTCATGTCATTGGCAAACAAAGATAGCTTTATTTCTTCCCAATCTGTATACCTTTTATTTCCTTTTCTTGTCATACTGCATTATCTGGGACTTCCAGTACAATATTAAAAACAGCAATTAGAGGGCTGGGATTGTGACTCAGTGGTAAAGCACTTGCCTAACGTGTGAAGCACTGATTTTGATTCTCAGCACCGCATACAAATAAATAAATTAAATAAAGGTCCATCAACAATTAAAAATAAAATAAAATAAAAAAAACAGCAATTAGAGGGATTAGAGGGGACATCTTCTGGATCTTCGCAGGAAAGCTTTGTGATTCTCCTTGCTAGGTATAATGTTAGCTGTGAATTTTTTTTTAATTTATTTTTTCAGTACTAGGTATTAAACCCAGGGCCTTGCACATTCCAGGTAAGTGCTCCTACTACTGAGCTATGTCCCCAGCCTCCTAGCTATAGACTTTTTTTTTTTTTTTTTTTTTTGGTGTGGGAGATTGAACCCAGGGGTGCTTAACCACTGAGTCACATCTCCAGCCCTTTTTATTTATATTTTTTATCTTGAGATGGGGTCTCACTAAATTGCTTAAGGCCTCACTAAATTGCTGAGGCTGGCTTTGAACTTGAAATCTTCCTGCTTCAGTCTCTGGAGGCGCTGAGATTACAGGCATGCGCCATTAAACCTGACTTAACCTGGACTCTTTATTATTAATTAATTTATTTATTCATTCTTTTTTTTGGTACCAGGCATTGAACCCAGGGATGCTTAACCACTGAGTCACATACCCAGCCCTTTCTATTTTTTATTTTGAGATAAGGTCTTGCTAAGTTGTTGAGGGCCTTGCTAAATGTCTGAGGCTGACTTTTAATTCATGATCCTCCCGCGTCAACCTCCAGAGTTTTTTTTTTATATTTATTTTTTAGTTTTAGGTGGACACAATATCTTTATTTTTATGTGGTGCTGAGAATTGAACCCAGTGCCTCATGTATGCTAGGCGAGTGGCTACCACATCCCCAGCCCAGCCTCCCGAGTTTCTGGGACTACAGGCAAGCACCACCACACTCGCTATAGTTTTTTTGTAAATGTTCTTTATCAAGTTGAAAATTCGCTATTTCTCGAGTTTTTGTTATGAATGGGTAGGAATTTTGTCACTTTTCTGCATGTATTTATATGATCATGTGATTTTTCTTCTTTAACCTATTGATGTGATGGATTACAAAAACTAAATCTCAAATGTTGCATTCCTGTAATAGATCCCATTTGGTTGTGATGTATAATTTTTTATTCAAGTAGAATAAACATAAATAAAAATAAAAGCAAAAATCAACAAAATCAAAAACAGGAAATCAATAGAGAAAATCATCAAAATCAAAATCTAGTTCTTTGAAAAAGATCAATAAAATCAATTAGCTCTAGCCATACTAACAGAAAAAGAGAGAAAGGATTGATATAATTTCTTCCTTAAATATTTGATAGAATTCACAGTAAACCTATCGGGCATGGTGCTCTTTGTTTTGGAAGGTTGTTAACCTTTTTTTTTTTTTTTGGTAGTTGTAGGTGGATAGAATGCCTTTATTTTATTTGTTTATTTTTATGTGGTGCTAAAGATCAAACCTAGTGACTCATGCATGCCAGGCAAGCACTCTACCACTGAGGTACATCCTCAGACCAGAAGGTTGTTAATTATTGATTCATCTTCTTTAATAGATATATTCTATTTCTCCATGTGTTATTTTTGGCAGATTGCGTTTTTCAATGAATTGTCCATTTCATCTAGATTATCAAATGTAAAGGCATAGAGTCATCCATAATATTCCTTTTTTTATTTATTTATTTTTTTTTTTAAACTATGTCCTCATTTTTTTTTTTTTAAAGAGAGAGTGAGAGAGAGAGAGAGAGAGAGTTTTTTTATTTTTTAGTTCTCGGCGGACACAACATCTTTGTTGGTATGTGGTGCTGAGGATCGAACCCGGGTCGCACGCACACCAGGCGAGCGCGCTACTGCTTGAGCCACATCCCCAGCCCCAATATTCCTTTTTTTAATCCTTTGAATATCCATTATATCTAGAATGATGTTCTCTCTTTCATTCTACTATTAATAATTTGCAACATTTCTCTCTCCCTCCCTCCCTCCCTCTTCTTTCTGTTCCCTGGCTGGAGCCTAATTGATCTTACTGATCTTTTCAAAGAACCAGCTTTTGATTTAGGTGATCTTCTGTAATGATTTCCTGTTTTCAATTTGTATTATCTTTACTTACCTTGGATTTAATTTGCTCTTCTTTTTCTAGTTTCTTAAGATAGATGCTTATTGATTTTAGATATTCCTCCTTTTCTAAAATATTCATTTTAATTCTATAAACTTCCCTCTTAGCATTGCTTTTGCTATAGCCCACAAATTTTGAATGAACTGTATTTTTATTTTCAATTTAGTTTCAAATATGTTTAACCTCTCTTGAGATTTTTGTTTGACCCGTGTATTAATTAGAAGTGTGTTATTTAATCACTAAGTTGGGGATCTCCCAGCTATCTTCCCCTCAATTCCCAGTACTGGAGGATGAACCCAGGACCCCTGCAGGGTAGCCAAGTTTTCAACCAGCTGCATCTCCAGCCTTTTTTTTTTTAAGATGTCCATGGGTTTGGGGGTGTGACTCAGTGGTAGAGTGCTCGCCTAGCATGCATGAGGCACTGGGTTTGATCCTCAGCACCACATAAATGAAAAATAAAGATATTGTGTCCACTCACTGCTTGCCCATCTTGCCTCCATTTACACCTGTGGAGGATGATGCGGAACCCCTTCTCATAGGTAGCACCCTGGATCCCAAGAGGCTGCTGTGTCACGTCTGTGTGCGCTTACGAAATTGTGCCCTGTTACAGATGGTTTCCACCCAACTCGTCTATTTATACATAAACTCTGTCATTAAAGATTTTTGAGAACATGAAAAAAAAAGATATTGTGTCCACTAAAAAATAAATATTAAAAAAAGATGCCCAGGCTGTCCTCAAATTTGTAGTCCTGCCCCAGCCTCCTGAATAGCTGGATCTGGGATCACCAGCATGTACCACCATGCCTGGCCTCCCAGCTATCTTTCTATTATTGATTTCTATTTTAATTCCATTATGACCCAAGAGCAGACATTATATAATTCTTATTCTTTTAAATTTATTAAGGTTTCATGGAATTTTTTTTAATATGGCAAACAGGTCTATATTGGGCTGGACCCTCACCCTCTCAGTTCTTGGCTTTGGGCCCCTGGGACCTACTTCTCTGGGCCTCTTGTCATTCTGACTTAATATCCAGAGTGGAGTCACAAGTTCGGGTGTCTTAAGGGAGGCAAAAACTCAGAAGAATAAAGCAGCAGGTGATCAACAGGGAGAAGCAGATCTCTGGTGAGAGAGAGAGTGTATCTCCCGCCAAAGACAAAATCCACCACAAAGGCAGCCTGGGGGCTATAGGTTTGGGGCACTGGAGCAGCCTCAGAGCCTGTGACTCTGCCTTTCAGGCAGAAGAAGGCAGAAGACCAAGAGATCCCCACCCACACAGAAAAGGTACAGGTGATCAGGGTTGGAGGAGGGTCCTCCTCCCTCACCAGAGGTGGTGGGGGGAGTATCACTGCCATAGCCCTGCCCTCAGAACCTCTTGGAGGGAGGGTTATGGGTACCTCATGGGAGGAGGTAGACCTGCACACACCTACAGGCCTGGTCCCAGATCCCCTGGAGTCAACATATTCCACTGGCCTGAGCCCCTCTGCCTTGTCTTCTCCATGCCTCTAAGGCCTCCACAGAAGCCTCGAAGGCTGCTCACACAAGATCGAGGTGAGGAGCAGTCCAGCAGGGTGCAGAAAGGGAGGTGTCAGCTGCACACTGCCCAAATGACCCAGACAGAGCCACCAGAAGCCATAGCCACAAAGACTGAGCAGACTACACAGAGGGCAAAAGAATTCAAGAGCCCTGTGGCTGCCCACCCAGCTTGGTCAGGACCAGATGCCAGATCTCAGAGGTGAGGGTGGGGAAGCCAGACCAGGGGCACTGGGTTTGGGTAAGGCCTGCCTGGCCCTGGCATCTCTCTGCAGCAGGTGCCAAGACCTGACCAACCTCTTCCCCCTGGGGCAGCATGACAGACGAGAATCTCCTGCCCCTGACACCCCGGGAGCTGACAGGTGAGAGTCCTAGGCTGGGAGTAGGGAGGGAAATTAGGGGGTGCTCAGGGCAGAACTATGAGAGGTTTTCCGCCCTGAAGCTGGAGTCAGTATCTGTAAACCTTGCAAGAAGCCAGTATTTATAACCTTCCCTCCATGCCAATATAAATTTGTTCATCTCTACAAACTGAAATTCACTGATGTGCCTGGTGTGTGTGTGTAGGAAGGAAAGAAAACTGGATGGAGTGTTGGATAGGCAAATGATGGTATTTGGATGGATAGATTGGCTGAACAAATGGACAGATAGGCAAGATAGAAAGGAAGAAGGGAAGAGGGAAAGAAGGAGACAGGGTGAAAAAAAGAATGAGCTCCCCTGTTGCCTAGGATCTAGGCTATGGGTGGGGAGTGCAAGAGTAGAAAGAATCACTTCCCCAGTGTTCCTCAAAGATATATCCTGGTGTTGGCAGGGGCCTTTCAGAGCAGAATAATTTTCTACATCAACACTTTTCAGTGCCTGCTATATGCCAGGCCCCAGCAGGGTTCCAGGGCATCATAGTTAGTCAGACTACCAGGTATGACCTTGAACATGAGTTTTGAATGCTTTTCATATAAATATGTCCAAGACCCATGTTTGAATTTTAAGACTGAATGGGCACTAAAGTGCCAATACAAAGCTGCCACTACTGTTATTTGTATTAAAAGTTATATATGTCTAGGGGGCTTGTATTAAAAGTTATATATGTCCAGGGGGCTGAGGTAACCTAAGGCATCAGATGTTCCACCTTAGCTGCAATAGGCAGATCTTAGGGCTCAGGGTTCCTATGTGTGCTGTTCACCTTGCTGCCTGCTCCCCTCTACCCTCAGCCTTCCAGGATATCTTCAAACTGTTCAGCTGCAGCCCAACAGGCACCGTGGACATGCGCAGCATGAAAATTGCCCTGCGCAATGTGGGTATCCAACTGGGCCCTCAGGAGATGTGTGAGGCTCTTCGGCTGGCAGACTTGGATGGTGGGTGTCCCATCTCTGCCCTCTTGCACTCTCCCACCTCCAGGTAGTCTCCTGATGAATGCTAGCCCTGTCCACAACATTCCTCCCTAGTTGTACTTTAAAGTTCCCTCTCCTGGGAAAAGAGTCCTCATCATCATTATCTCATGGCCTTTAAACATTGCTGCTGATTTAATTCTTATCCTGACATGTGGCTGCCCCAACTTAAGGGCTATTTCTCCCCTACTCAAATTAGGGTCTACCTTTAGCTTCTCTGTGGACCCAGTTGGATATCCACATTGCACAGGGCAACTTTCATGCTATGTGTGTACCTTTTGGGCTGCAGATGAACAATTTGAAATATCCTGGAAGGGCAGGCAGGGAGAGGCAGACAGCAAGGTGAACCACACACATGGGAACCCTGAGTCTGTGTATACAGGGCAAGCCTTCTGCAGGGGCAGGCACCCATTGCATCCTCCTCTCTCTCTTTCCAGGTGATGGAATCGTAAGCTTCAAAGACTTCCTGGGTGTCCTCACTGACAACCATTACGTGGCTCAATGCATGCGTGAGCACAAGACTGGTGTGGCAGGAGTGGGCCTGGCCTGGGGAGGAGGCCTCTCCTCACACTCATTTTTGCTGTCCCCAGGGCAAATGAGAAACCGTCGGGTCTGTGACCCCAAGAGCCTAAAGACCCTGTTCATAGAGATCCTGTTCAAGCTGCTTAGCCAGGGCTTTGTGCCCTCCAAGTCCGCACAGGAGGTGATGAGGTGGGCACAACCGTCCCTAGATCCCAAGCCCCAAAGATAGGAGCCCTGAACTCTGGGCCCTTTTCCTGAGCCCCAAGCCACCCCAGACAAAGACAAGTGGCTTACTGTTCTCCTTGAGTTTCGGAGCCTGTGAGATGGAGGGGACGAAGGAGGCATTGTCTAAAACGGATACCCCTCTTCTCTCCTTCAAGCTACTACTTCAAGAAGCAGAGGGCTCTGCAGTTGAGCCCGGGCTGTAGGGGTCGGGCCCGCGGCCAGGGCCGGCGGTCGCGCGCCCACGCTGGCCTCAACTTCTTCTGTCAGGCGGCGCGCGTCAGCGGCCTCTCCAACACGGAGCTAGCGCGCTCGCTGCACACACTGTGCAAACCGAGTGCGCGCTCAGTGGGTAGAGGCCGGGGGACAGAGGCGCGGGGCTGGGGGCCACTGGAGAGGGGACTCTTCCGGTCACACACAGTCCCCGCCACCACCTCTGGCCTCCGAGGACCCACTCCCGGCACCACTATCCCCTCCCCCTTCTCCTGCCGGGCGCCTGCCCCAGGTGCGCGCAACCCCTACTCTCAGATACCCAAACTGGCCGGGCGGATGCGGCCAGAATGCAGGACGCGGAGCCGAATCCCCGGCCCCCCCGACCTCCGCCTTCCCAAGCCCCACCAGCCCGGCCGCTCCAAGCTCCTGCCCAACCTGGGACCGCTCAGCCCAGGTGAGAGCAGACGCGCTGGGCTGGCAATGCAGACCAGGGGCTCCGCCGGAGAAGGGCGGGCGGGCCGGGGAGAATCAGGACAGGGCAGATGGGGCGGAGGCGGGAAAGCAGATGCGGCGGCGGCGGGACTGGCGGGCGGCAGGCGAAGAGTGGGAGCACACCGAAAGAAACGGGGACGGAGTAGGCGCAGGCGCAGAGGGAAAGGAAAAGGGGGCGAGGTATCCAGGTAGGAGGCCCCAGCGGAAGTGGGGGGCAGCAGCAAGGCGGACCTAGGAGGTGCTAATCCGGCGAGTCTCAGCATCTCCGAGCTGCTGGCTACACCCTCCACATCTCCGAACTGCCGGCTACACCCTCCACGTGCTCCCTCCGCCCTCCCGCAGGGTACGTGGACGAGTCGCTGGAGCAAATAGGCCTCTCAAAGCGGGCTCTGTCCCCTGCGACTCTAGTGCAGAAGCAACCCTTCTCCCCTTCACCAGCCTCTTTGCAGAAACAAGCTGTGAAGAGCTTGTACAAGTAAAGCGTTTGCTGAGCGAAACCGGCTCTGTGAAATGGGAGTGGGCACCGAACGGACACTGATTTTTTGCAAACATCTTTATTAATCTTGTATAAAAATATGGTCCAAGGAGAGTCTTTGGGGGTGGGAGTTCATGGGGGAGGGCAAGGTGCACTTTATAAGTTACAGGCCAGGCTCCCGCTCAGGCTAAGTATGGCTATTGGGGGAGGGGTGCTGCAAGCAGCTTTTGAGGATTGAGACCAGGAGATTCTGCCTCCAACAGGAGGAGGCTGTGCTGGCCCCTTTAAGGAGGGCCAAGGTGCCAGGCAGCAGGAGGAGGGGCTGCCCAGAGGCCCACCTTCCTTGAGCCCCAGCCTGTCCACAACCGCACCCCCTACAGAATCCACCTGCGGAAATAGGCTACAGCGAAAGGTCAGAGGTGACCTGCAGGGGGGGTCCTGGAGTGCGCCTACGACCACTGCGACGGCCTGTGTCTGCGCGGATGTAGGGCTGGTTCCGTAGATCTGGCAACCAAAGGAGATAGCCCTTCAGGAGTCTGCCCAGAGCTGGGACCAAGCTCCAGGGTACATGCTCAGCCTTCTGAGAACCCAGGTTGTGTGTTTAGGGGAAGGGGCACTGTTTACATTTGCCAGATCTCCCATCTGCCCTGCAATACATTCCAGCCATGCACTAGCACAGAAGGGTCCCAGAGCTGTCAGCAGCGATGTGACAGGTACCTGGGGGCTAGAGGGGCATCTCCTCTCCCAGGCTGGCCTCACAGAGGAGCCGGGATGTCCGCTTGCCAGTGCGGGCGGTGAAGGGCACTGTCTTGAGCACTGAGGGTGAAGGGGTAGGGGGTAGAGAAAGGAAAAAGGAAAGAAAAACAGAAAAGGTAGCAAGAGGCAGTAAGGCAGCCAGACCCCTGGTCCGGGTCCAGACAAAGAACAGCTTAGAAGGACAGAACAGGTGCCTGGCCAAGCCCTCACCTGTGATAATGTCTTCAATGGCCCCATCACGGTCACTCTCATAGATGAGTGGCTCCTTCTGCTGCTTCCGTTTCAGCTCAGATATGAGGTCCATCTGTTGTCTCCGGGCCTTGGGTGGAGACTGAAGGAGATGTATATATAGCTCCAATTCCAGGATCCCTCCACCCCACTCAATTCTAGTGCCTCACAGCAAGGACAGGTGACTGGAACAAAAGGAACCCACTCCCATCCCTGACTCCTAGGGCACTGTCTTTGAAAAGGGTCTGTCCCTAACAATGGGGATGGGAATGGGGCCAGAGAGTGTGAGGATACCTTGCATCCCTGCATCCCAGAACCAGGCTCAGCAGCAGCTGCATACCTTAGGTGCTGGGGGTTCCCCCCTGCCTGGGGTGTCAGCACCTGCCTCCTGGGCAGCTGCTTCCTTCTTCCATTGTTCCACCTCTTGCTCAGCTTTCTGAGGGACAAAGGCAATTCTCAGTGAGGGCAGTCCTTACTCCTACCCTGTCCCACCCAAGAGAGAAGCAGCCTCTGCCCTTCCCACTGCCCATGCAGAAAGGCTTCAGGGCTCCCAGCCCACCCATCACACATATGTACCTTGTACGCCTTGATGAAACGGCTGAAGAGGGAAAAGAACATGGAGGGGGATGTGGTCTTGGGGTTTTCTCCGAAGTACTCCACCACAGACTCATAGGCCTCCTGTTGGCACAGCCCATCAGCCCTGTTAGCATGGGCTCCTCAGAGCCTGATGCCGCTCTGTACCTCCTCAGGACATTGGCCACTTCATCTGCTCCTCCAGGCAGGTGGCCCTTCACTTCTGCTTCATCCCCAAAGGGTCCCAGCTGTGGCCACACCCCTCCAGACCTGGGCTATACACCCCCACCTAGTGATCCAATGGCAAGGACTCCTTCATTTCCCCAACCCAGCTTCCCTAGCTCCAGACCAGGCCAGCCCCAGCCCACCTGAGCAGTCTTGCTGTCTGCCAGTAGCTTGTCCATGGTGGGAGAGTTGGCCCTGAGGAACTCCTTAAGCACCAAGCAGTCATCCTGCCGCACAAACTCCCTCTGTGTCAACTCCAGGCCTCGCTGCAGGGAGCGCACATCCCCCAGGACACTGTCCAGGGACACTGGGTGGAAGACGGGGCAGAGTGAACTCAAGGAATCTGAGAGGCAGCACTCCCACCCAGTTACATCTTGCAGTCCCCTTGCTTCCCAGTGGCCTCCGGCCTGAACTCCTGCCTGCTCAGGGCCCTGGCTGCTCTATACCTGAGCCTGCCTTGTCCAGGAAGTGCAAGTCACTGTGGAAGCCTGTGAGCTGTGGGTACTTCTCAGCAATGACCTTCACCAGGTAGTGCAGCAGTGTCTGCTTTCGGTCAGTCGACTTCATCTCCAACAGCTGAGCAAAGACCTGTTGTAAGCCACAGGCCACCAGCCAGTCCCCAGCCGCCACGCAAGGCCCCCCACCTCACCACATCCAGACTCTGGAGCCGGAAACCGTAGGCTGCCCCACGCTTGCTGCTGTTCATGTAGTTGCCAAAGGCCAGGACGATCTGGGAGAGGCAGGGGAAGAGACTCAATAGGGTACCAGGGCTGGGGAAGCCCCTTAAGTAAACATTACACAAGAAAAAAGGTGACAAAAAATGAGCCTGCACACACACAGCCTACCACACTTCTGAATGGAACTCTCTCTCCATGACACACGTACTTGTGTGTATGCACGTTTCACATGTGTGCATGGTTAACCCATGAACATATCCAATTTTGCCCTCTGCTGGTCCAACCCAAAATTGGCAGCCACTTTCCCCTCCTAGGGGTTGTCACCCTTTTGCCAACCATTACTACTGGTCCCCTCCTGGGATGGTCCACTGCTGCTCACACAGCAATACCCAGAGGGGCTGACCCCTCTGGCAGGGTCTCAGATACCCTGTTAAAGGCATGGCTGCTGTCACCAATCCTCACCCAGATCTAGTTTTGTCTTTCAAAGCATGTACATGAGAAGTGGGAACATTATCTTTGTTGTACACTATGTAGGTGGGGCCTTCTCACACTACTTAGAAGAGGCCAGTATGGGCCCAGCCTCTGGGACCCTTGCCCTGGGCTCTCACCTCTAGGATCTGCCGGAGTTTGTCAGAGGACTTGATGGACATTGAGGCTGCAATGATGGCATTCAGTTGCTGGAGGTGAGACAGGGGAGGTAAGTTGGAGGCACCCTCATCAAGAGGCTCAGATCTCCCAGATGAAGCCTGGGCTGAGAGATGCCTCCCCCCACCCGAAGCCCAGGCCACACTGCCCTGCCCGCCCCGCCCACACCGGCATGAGCAGCTGGGCCGTATCCGGGAAGTTGCCCAGGAAGGTGAGCGTGGACATGCGCTCCGGCAGGCGTGGGATGCGGCTGAAGCGTAGCATGAAGCGGTCCTCTTCCGTCAGCTCCTCCAAGGTACGCTGCTCCCGCTCAAAGCGGGCAATGAGGCTGCGCTCATACTCCGTGGGCAGAAAGCGGGTCAAAAGTTCCAAGAAGTCCAGGCCGAGAGCCTGCAGGTCATACCTGATGGGTGAGCAGAGGAGCCAGCCGTTTAAACCCCATATCCACCAGCCCAGAGAACAAGATTACATTCCCTCCTTTGGTTGAATAAATGAACTTAAATATTTACTATTTGCTGACAGCTTCACAGAACAAGAAGTAGGAGTTTCGAGAAGATGGGAGTTTGGGAGCCCAGGTCCCCATCATTCATCAATGGCAGATGCCCTACTATAAATCTCTCTGCCAAAGAGGCAAGAAGGGAGTGGGATGTCCCAATCTAGGCCTGGACTCAGTTTTCTTAACCTAAAAATGGAAATACAGTTCCCTGTCCACGGTTCCAATGAAGCTTATAGGCTCTGTCCCCCAGCTGGGGCTCTTACTAGGCTCTGCCTGAAGATCCCAGCCTAGAAGAGGGGCTGAGCTGCCAAAAGCCCAGAGCAGGGTACTCACGTCTCAATAGCCTGGCAGATGCGGTCGGCCCCCAGATTGCCCTTGCGCAGAGTGATGGCCAGGTTTTTGGCCCGGTTGGCCTCGATGAGTGTTGCTTTACTGGGGGCCTTGTGAGCTGTCTTGCCCTTGAGAGCACTGATGTCCAGACTGGGGCCTTGAGACTTAGTCTTGAACTGTTCCTCAAAGTCACTCATGTCCAGCTCCTAGGGTACAGGGGGAGAAGGTGGGGCTGGTTGGGGCCAAGGTCTGGCACACTCCGGGTGAGCACTGTGTTCAAGGATAGAACCACTGGTTCAGTCCTGATAGGCCATCAGCAGAGAGACAAAGCAATAACCCAAATAGAACATAGGCCCTGATACAGGAGAAACACAAGGAACACTGAGGAAGAAGAGAACCACCCAGCCTAGAAGACCCAGCCTTGGGCCATTAAGAAAGGCGTGAACTGGTCATCAGGGAAAAGGGAAGGGTAAAGGGAACAGAATGATCAATGGCTCAGAAGCAATGGAACACATCCCTTTTGGAAAACTGAAAGTGGAATCAAGAGGGCTAAGGTCCTGGTTGTGAGGAAGTGGTAGGAAAAGGGCCTGAAAGGAGAGGGATATGCCCCTCTATAGGAAAGGAGGGTAAAGACTCCAGGGAGGTCAGTATACCACTGCCTACTAGACCAATGCACCAAGGCAGTGTAGCTTAAGGCTCTGCCCATCTCCACTTCTTCTGTAAAACTGGGTGGAGATGACCACCCCCATGATCCTGGCAAGCCCCCACCTCTTCGATGCCCACACTAGGAGCAAGACAGGTGCACTCACTTGTAGCACTTTCTCATCGTTGAGCTCTGTGAACACGGTGCCTGTAATCTGGCTGGGTTTCAGGGCCACCCAGTTCAAGAGTGGCATCCGGAACTTGGTCTGGATGGGTTTCTTGGCCTTCACTCCTGGGGCCGGGAGGGAGTGGTGAGCACTGGGGGCGCTAGAGGCAACCAGCCCAGCAAGGCCTGACAGGGCAGCAGGAGGCAGTAGGAAGCCCCTGGACAGAGGGTCCTGGAGGACACTGAGGCTGGGGCTCTACTCATCTCCCCCAAGCCCTGGGCTCGAGGGGGTCCACTCCACTCACCTAAGCTCGTCTCTGGGCCAGGCCCTCCAAGGGCATCAGGGGGACCTCCGGGCGGCGGTGGGGGCGGCGGTGGCACTGGTCCGTCAGTGCCGAGAGGTGGCGGCGGCGGTGGCACTGGTCCGTCAGTGCCGAGAGGTGGCGGCGGAGGCGGTGGGGGTGGGGGCGGTAAGTCTCCTGGCAACGGTGGTGCGGGCGGGGGCTCTGGGCTACCCGGGAGGGGCGGGGCCGGTGGGGGCGTCGAGGGAGGGGCTTCCTGTTGGAACTGGAGGCCAGGCGGTGGGGGTGGTGGCGCGGGCGGTGCTGCTCCAGGAGCCAGCTCTGCTGCAGGTGGGAGATCTGAAGCCAGCGAGGGCGGGGCGGGGGAGGAGCGAGTCAACTTCGTGGCTTAGGTGGTCTCAGGTCCGCCTCCCTGCCCTGCGACTTACCTGCGCCTATCTGAGCCACACCCACAACCCAGACCGCCCTCAGCTGACTCTTGAGTGCCAGACCTGGCCCCAGGTTCCCCTTCCAGGCCCGGATCCCCCGCCCCCACCGCACCCCACCCCAGCTTGAAGCTCCCGCGCACCTGGGCTGGGGGAGCAGCTGGGCAACCCCGGAGTAGGAGCATCACTGCCGCTTGGGGTTGCCACAGTGACTGGGACGATCTCAATGGAGACGGCATCCCCGGGCCCCCGCAGGATTCGGATTAACCCCTTTTCCTCCAACTCCTCGACCTTCAGCTCCAGGGCGGAGGGCCGTGCCGGGGCGGGAGGAGGCACTTTCTCAGGCTCTGGGGGACGTCTGGAGATGCCCATGGGGGTTGACTCGCTGAAGCGTTCCTGCAAGCCCCAGGGAAGGAATCAGTGCCCACCAGCAGGCTCCAGGCTCCGTGGCACAAAGTCCCCATCCTTTCCCAGGGTTAGGGAGGAGCTGTCAAGCCCAGAAACCCCAGCCAGCCTATTCTTAGGAGCCCACCCCAGTCCAAACCCCAGCCTCACCCGCAGGGTCTCCAGTTCCTTGCGGGCCTGGCTTAGCTGCTTTTCCAGTTCAGCAATCTTAGCCATGGAGTCGTTCTCTGCGTCCCGAAGCCGCTCTGTCAGCTGTAGCACCGGCACATGGTGAGCTACCACCCGCGGCCAGGCAGCACTGGCACCGCCGGTGAGGGGGCGGCATCAGGCAAGCCTGCCTGGAGCTGGGGGAGGCTCCCAGATCCGCTCAGCCCCGCGAGCCAAGGGTGGGCCGAGCCTGGTACTTGAACCTCAGTAAGAGGAGGGGAAACTAAGGCACCACCGATGAGAAAGGTGGGTGGGAAGGAGGAGACTGAGCTAGGAGGGACCCCTGGCATCCAGTTCCTCAAAGTCAAAGCTTGGGGTCTGAGCATCTGTGGAGGTGGCGCCTGCCTTTCACATAAATCCCACACCGTGCAGGAGCTCGCTGAATACTCATTGAGAAAGACACCCAAAGGACTCAGGAATTGGATTCAGGCCAAACTCAGGGGCTAGACGGACAGCCACCTCCAATTCACATCCAGAACAGTGCTTGCCCTTCAGTACCTTATTATGCCTTCAGGCCCTAGGACCCTGAGACAGATAAGTGTTCAGAGCGCTTATTACTGCTGGGCTGGGTTCAGGACCGGCTCTCACCAGTGCCACTTGCTCCTGCAGCTCCTCCATGTGCTCCAGCACAGCATTCTTGGTCTCAGTGTCCTCCAACAGCGTACCCACATCAAAAATGTTGTCCAGATATGCCTGAATCTGCACCTGCAGCTTGTCACTCTCCGTAAGCCGAAGCCTCTGTCCCCAGATGGAATGAGCAGGGTGAGGCCTAATTCAGGGGGGTCTTTCTGTCCATTCACCATTACTGGGACCCAGAGGAAGGGGCCTGAACCCTAGCCTGCCTTTTTCTTTATTTTTTTATTGAGATATAATTCACATGCGATAAAATTCACCATCTGAAAGTATATACTTCAAGAGTTTTTAGTACGTTCACAAGGTTGTCATCATCACTATCTAATTCCAGAACATTTTCATCACACTTCCCCCCCCAAAAAAAAATCCTATACCCCATTAGTCACTCCTATTCCCTCCTCCCTACCCCCTGGAAACCATTCATTTACTTACTATCTTTCTTTTTTTTTTTCATTCATTTACTTCCTGTTTCTATGGATTTATACATTCTGGACATTTCATATAAAGAATCACATATGTAGCCTTTTGTGTCTAGCTTCATTTACTTAAGGTGATGTTTTTAAGGCTTATCCATGTAACCTGTCAGTACTATGTCTCTTTGTTATGGCTGAATATATTCCACCGTACATATATATAAATTGAGACTGTTTTTCACCTTTGTCAATCTTGGCTTTCAAAAATCCAATCCCAGAGGCCCTACTGCTCCAGCCAACCTTCAAAAGGAATCTGGGCAGAAGCTGCAGTTTCTCTGCTTAGGCTGGGCCAAGAACCCCCAAGACCCCTGCCCACCTTCCCAGAACCCAGACCTTCCTGCCTAATATCTTTGGGCTCCCTATTATGTCCTAGAGTGAGAGTGGCCATCTGAGCTGGTACTCCCAGAATCAGACCCAGGGCCACTGGAGTGTATTCCAGTGCCTGCCACAAAAGCTGCTGGACTGAGTGCCTATCCTGTGTTGGGCACTGTTCTACACATTAGAGTCATTATTACTTCTATGATTTTCTTGTTTGACAGATGGGAAAACTGAGAGAGAGGAACTCAGAGAGAGGAACAGATCTATCCAAGATCACATGACTAGGAAGTAGCAGAGCCAGGATCTGAACACAGATCTGCCAACCACCTGGCCAAAATCTGTGTTGGTTGATGGTTATGTCGGGGGAAGGGGAAGGAGTGCAGTGCTCACCTCCAAGTACAAGTCCAGACCCAGATGAGTGAACTCATATTGCAAGAAGACACGGAAGTTCATATTCTCCACCGAGTGTACCACAATGTTGATGAATTGCATGCAGGCCACCTGGGGGCCCAGGAGAGCAAGTCTGTGATCCTCTAAGTAGGGGGTGCTCAACCTCCATTTATCCCCAAGTCTCCCTACCTCTCCACAGTATTTACTCCACTAACACAGTGTTGTCACCTCTATGACCCAATCTAGCCCTCTTCCCCCAAAACCCACTCCTTCCCCACTGGCCAGTCAGCCCTCATGCTTTACTGGGGCAGAACCCAGAGCCCAGCCGCTCCCTGAACCCAACAGGGCCTGGCCTGGGCCCCAGCCAGCCTCCTAAGCTCACCATGAAGTCGATATTGCTGTCCTCGTTCCGGAAATAATCCATGAGCTTTTCAAAGCGGTGCTGTTCCCCACATACCTGGGTAGGGGGAATGGTGCTCACTGAGAACCCAGTAACACATCTCCTAAGCCATCCTGGCTGTCACCCTTGTACGGCTACAAGTTCCTCATCAGATATATCTAAGCTAAGCCATGTCAGTCTTCTGCTGCAAACTCCACTCTCTCTCAGTCCCCTCCCAGAGCCCTCTTGTACACTTACTCTGCATGTGGGCACACTCCCACCTCAAGGCCTTTGCACGTGCTATTCCAACTGCCTCAACAATGACCACACCCACCCTCACCTCTCTCACAGCTTTGCTCAAGTCTTACCTTCTCAATGAGGCTCCTTGACCACCCTGCAACCAGTTCTCCCCCAAGCCAGTGTCTCTTTTTCCCTACAACACTTGTCATTTCCTAACACACTATGTAATTTCCTTATTTATTACATTGTTTATTATATGTCTTCTCTGCTTTTTTGTTTCTCTTGCTTACTGATATATCCCAGGGTCCCATTCCTGCCTGGCTCATAATAGGTCCTCAGTAAACATTCATTAAGGAATGAAGGAACACATCCAGCTCATGCACTATATTCCCACACAACCACTCTAGCAAGCCTATTAGCCAGAGTGCGCAACCCCAAGATGTCAGAATCAAGTCCAGTTCGGACCTGGCAAGGCTGAGAATCAGAGGCTTAGCAGATCCCTATAGTTGTCCCTGTCCCAGTCAGCCAGTGCTCCCACCTGATTCTGTACCTTCCTTGCAGAACTTCCTTATCCTCTGGGTTCCCCAAATGCCTACCCAATATCCTCAGCTGCTCCCATCAGAGGTTACAACTACTAGCCCCAGGGGCAAGTATGTATTTGGATGGGGACTCCGGTACCTCCTTGAAATTGTCAAAGGCTGCAAGGATGATATCATGTCCTCCCCGCACCAGGCACACAGCCGCGAGCAGCTCCAGCACCAGGGCCTTGGTTCTGGGCAAAGAGTGGACAAGTTGTCCCTCAGGAACCAGCAGTGCCCATAGCCAGGGTGGGCATGGCCCTGGCTAGAGGAGGACAGGGGCATTGATGGCAGAGGTGGGATGAGTCTGGGCAGCAGTCCTGAGAACTGGGGGACAGAGTAGGCAAGGGGTTAAGTAGAAGAGTCCACACGTGGAGACAGATTAGGGACGTGAACCTTACCGGGGGTTCTTATTGTTGAGACTCAGAGCAATCTCATTCACACAGGCCGGGTGGTTCATAACAAGGCTAAAGCCAGACTGGGGAGAGAAGAGAGGTCAGTGCCTCGGGGAAGGCCCTCAGGACCATCAGCACCTCCTACATATTTGATGCCGTGCCTTTCTGATCTCTAATGCCCTCAGCTTAGAAAGTTATTATTTTTCATATCTGACCACATCTCCTCAGCAGCAGTCAGATCCTAAAACTGTCCCTCTTTTAATTTGTCTTTTCCAAAGCCAGTGTCAGCCACCTTGGACATGCTGAGTCCTTAAGGGCTGAGAAAATAAGAGAGACAAGCTTCACCCGCAGGTTCCTCCAAACAGGGCCAAATGCTCTCCCCATGGACCTCGCTATTCAGTTCCGCTTGGCCCCCATGTGAGGCACATCCTTGCCTCAGCCACACCCAGGAGCACTCATGGGGATCTGACAAGGGGGGAGCAAAAATGTGGGCATCCCCTCAAGACTCATCAGCCTCAAGATCCCCTACCAGCCCAGATCCCCAGGGTTCCCTGGTGGGGGGGCAGGGAGAAGGACACTTGGTCTCCAAATATCAGCAATTTGCACAACCCCCAGTGAAGACAGCCCCCTCTCCCCAGCTCCCCTAGTCCCATGGCCACAGCCAACCTGGTAGTTCATGATGGCACGCAGGCACATGATACAGACGTGGACATCATCCTTCTGGCTGACGATACGGGAATTCCGTAAGGCCTTCCTGCTGTGGGCAGGGGTCATCCTGGATGGGGTGCAGAAGACACACCCCTATATTTAGAGCTCCGAGACCCAACTTCCTGCTCCCCCCCCCCACCAATAAGATGATGGCTGGAGTAAGAGAGGGCATATTTGGAACCTTAAGCCACCGCCTCCCATCTACCTATCCAAAGAGCCCAGCTGAGGGCAGGTGGGCCTCCTCAGTCCTCAGGAAGGGAGGGTGGGTCGAGGAAGCAAAGACCCTTACAGGGACTTAGCACTAAGAAGAGTTGCTGTGTTTGGGGTGGAGAGAACTGATAGAGGGGCCAGACAGATTCGGCTTGGAAGAAGCCATGAGAAGACTTTCCACGAGGTGGCGCTCGTAGCCACTTGGGCTCATCTCCATCTTGAGAGGCAGATTGTGAATGCAGAATGCTGTGGTTCAAGAACATTCCAGGTCACCACGTACTAGGCAAGTTACTTAATCTCCCTGTACCCCACTTTCCTCAGTTGTAAAATAGGTATGGCAATAATAGCACCTTCTTGACAGGGTTGCTGGGACTATGAAAAGAGCTCAGAACAGCTCTTGGCACCTAGTAAGGACTACATGTGCGTGCGTGCTCAATTATTCTTGGCCAAAAAAAAAAAAAAGTGTGATGTTTTCATTTTTGTAGAACTGCCAACGGAGACTTCCACGTCAGTCCTCTTGGTAATTCTATCACATTTCCAGCAACACTAAGAGGCCCCACCTCCTCCCGAGTCCTCGCCTCTGCTTGCTACATCACCCGTTTACGTCATGACACAAATATGCTCAAGTCTTTGCTGTTCCTTCCCCCTGGACTGCCCTTCCTTGCCCCTATTGTTGCCTATACAGCCTCTGTCCATCTATAAGACATAGTTCCAGCATCATCCCTTCTGGGTAGCCCTGCTATTGCCCCAGGTCGTGGCCACCTCCCTTCTTTTTTTTTTAATTTATTTTTAGTTTTCGGTGGACACAACATCTTTTTTATTTTTATGTGGTGCTGAGGATCGAACCCAGCGCCCCACGCATGCCAGGCCAGCACGCTACCACTTGAGCCACATCCCCAGCCCGCCACCTCCCTTCTTAAAGTTGCCACATCTCTGTGACAACCTGTCACACTGAATTGTTCCCCACTAAATTATGGAACCCCCAAAGGAGGGTGATCTGACATATGGGTACCTGCCACATACCTAATACATAGTAAGTGCTTTAAAATGTTTGTTGAACAAGTAAGGGAATGAATGAACAGAGAAATATTGTGAGAGTTTGGGAGTTAATATGCAGTTGGTTCCCTAAACCCAAAGGTCATTTCCTTCCTCCTCCCACCTCCCAGCTGGATGCCCTATATTTAGATAAGGAGACCTACCACAGTAGCTGAACCCAAGGATGTCAGCTGAATGCCCCATCCAACCCACCCACCCCCCAGGGAGCTGGCCAAGCAAGCACCGGCCCCCAGGTGGCTACGTACCGGGGAGAAGGGGGGCACCTGGAGGCCGCATAGGAGAAAACAGGGGATTAGATGGGTACAAGAGAGGTCCTACCACCCCAGAAGGCCCCTCCTCGTCCCAGACCCACCCAGGTACTCATCCCTTAACATATTAGTGTCCTGAGTGCTATGTGAGGCCCCGACTCTGGTCCCCCATGCTTGGCTCCCCTCCCCAGCCCCCAGGGCCATGTATAGAGCTGTCTAGATGTGACAGTATGAGGGTGACTTCTTCATTCTCCTGCCACCCTGTCTTAGGGACCACATACTTGATGGTCAAGTGGCGACTTTTGGGCACTGATGAGGGTGGCCCCTTGCTAAGATCTTCCACAGACTGCTCCAGGGGTTTGCTCTTCTCTGAGTTGGAGGCGCCGTTATCTGTGCTTTCCATGTCATACCTGGAGATACGATGCAAGGGGCTTGGAGGCCAGCACTGCAGGGGACACTTAAGAAGGGGATGGAGGAAACTGCCAGGTGGGCCAGACCTGCAGGAAAAACTGGGACAAGAGCAGGAGGCTGTGTTCTTGGCCCTGGGCTGAGCACAGCAAGAAGTGAGGGGACATCCCTCCTTGAATGGGCATGCCTTCAGGAAGGGGTGTGCAGGGCCAAGTACTGAGTCCCAGGGGGCTCCAACTATGCTGACTGGAACTGGCCAGAGGTGTGGGCTGAGGCTGAGGGACACATGGATCAAGGCTCCTAAGAGTGGCATGAGGGTGGGGTTGGGGGCTTACGTGACAGAGCACTGGGCAAAGGCCAGGTATTCCAGGAGCACATCCAGGCCACGGTTTTCCTCGTTGAGAAACTCCTGCACCCACCTGTAGGGCACAGGCTCCCTGAGTCCCATCCAGGAAGTGACCTGCTCGAGTTGTACAACAGGCACAGCCCTTGGATGGCCTTGCCCCAGGAAGATACCAACACATCCAACCTCAGGAGACCCAGTGATGCCAGGAGGTACTGGGGGCTCAGGCAGGGCCATGGTCCAGCCAGGCACCAAGCTGCCGACTGAGGATGGGCAGGAGCAAAGGAGGAGTCGCTGGACACCCACTAGGAGGTGGTCTACAGGTACAGCCTACGAAGGAGTCAGAGGAAGCCCTCCTAGACCCGAGGGGACCTAGGCCCTTGCTCACCCAATGTGGTTTGTCCTTAGGGAGGTCTCCAGCTCCCGCAGAACCTGTGTGGACTCCTGAACTCGCCTCTTGAACTGAGAGCCAAGAACAAGGAGTGTGGTGGGTGGAGCACAGTTTCCCACAGGCCATCAAGCCCTGAGGCAGCGGCCAGCATGCCCACCCTCCCCACCCCCAACACAGGGCCTTTCACGCTCTGCCTCCCCCACCACCTCCACACACCTGCCCAGCAGAATAAACACTCACAGGATGCATGCACTCCCCATGCATAGACGCACAGGGTGCACACAAGCTACATACACAGACGCAGAATGCACATACACATACACACACACACACCTCCCCATAGACACACACACATTCCTATATAAGCACACAGGGCACATACTCATTTAAACATGCACATCCACACACACCACCCTGGGGACATAGACATAGGGTGCGCACACACCCATGCATGGACACATGGGGTACACACACACACACACACACTGACACTGACACGAACCCACAGACAAGTTGATTCACATGGCTGTGCCAGCTGCCCAGAGCCTGAAAGGTGCAAGGGGGAAGGAGAGAATAAAAGGGGAGACATATACCCCCAGGTTGGACATCCAATCAGCTGCTACCTTTCTGCTGACCCCACCGGTATCCAGGTAACTCTTCAGCTTCTGGATGTAAGCGGCAGGGGGGTTCTTGACTTGAAACCGCTCCTGAGGAGAGGGATGGGGGCACAGGGAGCCAGTCAGAGCTGCCCCGGGGCAAATGACCTGTCCTCGTCCCAGTGTCCCATCCTCTGCTCTAACCTGGGGCTCAGGCTGTCTTAAGATGTCTCTGAAGGACCAATGGCACAAACCCAAACCATCTAGCCCCAGGCCTGGCCTGCCCCTCCTGCTGTGGCCTCCCCAGGCCACAGTCCTCTTCCACCCACTGGTTTCCGTGGGTAGAATGTAAAGGGTCAATCCTGGGGTAGGCCCAGCACCAGGGGGGATTCAGTCTGAACAGTAGGCGGCACCTTCCCTCCCCTCCCTGGACTAGAGCTGGGAGTACAGGCAGTGTGTGGTAGGGGGACCCTGGCAGGCTGAGGCCTCTCCCCCAGGACTCCTGTCCCCCTGTGTTGGTAGGTGCCCTTGTGGGGGCTCCTCTTCTGTGTTACACAAAGCAACTCCTAACTCAGCCACCCCAGCCCTGGGACAGCAGGGAGACTCCCACAGAGGGACCATGCAGAGACCCCCACTCGCAAGGGCTCCCATCCCTCCCATCTCAGACCCCTTGGATGTGCCCAGCCACCCCCCATAACCCTCTACTTCTCCAGCCTTTGAGTCCCTACCTCTGAGATGCCAGGCCCAGCCTCTTCAGCAGGACCCCCTCAACCCCCCCACACCTCCCCCCCCACACACACACACACCCACACACACTCACAGCTCCACAGCCTTTAGAGGCCTCCGCCCTCTGCCACAGCCCAGCCTTGCCCTAGATGGATGCCTAGCCAACTCATTTCATCCCAGTCCATTAGAAGGAGGCTCTGTGGGCCCCCGGGGAGGCGCTGGCTCCCCAGCTCCCCACGCCCAGCCTCCACAGCCTCCGCTGGAACGTTGCTCCTGCCTCCACCTTATAGGATCCCCAGCAGCCAAGCCCCGCCCTACCCAGAACCAGGAGGGGTCCTCCTCATCCACAGCAGCCCAGTGGGCTGTGAGGGTGGCAAGCCCAGGGCCTGGACCAAGCTCTGAGGGACCCAGGTCGAAACTGGCTGGCCGTGGTGGCTCCTTGACTATATCTCCTCTGAATGTGAAGGAACAGAAGGACAGGGAGTCCTGTCCCTTCCTGCCCCCTCTAATGGGCTCAATGAAGATGTAAGACCCAGGTGGACACCTCCCTTCTCCAGCCCAAGCAGGTCGGAAGGGTCAAGGGAGGCTGCTCAAGGCTGGGCTTGGTGGCTCACACCTGTAATTCCAGTGGCTCAGGAAGCTGAGGCAGGAGGATTGCGAATTCAAAGCCAGCCTCAGCAACTGAGTGAGGCCCTAAACAACTCAGAGACACCCTGTCTCTAAATAAAATTCAAAAAAAAACTGGGGATGTGGCTCAGTGGGTAAGCGCCTCTGGGTTCAATCCCCAGTACCAATTAAAAAAAAAAAAAAAAAAAGAAGAAGAAGAAGAAGAAAAGAGCGAGGGGGAGGGAGGCTGTTTAGGAAGCTCAGCAGGACAGTGAACCAGCCCAGCTGCCTGGCCAGTGCCCTGGCCCAACTCCTATCAGCTCTTGCTCATGACTCACAAGATCTCTAAGGAGACTGGTGTCAAAGGGAGGGGAACTCAGAGTCCTAGAGAGACCCCCAGCACCCTACCCAGATGCCAACCCAGCCTCTAGGTATGGGCTTTGCCCCATGGGCAGTGTGGTAGTACCCGCCTCTTACCAGCATCAGCCTGGTCAAGACAGGATGCCCCAATGCCAGGACAGATGGGTAACAGAACCAACCTGACACCCACCTGGTCACAGATGAGCTCCCACTTCTTCTCGTTGTCATACTGGCTCAGCAGCTGGACCTTGTCCGGGGGTAAGTTCATACAGTTCTGAGGAGGGGAGAAAAAATAAGACCCTGAGCCTATGGCCCCAAAATGATAGGGAAGGGGAGGATATGGTATTTTCAGGGAACCCACTAGAAGATATGTCATCCTCTCACCTGGGAGATAAACAATGTTATCCAGTGAAAAAACCAATGCCCAGAGAACAGAGCACCTTCGGGCCCAACAACCCAAAAGGGACCCACTATTTGAATCCAAGTCTGCCTGGGCTCTGTCATCCCCTCACCTCAGCTCCCTAAAAAAATTGGCATGAGGCAGATGTATGCACTCGCTGAACCTCAGACACGTCTGGGCTCTAGTTTCCCCATCTCTCCTCCCATCCAGGTGGGAAGCTAACAGGGGAGCCATCTCCAACCACGCTTAGGTGTGGCCTGTGGATATGAGCAAAGCCTAGGCCCAGGGCACTCAAAAGCCTCATCCTTCTCTGTATCTCCCTCTTCCCCTCCAAGAAGGAAGAGAGCTGAGGGCAGCCATGTCATCCAAGCTTGGAGTTCCAGGCAGGTGCATCATGGATGCAGAGGTGGGGGAGATTTGAACAGGGAAGGTCACTCAGTCACAGGAACTGGGCGGAACAGCTAGTTGACTAGGCCTGTGATGCTGGTGGCCCAGCTGGGACTCCCCTCAGGAGCTAAGAAAGGTCAGCAGAACTCTGTATGGGTCCTCTTCCTTAGCCACAGTTTTTCTGTCACCACAGGGCAAGCGTAGAGTCCAGCCCAGGGATGTGGAATCAACCCAGTGTTGCCAGCCGCAGGGGCTCCCTGGACCCAAGGACATGGTGAGTCTCCCTAATAGACTCAGAAGACATGGCCAGTTCACCTCAATAGGGAAAACCCCAGGTTTATTGACAGCCTGTGCGTCAGACAGTTCTTGCCCTCGTGGAATTTCCAGTTCAGCCAGGGTCTCTACTGGTGATGTGGGAGCCCCCTGAGAGCCCCAGCCAGAGTCTGTAGGGCTCCTGTCCCCAGCTCTGTGGTTTAGGCTACACACTCTCAGTCACAGGATTCTGAGGAGAGGCTACAGCTGGAGCAGAGCAGGGACCACACCCACCCAAGGCTCCTCAGCCAGCTTCCTCTCTTGGACGCTGGGCCTAAGTCTAGGGCTCTGGCTAGACTTCACCCCAAAAAATCACTGCCTTGAGTCATCCTCAGATAACAGGAAGCTGGGTGTTCTCAGTCCCAGTTGCCTAACCTTTCCGGCCAAGGCCTCACTTGAGAGGTGAAACTGCCCACCCACTAGACTCCCAGCCAGCTGGAAGTGGGGTACGTCATCCCTGTCCCCCACTGCTAAAGTGAGCCTGGATTAAGGAATCCGCCATAGTCCCAACTTCTGTCCTCCCTGCCATCAGGCCAGGGCCTAAGACAGCTCCTGCTGTGTCCAGACCCCTGCGGAAGGGGCTTTCAAGCTGGAAGACCTACTCTGCCTGGGGGGAGGGTTACCAGGCCATCCTTGCTCTGTCTCTCTCTAAGCCACATCCACCCCACAGAGACAAAGGGCAGGGCGGGGCTGAGATGCCTTGCCTCAAGGCTGAGGGGAGAGGAGGAAGCAGGAGGTGACAGGCAATGCCAGGACCCTGGAGCAGTGGCACAGAAGAGGGAAATGCAGGGGTAGGTGGCTGAGCACCAGCATCTGAGCCTCAGAAGGGATGGCCACTTCCTGACATGGGACTTCCTGGGCCTCACCTGCCCTTGAGACTTGTTTGGCTCTGGAATGGCACAATGGCAGGTCCAGTCATAATCTCAACTCCAACAGTCACAGTAGCCAGCTTCGCCTGAGTGTGTATAGTGCCAGGTACCACTCAGCACCCGGAATGTTGCCAACGGCCTTCTATCTTCTCTGCCACTGTTGGTACCATCATGCCCATCTCACAGGTACGAGCACAGATTAGTGGAGTAACTGGCCCAAGGTCATGATGCCAGTAAGAGGGGAGCCAGGAAGACTGAGCCACAGTGCTGGTCTCCTCCCCAAGGGCAGCCCAGGGTTATTACTGGGGAGGGGAGGTCTGTGCTGGGGCCTGGCACACCTGTCCCCACTTTGGTGGAAGGCAGGGCGCCCCTTTGCTCCTTCCCCACCTGGCGGTCCTCAGGCCCCAGGCCCACGTGCCAGCCTGCCAGACGTGCTAAAATTAGGCTCAGAAATCAGAAATAGCTCTGACAGCGCTGAGCACTAATTAGCAGCTGCTCCCCGCCTGTGACAGTGCCCACCGAAGAGACGAGTACCCAGGGAGTGGAAGAGGGGCCAGCAGATGCCACTCACTTAGGGTGAGGTGAGGCCACCTTGAAAACAGGATCAGAGCCCCAGACCTGGGCCCTAAGCAAAGGAGGCAGCATTGTGGATGGAGGCTGGGGGGACAAGAAGAAAGCTGAAGTTGCTCGAGTAGGACAGGAAGGGATAGGCAGTCCAGGTGTGTGTGTGAGGGGCATCTGAGAGGAAGACAGAAGAGGGGCAACTGTGGTGTGGAGCAAGTGGAGCTTCGTTCCAGAAAACCAACCCTATAGCTTCTTGGCCTCCTTGAGCCTCGGCTCCTGCCTCCATAAAATGAGCACACTCCCACCACACAGAGCTCCTGGGACTGCTGAGTGCCAAGTTCTGGTTCAACATAATAATGTTCTTCAGCGACCCAATATGGGGAAGAGGAATCTTGCAGATGTAGGGACATAGGGTTGGTTGGGGGAGTCCACAGGGGACCCCAAGGTAGGGCATAATAGGGTGAATAGAAGTTTGTGGAAACATACAGATGAGACAGGCGTGTCTCCAAGGGGCAAGGTCAAACATGAACTGGTCCTCAGGCCCTTTCCCAGTGCCCTGGACCTGATGACGAGGGAGATGGGACTTATTTCTTCTTTTCTTTTGATCAAGAAAAGAAGCTGAATCTTGCTATGAGACTGTGTGGGAACCACTATCCTCCCTCCATGTCCCTACCACCTACCAGAGAGCAACCCCACTCTCTGCTCACCCCAGACCAGCCCCTGCAGGCTCATGCTTGGAGCCTCCCACCCCAGACCCCGCCCCACGAGTATTGACTTCTAAAGCATTGTCCCAGTAGACTGAAGGGCTCAGGCCACATCTGGACACTGACCACACCCTACAGTTTCGCTTTCAATTTGAGCAGAGTCTGCATCCCAACCCAAGAGCCTCCTAGTACCTCTGCCCTTTAAACCCCAAGATGCCCCTGAACTTGGACACCCACCAATCCCAGTGTCAGGCCAGCTCCACAGGGGTTCCTCAGCCCAGACGGCCCAGAATCTGGGCCTGTCCCCAGTTCCCAGTCCCTATCTAGCCCATCACCTCTATTTTGGCTTCAAAGCTCTCGAAGCATCTGCAGAAATAATCAATAGCATCTACTCCTTAAAATCCCAGTATAGAATTTCTGGAACTCTTACAAGACTCTTAGGCTTAGCAGGGTGTGGTGGCGCACGCCTGTGATTCCAGCGGCTCAGGAGGCTGAGACAGGAGGATCGTGAATTCAAATCCAGCCTCAGCAATGGTGAGGTGCTAAGCAACTCAGTGAGACCCCTATCTCTAAATAAATTACAAAAAACAGGGCTGGGGATGTGGCTCAGTTGTTGAATGCCTCTGAGTTCAATCTCCAGTACATCCCCCCCAAAAAAAGAATTCTAGGCTTAGAGAGGCCATGGGTGACCTGCCCTGAATTAGGTGCTAAGAACCCCAAAAGCTAACAGCTTCCCCCACCTGAGCTCAAGGGTACCCAGGGCAGGTAAAAGGCAAGGAGCATGAGAACCAGGACACTCGGCCCTGCCCACATGACCCAGGCTGGCAGAAGAATAACAATAGCAGTGATGGTGGTGACAATAATAATACTCCTGAAACACTTCCTCTGGGCCAGGTGCCATCTTACGTGCTTTACATCTATTAACTCATTTAGACCTCAGCAACAAGCTGCAAAGTAGACCCCATTAGCATCCCCATTTTACAAATGGGAAACTGAGGCACGGAGAAGCTCAATGGTTTGTTCAAGGTGACCTCTAGAAGACAGGCTGGTTAAGAGACTTGGTTTCCTTAGGAAAAAAGGACCGTGGGGACAATGAGAAGTGTGGATCCTGGCCCCGAGGGGTCTTCTGAAGACAACATGGCCCCAGTCCCCCCATCTGAGGAACCAGGAACAGCCAGCAGCACTTCCTGCCACCCAGCGCTCTGCACTTCCTGTTGTTACCCACACTGTGCTCTTACTCACTGGGGAACCCCCCCTCAGCACGCCCTCTGTCAGGGGAAGTGGAGGCCTCCCCACCCCCTCCCCATGTGCACACTTCTACCGTTAGCCCCACCGCTGCCCCACCCTCCAGGAGAGGTGGCCTCCCTCTCGTGGTTTCCGGCCACCAGGCAGTTTTCAGTATGGGCCTTGCCGTTGCTGACCTGCATCATGGCAAGGAGACAGCCTGGCCTATGATGGCTAGAGATCTGGGGGCTCCTCGGGAACGCCTGACACCCATGGGTGCTCTTGGTGAGGGAGACGGGACAGGAGAAATCAGGGTCTGGGCTCCTTCACGGAGAAGGGCCCCAAGGTGGAGAGGACCAGGCCAGCTTCACTTCCTCACAGTGAAGAGCAGTTATTAACACTTGCTCCATGCCAGGCGTGGTGCTGAGCACTTGATTGAATCTCCTCAAAAATCCTAGCAGGTGGGCAGATACCTTTAACATTGTCTTTTTACAAACATAAGGAAAACTGAAGCTTAGGGAAATTAAGTAACTTGTCCAAGGTCACGCAGCTTAGTGAGGAGTAAAGAAAAAATTCAGCCCTTAAACTTCATGACCCCAGTACCCAGAAACCTTCCCTGCCTTTCTCCTGAGTAACCCCTGCTCCCTCAAAGGCAGGGATATCTAGAATTCTGTATTCCCAAAGGGAAAAAAAAATGCAGAGGTGGTACCAAGAACAGCCTCACCTGTTCCTGCCCATCTCACCCAGCTCTTTGCCAACGGCTCCAGATGTCACTGTGAATCATGCCCACCACATCCCTGGGTTTCCAGGGTCAGCATATGCCAGCCAGCTCTGCCTGGGAATGTCACCCAGTCTCTGCCCAGCCCAAAATCTGACCACAGGGCCACACCTCATTAAGATCTTCTGTGGAAGACACCCCAGAGGTGGGAAGCACAGGGTCTGAGCTACATGCCCTCAAACTTCCTCTGCCCACCCCCTGGAGGGAACTGGCCAAGGATGCACACCTCAGTCAGACTAGAGACATACACTCCTGCTCCTCACCACCAGCCCACAGGGAAAAGGGCCCATCCTGGTGGCAGGACTCCAAGGAACCTTGCCCTGCCTGCAGCTGGGCTCAGTGCCCCACACTACCTGATCAAGTGACCATGTCCCTGGACACCAATCTGAGCACCCCAGGTGATAGGCCCTCATGGGGCAAATTCCTCTCCAATGGCTCAGTCCCCTCTTGGATGCCAGCATCACTCTCAGCCTTGGGACATCATCCCAGGCTCCTTCCCTTATCCCTTTACCCCAAGGCCACAGGCTCCTCTCTGCCCAGACAGATCAGGGGTGTCCTGTACACATGCCACTCTGGCAGGCCTGTAAAGGATGCCTTGTCATCCAGATCTGTCACCCTACTTGCCTCAAAGGAGAAGGCACGAGGGCTGGAAGACACCCAGCCTTGGGCTTGGGCGTAGGAGAGGCGAGAGCTCGGAGCCTGGCTGGCTGGTGTTCCCACCATCGCAGCAGGCCCATGTGGCTGGGCAGCCATCGCTCCTCCACGGTTGCTAAGGCAGCAGCCAGAAACCCTGGCTCAACCCGCTCTCTCCCCATCAGCATTTTAAGCAGGGGCAGTCTTCTCTCACACAGCCTTCTTGGAAAGGTTGTGCCCCTCTGTTCACCCTTGCATAGGAAAAAGCCTGCTTGTAACCTCTGCCTGGCTCTGGGCCTTGGTGAGAGTATCTGTCATCTAGGAGCCTCACCATTAAGAGAGAAGGAAAAGTTAGGGGTGCTGGGATCCTATTAACCACCAGGGACAGACAAGGGGCCAAGCTGAAGCAAAAGAAAGAGGTTCCCTGAGGCCAGGTGACTAGAGCCAAGGTAAGGTACCTTCTCCCATCAAGATTGGAGGATCCCTGAGGGTGGTGGCCCCCAGTAATCTAAGTTTCTTCCCTTGAACATCAACTAACAACAGGATTCAGCTCTGGTCCCAGGGGTGGTGGTCAGATGGGTGGGAACCACTTGAAACAACCAATGCCAGACCCATGGGTTCACCCAAAGCCTCTACCCTGGGCAGCACAGGCAGAGGTCAAGGCTGTGACTCAGGGTGGAGTTCATGCCCCAGTTCACAGAAAATAAGAAGAACCAGGTTCTTAGCCAAGTGACCTGAGTTTGGGTTCATTCTGCCCACAACAGGACAAGGCATGGGTTGACCCACCCCAAGAAGAAGGTGTAAACACACTGGGGTTCCGGGGGTCAGGGAGGAGTGGGACCCCCAATGAGTGCTGCTGCCTTAGATTTCTCCCCAGCACCAACTCTTTCTTTGCCAGGATACCCTCTGAGATCACTGGGCCTCCCCACTTCCATACCCTGCTACTGGCAGGAGAGCAGGGGGCCAAGGCGGGGGTGGGGGTGTGTGCAGTGACATTTTATGTCAGGCTCAACCAGTCAATTACAGTCACAAATCTAAGCAGGGCAATCAAGTCCTATACCTACATCAGAACATCACCACTTGACTTTTGGGTTTTCCATTGGTCTGAATTATTCACTCCCATGGCTCCTCCCCCCATTAGTGTGAATAACAGAGAGCAGCCTGGAGCCTGGACCTCAGGCCTGAAGCCTGCCCCACCCCCACCTACAGACACACATTGCCCCACCATCTGGGGAGTTCAGAGTGGGAGTTCAGGGATCCACCACTGATGGATCCAGAGACTGTGTCTCCACGTGCCCCTCCCCCATCTGCTCAGCTCAGCTTAGCTTTGCCTTGTTCTGTGGAGGTGGGAAGTAGGGACAGGTGGAGAGATGGGGAAAGTCTGGGGTTAGTGTGGTGTGAGGTGTCCATCAAAGTCCCTCCCCTTCCCCTTCAAGCAAGGCGCCTTCACAAGGATAGACCGCACCCCACCCCAGAGTTCCTCCAGATCCCTCCTAACCTTCTCCTGGGAGGAGCAGCATGTGACTCTCAGGAACCCTTAGGAGGGATCTAGCCCTGCAGATGATCTAGCAAGTAGGGCCTAATGACTAGACAGAGAGAGGAATAATGTCTAGGACGGGGTGGGGACAAGCACTGAGCCAGCACTACTCTGCTCCTTGTGCCTGCCTTGAGCCCCCACCCTCAGACCTGCAGTACCAGCCTGCCCAGACTGGGAAGTGCCTCTGGGAAACAGCCCAATCTTATTCTCCTGTCACAAAGTATCCAGCAAGGGACAGTTGACAGCAGACAGGCCACCAGGCAATTAGAGAAAGGAGCAGAGAAGAGGGCTGAGGTATGGAAGGGGAAGTGAGAACAAGTGGCCCTGCCCTCTCCCTACTTCTGCCCACCAGTCTTAAAGACCCCTGACTTCTATGGAGTCCCCACAGCACCAAACATATTTTGACCTCTCCAGGTTCAGCCTGAGTTGATGAGTCCCTCCCCAGTGGGCTAGGCTCCAGCGTCCCCACACCAATTCCCCAGGCAGGTGACAGTGGAAGGGGGCTTCTGACTTTTGCTCCACCCCAAGTCAGTGGCCAACCCATCCTGACCCCGCCCTTCCTAATGTACTCCTTTCAGTAGCTAGGAGGGGATGCCGGAGACCTGCCCAGGGATATGGGGAAAGTGAGAAATACAGACACCCCCCTCTGCATGATCTGACAACCCACTCAGCAGCCCGGGCACCCGAACACACCAAACACTTGCTCTAGGTCAGCGGCTTCTAGAAGGTTAAATTGTAACGCCTTCCATCTTTGACCCGGAGACACAGAAGGGCAAATGCTGGAGACCCGCACCCAGTGGCTGGGCCTGCGAGCAGTGGGGAAGGGAGTGCCTGGGAGCCCCTTGCGCTGCGCTCCCATCTTCCTCACAGGACATTTTAAGGACCTTTAGATCGGGGAGCATGAGGGTTGTCTAGGGAGAGAGACTGGTGAATGCAGAAGAAAGTTTTGGGGGAGTGCTAAGTCACTCTGAAAGAAGCCACTGTCACTGCCATCCCTGGAGGGGGCAACCGCTGGGCGGGGGATCTCCAAGCGGCACCTGAACCCCCGGGGGCGGGGACGCGTGGCGAGCCCCTGCCGCCCCTCGCCCGCGCCCTGCGCGCAGCGGGTCACACTCACCAGGACCCGGGTGAACCTCTCCTCCAGCTCCCCGGCCGCGGGCATCGGCTGCTTGGGGGCGGCCGGCTGCTTCGGGGACGGCGCGGCAGGGCCCGCAGGCTGCTCGGCGCTGCCGGCCGCGTTGCCCATGGTGGTCCCCACCCAGCCGGCTAGGCGCCTCCAGCCTCGGAAATCCAGCTTTCCAGGGGACCGGGACGGGGCTCCCGGCCCAGGAGGCGAGGGTCCGAAGCTCGCGGCGACGCGGGCGCTTGGCTCAGCGGCGCACCGGGGTCGGGGCGCGGCGTCCCATCGGGGTGGCCCCGTCCGAGGGAGCGCGGCGGCAAGCTGCAGGGTGGGGGGAGGAAGTCAGGCTGCAGGCCGCCGGGGCCAGAGGGCTGGGCCGGGGGCAGGAAGCTGCGGCGCGGGCTCCCCCCTCGGCGATTTTCGAACTTCTGCTGTCGCTCCCGGTGCGCGCAAACCGCAGTCCGCCGCCGCCGCCGCGCACCCAGCCCCAGGGGGGCGGGCTGGAGGGAGGGGGCGGGAACCGGGCGCCGGCCGGGGGTCCTCCGCAGCCATGGCGCGGCGGGGAGGGGGCTGCCGGCCGCTTCACCTGCCGTGGAGGCGGCGGCGGGCGTCGCTTCACCTGCCGAAACCGCAGGCAACCAAGGCGAGGCCGAGGCGGCGGCGCGTTCGGTGGCGCCTCCGGGTCCTAGAACCGCATCGCTCGGCTCGCGGGGAGCGTGGGGGATTGGCCCTGGCTGGGTGAGGGGGATCGTGGCCTGGAGCTGGAGAGGGTAGACCACCGAGTGGAATGGTGTCAACAAATGCGAGCGCGGATTGGGGATCTGTGGTGATGCGACGTTGGGAGCGAGGGTTGCGCTCCCCTCTTGGGTCCCCAACAGAGAAGGTGGAAACCCCCTTCCAGGCCCCCCACCTCTGTATCTATCCTCCTCTATTAGTCTAGATATGAGCTGAGGACCAGAGGGAACCATCTGCAAACAGAAGCCCCCAAACGGTGGGGGCACCGACCACAGCAGCCGAGACCCTCATCACCTGTCCCACTTCTACTGTGTGCCTGTGCGGGCATCCCCAGGGGTTTTAGAACGGGGGAATCCATGGAAAAGAACAGGCTGGAGAAACTGGGGACCACCAAGACAGTGCCAAGGAAAAGCAGGGTGTTGAGGAATGGAGGATTAAGACAGCTGCCAGGCTGGAAAAAGAGCAGGCACCGCAGAGGAGGGGGAAAATATCTTGTCGCTGTCACCACCAAGAATCTAGGATGGCCTCTCGACTTTGAGAATAATAATCTCTGATGTCTGCTAATTTCAGAAATACTTCCAAGCTCTTCACGTTCATCCTATCAAAGGTATGTATTGATGTCCTCGTTTTAGAGATGCGGACACTAAGCTCGGAATGGTTAGTGACTCTTCCAAGGACACACAGCAAAGAAAGGGCTGAAACAGGCCTCCTCCCTATCCACCTCCAAAATCTACCCTGTCTTGGGGTTGCTGCCCTGGTCCCCCACTGATCCTCTTATCTAGAATGGGAGAGTATGAAGGGGTGGACCCTCAGGACTGAGGCTCAATCTCCAGCATGAAACTAAGACTCTTTCAATTGCTTCTCTCTGTTCCCATTTAATTTGTGGGGCTCCCCATTGGCCCCACCCTACACGACCAGGGTTTGGAGAGGGAGTGCCCACTGAATGAGCCCAGAACTTTCTCCAGGCAAGGCCAGTGCTGTATGTGATCCCTTCCTTAATAGTTTCCTCCTCCTTCTGCCCTCAAACCACTGACAAGAGTTTCATCAGGAACTGGGAAATCATCAAATCTTGAGGAAGACCCTGGGATGAGCTGATCCCTTCTCCCACACTGACCTAATTTAAGCCTTTCTTCAGCCAAGGTGACCAGCACCCCAGGTTGTTGAGTTGTCATGTCCTAGCCAGGGACCCCCAAGTTGGGTCACAGCAATATTGTCCTTGAGCCTGCTGGGAAGGTGACCCATTGCTTGCCGGTTGCCATCTCTTCCATTCTGAAACAGATGATAAACCTTACCCTTGAGGCCTTGCCCTTGAGATTAAGGACTTCTCTTTTTTCCTCTTTTTCTTTTCTTTTCTTTTTTTTTTTTTTTTTAAGAATTTAGCTCCTATTTCCTCAGTGGCCATTTCAATTCATCAACAGATTTTCCATAGTACCAACTGTGTGCCCAGCCCAGTACTGTGTTTAGGATCTTTGGGATTCTGTGACCAAAAAGAAGAGTCCCTACCGCTCACAGCCTAGCAAGGGACAGACTCCACAGGTATCTGGGAGAATGACTACTTCAAGGCAGTCTGTGGATTGAGGTGCCCATGCTTCCTCTTGCCCAGAACTACTTCTTTGAGGCTCAGTGGTAGAGCGCTTGCCTAGCATGTGGGAGGCCCTGGGTTTGATCCTCAGCACCACATATAAATAAATAAATAATAGATAGATAGATAGATAGATAGATAGATAAAATTATTGTGTCCAACTATAATTGAAAAATAAATATTAAAAAAAGAACTACCTCTTTGAGGAAGGCAGAGAAGATATATGAGTGTGCCCTACAGCTGAGAACCCAGAAAGACCGTAATGCACCACCGCCAGTCTAGGTCTTCATTCCCTGGGGTCCTCAGGTCATTATTTACCATCTGTTACCCAAAGCCTGGCAAAAATAAGGCTAGATTAAGTAAAACCACTTATCCTGAAAATTATCATTCCAGCAAGCCTGAGTCTTTCTCTCTCATGTTGATCAGAACCAGGAGTTACCAAATAATAATAATAATAATAATAATTAATAATAAAAGAGAAAATATAACAGTTTTAACCTATTAAATGTGCTTGGGGGCTGGGGATGTAGCTCAGTTGGTAGAGTGCTTGCTGCCTATGCACAAGACCCTCGGTTCAATCCCCAATAACACACACACACAAAAAAAAGACTATTCTTTATTGGGGCTGGGGATGTAGCTCAAGCGGTAGCAGGCTTGCCTGGCATGCATGCGGACTGGGTTCGATCCTCAGCACCACACCCAAAAAACAAAGATGTTGTGTCCGCCAAAAACTAAAAAATAAATATTAAAAAAATAAAAATAAAATAAATAAATGTGCTTGGCTGGGCAGAAAGTAACTCTCCAATCATGGTCCACAGAGGAGAAAATCTACAGGGGAGGCTTGATGGTCAAGTTTGCAATCAATGCTTTGGTGGGTCTGTGCTGCCTCCTTCTGGGAACAGTTGGTATGACAGCCAAAATAGGTCAAGACTTTCCGCAATGAGTGAAATCAGGCAGGGGTGACATTTCATTTTGTTACACCTGATGGAGGGATTGTGCAATTAATGGGGACACTCAAAGCTCAGGTGACTAGCAGATTTCCCTGAGAGTCACCTCCCTTCTTCCCTTCACTATTATTCTGTAAGTGCCTCTACTTAAAAAAATAAAAAGATAACAGTGCTAATATATCTTTCCAGAGATACTTTGGGGACATACAAGTCACGTGAGTGTTGGGGGGGGGGGTGTTGACAGAAATAGTAGCACACACTTCACACCATGCAGCACCTTGCTATTTTTACTTACTGTACTGTACCTGCCTGTACATAGTCCTCCATCACAGGAATCTGTCATAACTTATTTTACTATTCCCCTGCTGGTAGAAACAGTGCTGCCTGCAGGAAACATTTTGGTGTATATATATATTTGTTTGCACTTATGTGTATATCTGACTGGGAGCAGTGGTACCTGCTTGTAATCCCAGAGGTTTGGGAGGCTTAGGCAGGAGGATCACAAGTTCAAAACCAGCCTCAGCAACACAGCAAGACCCTGTCTCTAAATAAAATATAAAAAGGGCTGGGGATGTGGCTCAGTGATTAAGTGCCCCTGGGTTCAATACCCGGTTTAAAAAAAAACTTATGTGTATATCTATAAGATAAATGTATAAATATGACATTGCTGAATCAAAGGTCAAGTGTTCTTAAATTTTTGATAGGCAATCACAGAATTGCCATCTAAAAGTTTACACCAATTTGTATCCCCAACAATGAACAAGATTACCCATATCCTCCCAAACGGGATAATAATAGGCCTTTGATCTTGGGTGAGGCCTCTTTGAAAGTCCAAGTTACATGACCTGTCTCTTTGGACTATGGGTTTCTCCAAGGTAAGAACTGTGTCTCTTCAATCCCTGAATCTCTAGGACAGTCTCTAGAAGTATTTGCTTAAGGCCACATGTGTGGTGCACACCTTTAATCCAAGCTATTCAGGAGGTTGAAGCAGGAGGATCACAAGTGCAGGGATAGCCTAATAACTTAGTGAGACACTGTCTCAAAATAAAATTTAAGGGCTGAGGTTGTGGCTCAACGATAGAGCGCTTGCCTATCACGTGTGAGGCCCTGGGTTCGAACCCACATAAAAATAAATAAGTAAAATAAAGGTATTGTGTCCAACTACAACTAAAAAAATAATTTAAAAAAAACATAAAACAAAAATAAATAAATAAAATTGAAAAAGGACTAGGAATGTAGCTCAGTGATAGGGTACTTTCCTATTACAGGGGAGGCCCTGGGTTCAGCTTCCAGTACTGTAAAAAAAAAAAGTGTTTGCTAAATATTGAATGAAAGATATAGGACTGCATTTTGGCAGGGCTCTGGATGGATCGATAGATCAATGAAGGTGACAGCTGTGCTCCAAAGCCCTCAACTCAGCCAGATACTCCAGAGTGAGAAAGGTGACCACATGCCTCTGGCAGACTATTTCAGAGACTAAAACTCTTAATCTAAGGTTAATTTGGTGTTAACCAAAGAGTTTCTCCTGCCTCCCTCTGCTGAACTTTCAGGGGCAGCATAAAAATCAAGAGGGCCAATCTGAATTTAAATCCTGGCTCTGCCACTTCAATGGGGGACTTAAATGATCGCCATTAGCAATCTCAGTAGCCCTCATCAGAGAAATGGAATTAGAAAAACCACCAACTAATGGGGTTGTTTGTGCTTCATCCTTGGATCCCCCCATCCCCAAATCATTGTTACCCCCAGATGCATTTCCTTTTGGTCTTTACCCCTCCCCATTCAGCCTCAGCCATCTGGCAAGTTTGTCCTACAGATAACCCCACTCCCAGACTATTGCTTCATCTTTATCATCCTCACTTCCACTTTTAGTGCTCTGGGTGCAAAGGACTTTATGCATAGTACTTTTTTTTTTTTTTTTTTTTAGGTGCTGGGGCTGGAACCCAGGGCCTCCTGCATGCTAGGTAGGTGTTCTACTACTAACCTCAGCTCATATGCCGAGTAATTTTAATATTCTGCTCTAGATATTTTCTAATTTTTATTAGGAGTTTTTCAACCCAAGAATTACTTAGAAGTGCATTTTGACATTTTCAAATGCATGGAGTTATCTTTTTTTAGATTGTCAATTTCCAATTTAGCCCAGGACTGCCAGGCTGAGCAGAGTGGGTGGGCTGAGGGAGCTGCTTAGATATCCAAGGCCATTCTCATGGCTAGGGGTCACTTAGAGTGGGTAGCAGACCCTTGCACCTGGTAGGCAGTAAGTGTTTTTATTTTATTTTTCTTGTACCAAGGATTGAACCCAGGGGCACTTAACTGTTGAACCCCATCCCTAGCCCTAGTTGTTTTTGTTTTTGTTTGAGACAGGGTCTTGCTAAGTTACCTTGGGCCTCACTGAGTCCTAAGCTGGCTTCAAACTTGTGATCCTCCTGCCTCAATCTCCCAACTCACTTGGATTACAGGCATGCACCACTGCACCCAGCACGGTAGGTTTTTAATGAATGCTGGTGGAAGGAACATTTATGGCAGACCTGCTGAACACCGGGTGTTGAGTCCCTAGAAGTGTCTTGTTCAGTTTGATTCTCATGGTAATGTGCCTGGATTGGTATTATTAGCCCCTGTTCTGGTTTGAATGTGTCCCCCAAAGATCCCATGTTGGGAAATGTAATCCTCAATGCAGCATTAGGAATGGGCCCTTTAAGAGGTGGTTAGGGCAGAGAACTCAGTAATGGACTCATGGTGTTCTGGGAGGGAGTTCCTGATAAAAAGGTGAGTTCAGCTCCCTTGGGCACACCCCTACACAAGATGCTTTCCACCCTGTTAGGAGGCAGAAAGAGGGCCTTCGGCAGCTATAGATCATCAGGCTTGCATTTCTCAGAACTATAAAAAATAAATTTCATTTCTTTTTAAATTACCTAGTCTCCGGTATTCTGTTATAGCTATCCAAAACTGACTATGACAGCTCCATTATGCACAGATGAGAAGACCGGGGCTCAATGAGATGAAGTGACTTTTCCAAAATCAAGAAGATGGCCGATCAGAGACAAGTACAGGAGGAATGTGGAAGAATTAGACCCAGGAAGAGCTCCCAACCTAGAGGGGGAGTGCTGAAGGAAGGTCTGTGTGTCCCGGGACCACTGAGGAAGGAATGCTAATCTTAGAGGACTCCCGGCATGTGTAAGTTTAGGGCAGTAAGTCAATTGAAACCCACTTACTGTCCATCTAAATATTTAAAAGTTGCCAGGAGCAGTGGTGCATGCCCACAATCCCAGTCTGTAATCCCAGCTACTTGGGAGACTGAGGTAGGAGGGTCATAGTTTAAGGTCAGCCTGGGTAATTTGGCAAGACCTGTCTCAAAATAATAAATACAAGGGGCAGGGGATGTAGCTTAGTGGCACCACAAAAATACATGCCTAAATAAATATAAATATTTAAAGTTATAAATCAAACCAACACAGATAAATAAAGTGAATTCTACATTCTTACCCTGGCATATGTACTTTCTACAGGAAAGCCAAGTTCACATAAAAATTCTAGAAACACAGCTCTGCACTGGAATATGACTGTTTAGAGAGAGCCCCCACTTTCCCTCCCCACACCTAGCTCTGTCCTGCATTATGAAGGCTCCCGCCACCCACACATGTAGATACCTCCACTGCATATCCATCCATATTTCACCAACAGCACCCTTGACATCTTCTCTGCTGGGGGCTCTGCACACCTTCCATGTGCTCTGCCCTTAGAAGAGCTGGGATGAGGCCTAGGCAGCCCCTGAGCAAGCTTGGGACCTCTGGGCAGGGAATGCTAAGTCCCAGGGGCAGAAGATCTCCTAGCCCTGTGCAATCCAATATGGTAGCCACTAGCCACACCTGGTTAGTGAAATTTTAACTACTCAAAAGGAAATAATTTTGTGTGTTTTCTTGATCCTGGAGTTTGAACTCAGGGCCATGTACATGCTAGGCAATTGCTGTACCACTTAGCAATATCCCCAGTGCCAGGGTGGAAAAAAAAAATTTTAAATTCAGTTCTTCAATCACATTAAGTCACACTTCATGTGCTCAACAGGCACATGTGGTTAGTGGCTACCACATTGCACAGTGCAGATGGTAAACACTTCCTCATTGAAGAAAATTCTACTGGTCAGTGCTGGTCTAGAAGGGAGGCAGGGCTCCTAGGGACCTGCTCACCCAGAGGGGAGGGACACAGCTGGAGGAGCCAAGAGTGGGACCCTTCTTGCCCAGGTGTAAAAGCAGAATAGCCTGAGAAGTTGGGAAGGCTGCACAGAGAGTGACATTTGAGCTTTTGATGGAGTAGCAGCAGAGGTTAGATAAAGGAAAGAAAATGTCAGTTTCAGACAGAGAAAACAGTATGCAGCAATGATCTGTTGAGAGAAATACCACAAGTTTGGAGTAAGGGGTATGGTGCTCAAGAGAAGAGGAGGGATCTGGAAGGATCCACAGGCCCAACTCTCAAGGTTTGGAAGGACATACTAAGGGTTGTGAGACTTGAGCTGGGTGGCTGACAGAGTCAGGTGTGGTTAGAGGAACATGATCAGCCACATCTGATTGTGGCTTCAGTGAAGAAGAAGGAAGACTTGAGGATCAGCTGCAGAATTTGTTTTTAACCACAGACCAGGAAGAAGCAGCAGAGGGGAAGGAAGGGATAGAGAGCTTCCATGGTGAAGACTTGGCTTTCATGAAAAGGTAAGAACTAGCTCAGGTGCTGGAGAGATGGTGAGGTCACCACAGGACAAGAATAAAGGAGGCAGAACAGACTGAAAAGAAGTAAACACCTCCACTTTAGATTCATGGACTCTGAGGGGCATCCAGGGGGTCAGTCCAAGCAGGAGGGTGGAGATGCAGGGCTGCCCTCCTGGGCGTTGAACAAGAGAGCGGATGTTGAAGCTACTAGAAGGCTGAGCTCTCCCCAGGGATGTGAACCAGAACAGAAAATGACAGGATGTTTTCACTGGGGTTCAGGGAATGCGCAAAAAAGACCAGGACCTAAAGAAATCCTGACAAGCACCTCCTGCAGGAGCAACTCCACAGCTGGCTACCTCTGTGACTTCCAGGGCAGCCAGCTCCTCACTGCATCATTTGTTGACGAAGGCGATGGGCGGAGACTGGCAAAGCCAAACTTGGCCTCCAGAGATTCCAGGGAGGTGGCAGCTAGCCATATCCTGGAGGTGGTCAAGAGGTTAAGGACTCTGGAACTGGGAATTAGGGTGTCCCTAGAGGCCTTCAAAAAGAGTGCTCTCAACAGCAGCTGCTGGATTTCAGCATGGAAAGAAGGGGGGAAAGAGAGACAGAGCCTAGGTTGGCCATCAGCAGAGAGAAAACTCACGGAATTACTGGTGTTAACCTGTTTTGAAAATCTATTTTTTTTTTTAGTTGTAGATGGACACCTTTATCTTATTTATTTATTTTTATGTGGTGCTGAAGATGAAACCCAGTATCTCACATGTGCTAAGCAAGCGCTCTACCACTGAGCTACCACCCCAGCCCTGAAAATTTAATTTTTGACAGACAATTTGAGGCTTAATCCTCAGAGGCTCAGGAGTTTTGTGAACCCCTGAAGTGGGAAAAAATCATCCCAAGAATAGGGTTTGTATTCTCATCAAGGGTTCATAGTCTGAATCTATGATTAAAGAAACACCAGACAAAACCAAAATGAGGAATGTTTAATTAAAAGCAAAAGGGGAGCCAGGTGCGGTGGGACAGGCCTGTAATCCCAGTGACAACAGAAGCTAAGGAAGGAGGACTAAAATTTTGAGGCCAGGCCCAAAGGGTGGTGCATGCCTATAATCCCAGCAGCTCGGGAGGCTGGGGCAGGAGGATCGCAAGTTCAAAGCCAGTCTCAGCAAAAGCAAGGGGCAAAGCAACTCAGTGAGACCCTGTGTCTAAATAAAATACAAAATAGGGCTGGGGAATGTGGTTTAGTGGTCAAGTGCCCCTGAGTTCAATCCCTGGGTTCAATCTCTGGTATGTGTGTGTGTGTGTGTATATATATATATATATATATATATATATATATATAGCAAAAGAGGAGGAGCTCTTTAAAAAATATATCATGAAAGATAAGAATTGCTCCAGATTAAGGAAGCATAAAGAGGCCAGGCGAAGTGGCACATGCCTGTAATCCCAGCAGCTCAGGAGGCTGAGACAGGAGGATCTCAGGTTCAAAGCCAGCCTCAGCAATGTCGAGGTGCTAAGCAACTCACTGAGACCCTGTCTCTAAATAAAATACAAAATGGGGCTGGGGATGTGGCTCAGTGGTTGAGTTCAATCCCTAGTACCCCACCACCCCAAAAAAAGAAGCATAAAGAGACATATGCAGTGTTTGATCATGGTCTGTATCCTATACTAAAAGGAAAATATTCTAAAGGATCATTATTGAATTAGTGGATAACACTGGAGTGTGGACAGATTAGTCATCAATATTAAATTTCCTGCTAGTCTCAGTAGCACACACCTATAATTCCAGCAATTTAGAAGCCTGAAGCAGGAGCATCACAAGATTGAGGCCAACCTAGGTGACTTAGCCAGACCCTATCTCAAAAAAAAAAAAAAAAAAAAAAAAATTAAACAGGACCTTAATTAATGAATTAATTTCCTGAAGGAGAAAGTCAACTATGGTGATGCAAAAGAATATCCTATATTTAGGAAGTAAATGCCCATTGAAGTATTTGTGGGCCAAGGTGCATGACAGCTGCCACTTACTCTCAGTTCAGAAAGTAATATATACATATGTATGTATTTGTGTGGGATCCAACCTAGGACCTTAAGCATGCTAATCATGTATCACTGAGCCACGCCTACACCCAACACATACATTTTAATATACATATGAAATTATATATATATTTTTTTGGGGGGGAGTGTACCAGGGATTGAACTCAGGGGCACCCAACTACTGAGTCACATCCCTAGCTCTATTTTGTATTTTATTAGAGACAGGGTTTCACTGTGTTGCTTAATGCCTTGCTAAATTGCTAAGGCTGGCTTTGAACTCGGGATCTTCCTGCCTCAGCCTTCCGAGTTGCTGGAATTGCAGGCGTGTGCCACCATGCCCGGCAAAAGTATATATTTTATACATGAAGAGAAAGTGCACAAAATTTTAACAACTGGTGAATCCAGGTAAAACACATAGAGAATCTTCGTATCTTCTTGAAACTCTTTTGTAAGCCTGAAATTATTTCCAAATTTTTTTTTTAATGCAACCACAAAAATTTCCAAACCAGGCGCCTTCTAAAAGTTAGGGATCTCTATTCTGCTCTTTTCCCCTAGTGCTGGCAGGGAGCTGGCCCAGGGTGGGCCTTTCCGTTGGTCAGAGTCCTAGATGAACAGGGTGGAATTAAGGGCACAGGTGGTGAGCGGAAGGGCAAGGGCCCACTGCTTCGGGACATTCATCAACCCGAGACTTTTTTTTATTTGACAGCTTTAGGGAGACAGCAGACCCTGACCAGGAGTGACTCATTTGCAGGACCCCAGAGCGGTGGGGGAGCCCCGCCCCGCCCCGCCCCGCAGGGAGGACCCCGACCGGCAGGTGCCGCTGTTGAGCCAGCTCTCGCTGAACCTGGCTGAGGCTCAGCTTGGCACTGGGAGCTAGCTGGTCAGCTCAGGGGTTTTCTTCCAGAACCCAGCCCACCAGGGACTGTGAATGGCCTCGCTCATCTTTGCCCCACTCTGCCCTCCCGCTTCCAGGGTTTCAGCTTCCCCATACTCCCGCCCCACCACGGATGCCCCAAGGCAACCCTTCTGATGATGCCAAGTGGAGGAGGGGAGGTACTCAGGGACAAGCTGCAGTCCTTGGCCTTAGAGTCCACGTAGCAAATTAATCCTCCCCTTTCCTCCACCCCAACCCCCTCTCTCCCTCCTCCTCCACATCCTCCTCCTCTTCCTGAGCAGCGTGATCTAAACAAACACACCTCCTCAGCCCATCCCACGCCTGCCTGGGCCTTTTCTCTGGGAATTGTAGATTCTGAACTCCAGCTCCTTCTGCTGGATGCAGGGTAGAGCTGGGAAAGGGGTGCAGGGTGCTGGGTTAGGGAAGGGGTTTGATAATGTCCTGTGATATTATTATTTCTTCTCCATCTGGGAAGGAGTTGCCCTCACAGGTCTTCTGCAGTCCTGTGGGCTGGGAGTGGAGGAGTCTTTCCTACCTGGGATGTGAAGTGACCATTTATTTCAGTTCTTTGCTGGTCTACCCAGACTCAAGGTAAAAGGAGCCTGGCTCCAAGGAGGACTAATATGTTCATTAATTTCTTCAACAATCTTTCACTGAACTTTAGCTCTGTGCGAGGTGTTAGGAGCTTTACCTAATTCAAGCAAGCACCTTAAATCCTAATTAGGACCATCAGAGACAGGTACCATACTCTAAGATGACTTGTCCAAAGAGCCAGCTTAATCCAGTGCTTCTCTGTTGACTTCTCCCAACTAACCCATCAGGGTTCACCTCTTTCCTCTTCAGGTCTCCTCACTTGATAAATCCCAGTTACCAAGTCTTACCAGCCTCCAAAAATTTGTCCTAATGGTAACCCCATTCTACCAGGCTGGACCTCAGACCATAGTGACTGGCTTGGGATAGTAAACCTTGGGGCTGTGCACTAGCCCTTACTATGTGGCCTTTCAGAAGTCCCTTAGGGGTTGGAGGTCTAGCTCAGTGGGAAAGCATGTTTTAACATCGGAGAGGTCCTGGGTTCAATCCTCAGCACACACCAAAAAACAGGAAAAAAAAAAAAAAAGAAGAAGAAGAAGAAAGAACAAGAGGAAGGAAGAAGGAAAGAAAAGTTCCTCAACTTCCTCAATTTCTCATCTATACAACAGTGTTAAGGAACAACACTTTTTTCATGGAGCTCTCAAGAGGGTAAAACAAGAGATGCATAGAAAGTGTTTAGACTTAATTTTTTTTTAATTTTTTGGTACTGGAGATTGAACTCAGAGAGTCTCTACCACTAAGCAACACCCCAGCTCCTTTTATTTTCTCACTAAAAAATGAACCTTAGCTACTTGGGAGGCTGAGGCAGGAGGATTGCAAGTTGGAAGACATCCTGGGTAACTTAGTGAGACCCAGTCTGAAAATTTTTAAAAAGGTCTGAGGATGTAGCTCAGTGGTTCTTCAGCACCTGGGTTCAATCGCTAGTACCAAAAATAGATAGATAGACAGATGATAGATAAAATAAATAAAAAGGACTGGGAGCACTGGGGATGTAGCTCAGTTACAGAGCACTTGTCTAGCATGAGTGAAGCCCTGTGTTAAATCCCTAATACTAAAAAACCAAAACAAAAAAACTATATGAGTCTACTTTTTTTGTTTCAATACTAAGGATTGAACCCAGGGCCTTGCACATGCTAGGCAGGCACTGCTAGGCAGGCACTGCTAGGCAGCTACACACCCAGTCCTTTATTCTGAGGCAGAGTCTCACTAAATTGCCCAGGCTGGTCTCAAACTTGTAATCTTCCTGCCTCAATCTTTCTCCTCATTGCTGGGATTACAGACACATGCCACCATACCTAGTTCATGGACAAATTTTAACAGTGCCTAACAGCCTAGCACTGCATATTGTGTAAGATTACATACACACTTAGGTAATAGAAAGAAAAGAGGAGCTGGATAAGGTGGCACACTCCAGCAATTCCAGTGACTTGGGAAGCCAAGGCAGGAGGGACACGAGTTCCAAAATATCCTCAGAAATTTAGGGAAATCCTGTCTCAAAATTAAAACAAAAAAAGGGGGGGGGAGAATGAAAGCAAAGATAAAAATTTAAATTTAAAAAATGACAAGGGCTAGGGTAAAGCTCTTTGGGTTGAATCCCCCCTACCAAAAGGGGCTGGGGTTGTGACTCAGTGGTTGAGCACTTACCTCGAATGAGTGAGGTACTGGGTTTGATCCTCAGCACCACATAAAAAAATAAATTAATAAAGAATTTGCACCTGAAACACTAAAGTGACTCATGGCATGTCCCCAAATTATTTGCATAAAGGATGTTTTAAAAGAGAGAGAGAGAAAGAAAGCTAAAAAGAAAAGGCATGGGGGGTGATAAATACCAAATGCAGAATAGGTTTTTCTTTTAGTGGGAGAGAGGAGACTGAGATATGCCCAGGAGATTTCAAATGTTTTTCTAGCATTATTTCTTAAGATGTTTGGGATTTTTGTTTGTTTTTGTTTTTATTTTGGTACTGGGATTGAATCCAGGGACACTTTGCAACTGAGCCACATCCCCAGCCCTTTTTATTTTGAAACAGGGTCTTGTTAAGTTGCCCAGGCTGGCTTGGAACTTGGAATATACACCTGTATCAACCTCCCATGTAGCTGGGATTACAGGCCTGTGCCACCACACCTGACTAATGATTCATTCATGGGTGTTCACTCTATTATTCTGAATATTCTTTATTTGTCAAATTAAGATAGTTCATAATTAAAAGAACTCAGTGTTTAAAAGTTAAGAAAGAGGGGCTAGAGTCGTGACTCAGTGGTAAAGTACTCGCCTAGCATGTGCAAGGCCCTGGGTTCAATCCTCAGCACCACATATAAATAAATAAAATAAAGGTATGTGTCCAACTATAACTAAAAAATAAATATTAAAAAAAAAAAGTAAACAGCCGGGTGAGATGGCTCATGCCTGTAATCCCAGTGGCTTGGGAGACTGAGACAGGAGGATTGTGAGCCTCAGCAAATCAAAGCCAGCCTCAGTGATTTAGCAAGTCCCTAAACAACTCAGTGTCTCTAAATGAAATATAAAAAGGGCTGGGGATGTGGCTCAGTGGTTAAGTGTCCTTGAGTTCAATCTCCAGTACAAGGGGAAAAAAAGACAACAAAACAGAGAAGGGAGGAAATTGTGTTTTATTTATTTTTATCTTTCTAACACCTACCTACCCAGTGCCTGGCATCCAACAAACATTTGGTGAATGAAAGACCACTTGATCGTTGGACCAGTAAACCATTGGAACCAGAGTTCAATGCCAGTCTTCCCACGCCAAATCCCAAGTCCAGGGTACTTGGCACCCTGCCGCAAATAGGGGGAGAAGGGATAGCGGAGGTTACAACCTGACTCCGCACTCTCTGTACCTGAGCAGAATTACAGAATTACTGAATTAAAGAGCACAAAAACAGAACAAAATGATTTCATTAATAGGAACCCTGCAAATTCAGAATCGAGTGGCCCAAATTTCTATAAGTCAATACTACCAAAATCTTTTAACAACTCTCTTTTTATTGAAAGCTTTTAAGATTTGTCTATACAATACACGCAGCTGGATTCTTTTATCTCTTCTACATTATTGCACTGTCCTCTCCATTGGACAGAAGTGAGGGTTCTCTAAGCCAAGGTCTGATCCAAACAGGTTGTGGTGCAGATTTGAATGCTGCAAGAGAATAAATGAACAGCCTTTAGAGAATTAAGTCTTTGAGAGCAGAGATGCCACTAATTGCAGATGCATTTTATCTGTTTATTAGGCCCCTGTGGGATGCAGCCTCTGAGAAAAGCACTTTTTGCAGCTCAGAACTTACCGAAGCATGTCCAGCCTTGAGGGGGCTTCTAGGAATGCAAACGAGGGGCCTGTGCAGTGTACTCAGCTCCCAACTAATGAGCACACTGAAGGGGATCTGTGGGCTTTGAGGAGTGTTTTTAAAGAGGTCTTACTTCTGTGGGAGACTGATTATTTGCTTAACTCCAATCAGAGCCAATAGTTTGAAGAGTTGTGAATGATGCTACCAGTGGCAGAACCCCTGAGAAGCCCATCTGGTCATTGCATCCCTGCATCGTGGCACATCTGTCTGCACAGCCGATTTCTCTCCCTCCCTGATACGTACCAAGGCAAGATCTTAACTGGGCAACACTGATGAAGACACAGGTGCTATTGTGTCTGGTTCCCCTCAGAACATTCTCATGCAGACTTTCTGTTCAGCCCGTGTTCTTGCCACCAGCAGCCCCCACCAGGAAAGTTGAAATCAATGAAACAGGGGCTGGGGATGTGGCTCAAGCGGTAGCGCGCTCGCCTGGCATGCGTGCGGCCCGGGTTCGATCCTCAGCACCACATACAAACAAAGATGTGTGTCCGCCGAGAACTAAAAAATAAATATTAAAAAAAAAAAAGAAATCAATGTAACAAACATTCATTCACTTATTTATCAATCTAATATTTAATAAAAGCCTGTTTGTGCTAGTCATTGAGATGACTAAAAGGTTCTCTACCCTCAGGATCTCAGTCAAGCTAACAAATCATTAGGATTTGGTCAATGATGGAGGGAAATACGAGTCAGACCCCAGAGGAGGGTGGACTGGATGCTTATCTACCTCCATATCATAGTCCATCTGGTATGGCTATAACAAAATACCACAGGCTAAAAGGAAAAGAAATGTATTATCTTCCAGTTCTGGAGGCTGAGGAATTCCAGATCAAGAGACCCACATCTGGTGAGGGTCTGCATGCTATTGTCATCTATGTCAGAAAACAGAAGGCACAGGGGCAAGAGATGATACTGGGATTGAACCAGAGGAAGGGGGCAGAACTCATCCTTTTAATCAAGGATATAGTCCCTTTATAACTTTTCTCATTCAAATTTGATGGATTGGTGGATTAATTCATTTTTTTTTTAGAGAGAGAGAGAGAGAGAGAGAATTTCAATATTTATTTTTCAGTTTTCGGCAGACACAACAGCTTTGTTTGTATGTGGTGCTGAGGATTGAACCCGGGCCGCACGCGTGCCAGGCAAGCGCACTACCGCTTGAGCCACATCCCCAGCCCAATTCATTCATTTTGAATGTCCATGACCTTATCACATCTTATTAGGCCCCCACCTCCCAATACTGTCACATGGGGGTTGTTTCCAACCTTTGAACTTTGGGGACACATTCAAACCATAATACTCCCCAAACTTACCCAAAGCTCCACCCCCATAGGTACCTTGCTTCCCAGCCATGCCCAACACCTGCCTCCCCAGGTCATTGCTCTGGGTCTTTGTCCTACTGTGCTCTCTGTGAGGAATGCCATCTCTTCTCTGACAAATCCCTGCTCCTCCTCCAAGATCCAGCTAAAAATGATAAGCCCCACCTGGCAGGGTGCTACATGCCTATAACCCCAGTAACTCAGAAGGTTGAGGCAGGAGGATTGCAAGTTTGAGGCCAGCCTTGGCAATTTAGTGAGACCCTATCTCAAAATTTAAAAAAGTCTAGGAGCATGACTCAGTGGTAAAGCACCCCGGATTCAATTTCTAGTATCAAAAGAAAAAAATAAAAAGGTAATTCCAAAATTCAGGAGGGTGGTTCATCTGGAATGATGCAGCTGGGGAAGAAAATCCTGTCAAACCATTTTTCATGTTTGAGTTCCTAAGTAGGCTCTCCGTTTTACTATTCTATGTATACCTTTCTCTTATCTGAAACATCTCACCTAACATATTTCAAAAGAGACTCCATTCAAGCTCTCCCTTTACTTTGATCCCCACTTCTTGCTATGCTCTGTCTTTCTAACACCTTGACAAGACTATCCCTGATTGTCAGCCAAAAAGTAACTTTCTGTTTCTATAAATGTATGGAAGTGATTGTTATTATACTAGGGTGCCAGTTACCTCTAGGGTGGGGCTACTGAAGGAGGAGGGTAACGCTTCAGGAACAACCACGGCCATGTTGCCTCTTATCAGGAAGTGGGTACACGGGTGTCTGTTTTATAGTTCAAATAGTTTATGACAAATATTTGACCCAGGAAGGGCGGCACATGCCTATAATCCCACCAACTCAGGAGGCTGAGGCAGGAGGATCGAAAGCTTGAAGTCTGGGCAATTTAGTGAGACCTTATCTCAAAATAAAAAAATAAAAAGGACTGGAGATGTAGCTCAGTGTAGCACTCCACTGGGTTCAATTTCTAGTGCCTATATATGCCTACACACACACACACACACACACACACACACACACACACACACACACACGAATATTTGAATATTCAAGTAATATAGATTAATATGCATATATATATTTAGCATGCACAAAGCCCGGGGTTTGATCCCCAGCACAAGGAAGGAAGAAAGGAAAGAAAGAAGGAAGGAAGAAGGGAGAGAGGGAGAAAAAAAAAGAAAGAAAAGAGATAGGCATGACCCTCTGCTAGATGTGGAAGGTACACTGAGCAATGGGACTTGACTTGCTGGTGCAAAGCAGATGGTATTAAAGGAGACCCAAGGCTGTCGTAAGTCACTGTAGTGAGCCATATTGGGGTGGTGAAGAGATGGGCACTGGAGTCAGACTGCCCAGGTTCAAGACTTGATGTGATCTTTTATTAGCCCCATGACACTGGGCAACTTACTTCAACTTCTTTAACCTACAAAATGCTCATAGGGAATAAATGAGATGAAGTGTGTAAAATTTGCACTGGTTGGCGTCTAATAAGTGTTGGATATTGTTATTACTTGTGTTATGACTTAATAATCATGTGACTCCACACAAGTCAATTCAGTTCCCCAAAACTCAGCCTCCCCATCTGTGAAATAGGAATCTGACCACTGTACCCAAAGAAATTCACTTGAATGAAACTACCTTGAACCCTTCAGGGTGCTTCATAAATGAGGATTAGCATTTAAAAGCCAGGTATGGCTCACAGGTAGAACCAGCAACCAAGGAGGCTGAGGAAAGAGGCTCACAAGTTAAAGGCCACAGAGAGCAATTCAATTTCTAGTACCAAAAGAAAAAAATAAAAAGGTAATCCCCAAATTCAAGAGGGTGGTTTCAGTTTTGATACTCTGTCTCAAAATAAAATTAAAAAAATGTTTGGGATGTAGGTCAGTGGTAGAGCATTTGCTTAGCACATGCAAGGCCTTGGGTTTAGTCCCTAGTACAAACCCAATGCCTGGGATATCCTCTAGAACAATTAAATTAGAATTTCTTTTTTCTTTTCTTTTCTTCTTTTTTTTGTACCTACCAGGGATTGAATCCAGGGGTGCTCTACCACTGAGCCAATCTCCAGCCCCTTTTTATATTTTATTTAGAGACAGAGCCTCACTAAATTGTTGAAGCTGGCTTTGAACTCACAATCCTCCTGTCTCAGCCTCCTGATCCACTGGGATTAGAGGTATGCACCACAATGCCCAGTTTAAGCACTGGAACTTTTTAAAAACCTCTCCAATTTGCTGGATGCAGTAGTACATGTCTGTAATTCCAGCAATTCAGGAGGCTTCAGGCAGAAAGGATGGCAAGTTCAAGGCCATCCTTGGCAATTTAGGGAAACCCTGTCTCAAAATAAAAAGGGCTGGAGCCAGGTGTAGTGGTACATGCCTGTAATCTCACCAAATAGGGAAGCTGAGGGAGGAGGATCACAAGTTCAAAGTCAGCCTCAGCAATTCAGGGAAGCCCTAAGCAACTTAATAAGACCCTGTCTCGAAATAAAAAATAAAAAGGGCTGGGATATGGCTCAGTGGTTAAGAACCCCTGGATTCAATCCCCCAGTACTGAAAATAAAATATAAAACTTTCCCACATGACTCTTGCAGGAAAATTTCCCAATGGGCAGTCAGATTGAGAAGTAGTGATTTATTGCCAGGTGCGGTGGCACATGTCTATAATCCCAGCAGCTCAGGAGGCTGAGGCAGGAGGATTTCGAGTTCAAAGCCAGCCTCAGCAACTTAGTGAGGCCTTATCTCTAAATAAAATATAAAAAGAGCTGGGGGGGCTGGGGATGTGGCTCAAGCGGTAGCGCACTCGACTGGCATGCGTGCGGCCCGGGTTCGATCCTCAGCACCACATACAAAACAAAGATGTTGTGTCCGCCGAGAACTAAAAAATAAAAATATTAAAAAAAAAAAAAAAGAGCTGGGGATGTGGCTCAGTGGTTAAGCCCCCTAGGTTCAATCCCCGGTACCAAAAAAAAAAAAAAAAGTAGTAGTGATTTATTAAACATAGGAGTTCTGCAAGAGGAGGCAGCAGGGAAGCAGTCATGTAGAAAGTCTTCTAGAAGAGCCTAGTAGTGGTTGCCAGGGACTGGGGGTGGGAAGTAGGGAGTTATTGTTTAACGTGTACAGAGCCTTAGTTTGAGAAGATGAAGAGTTCTGGAGATAGAGGGTGGTGATGGTTTCACAACAATGTGCATGTATTTAATGTCTGAACTGTATGTTAAAATGATTAAGATGAGGGCTGGGGATGTGGTGCAGTGGTAGGGCACTTGCCTGGCATGCATGAGGACCTGGGTTTGATTCCCAGACCTATTAAAAAAAAAGATGATGATTATTAAAAATGGTTAAATGGCACAATATTATGTTATGTACATTTTATAATGAAAAGGAATACAAGAGAGTGTCATAGATTTAGAAAGATATATAATACAGCCTAAAGGAGTATTTTGCCTGCCTCTTTCCAAGATATCTATAACTGCATGTCTGTCTATCTATCTTTATATATAGATCTATAAATACATGCTTTGAGTGGAGATCTGGACAAATACAACTTTTAAATGCATGGAAAAAATTAACAATCTAAGAATATCTAGGAATCTTCAGTAAAAGATTAATAAGAGGGAATGGAGTTATCAGATAATAAAGCATACTATGCAGGGCTGGGGATGTGACTCAAGCGGTAGCGTGCTTGCCTGGCATGAGTGCGGCCCGGGTTCGATCCTCAGCACCACATACAAACAAAGATGTTGTGTCCTCCAAAAACTAAAAAATAAATATTAAAAAATTCTCTCTCTCTCTCTCTCTCTCTCTCGCAAAAAAAAAAAGCATACTATGCAGATATAATAACATTTTTTGATTTATTTTTTACTTTTTGGCAGTACTGGTAATAAACCCAGGGCTGCTCTACCACTAAGCCACATCTCCAACCTTTCTTTTAAATTTTATTTTGAGGGCTGGGGATGTGGCTCAAGCGGTAGCGCGCTCGCCTGGCATGCGTGCGGCCCGGGTTCGAGCCTCAGCACCACGTACAAATAAAGATGTTGTGTCTGCCGATAACTAAAAAATAAATATTAAAAAATTCTCTCTCTCTCTCTTTAAAAAAAAAATTTATTTTGAAAGAGGGTCTCACTAAATTGCTGAGGCTGGCCTGAAATTTGTGATCCCCTTGCTTTAGTTTCCTGAGTAACTGGGATTAAAGGTATGAACCATCACACCCAGTTGATTATAACTTTTCTTTATTTATTTTGGCATTGGGGATTTAACCCAACTTTACCACTGAGCTACATCACCTGCCATTTTGTGTTTTATTTTGTTATAGGATCTTACAAAGTTGCTTAAAGCTAGCTAAATTGATAAGACTGACCTCAAATTTGTGATCCTCCTGTCTCAGCCTCCTGAGCTGCTGGGATTCAGGCATGCACCACTGTGGCCAGCTATAACAACTTTTAAAATGGAATTGGTTCATCGATAAATAAGAAAGAGTGGCTGGGAGTTTGGCTCACAGGTAGAGCACTTGCCTACCCCATGCAAGGCCCTAGGTTCCTTTCCCAGCACTGCAAAATAAACAGAAAAATAAAGGAGAAAGAAAACTGACATAGAATATGAAGCACACAGATGTGAAGGTAAATTAGGATACAAAAGGAGTTTCAAATCATGGTGAAAATAATTTTTCAATATTGTTCGGACCATAACAGAAATGCATAACCATTTGGAAATATTAAAATAATTTTTTTTTACAAAAAGTTTTCTAGAATCTGCAACCCAGGAAAGGAGGGAGGAAAGGCAGCTTGGGTGCACTGCCCAAGGGGGGTGGGAAGTCAAGGTCATTCAGAAGGGGGCCTGGGAGACCGCTGGAGGTGCCGCCTGTGGCTACAGACATAGCTAATGTGAATTACAAGTGAGGACAATTGGGCCAGGGGCCCAGAGGAAAAAAAAGAGACCTTTTCTCAGAGGCCCACAGGGAAAATAGCTGACTGCCATGGACAAACAAAAGAATGGAGGTCTAGCCAGAAAGGACAGTGGTGCCTGGGGCCCCAGTGATCCTTAGAGTGGGATCTGGCTGGCCAGGCAACCACAGGGCTTGGTTCCAGTCGAGACTGAAGAAGTCTGTCTGGGTCTTTCCCCTGGTGCAAAGGAGTCACTGAAGGGCTGCCCGGAGGCCAGGGGGTGGGGACTTAAGAAGTCACCAGGAGGAAGCTGGAAGGAGTAAGAACTAGGTATAGAAGAGGAGACCCAGGGAGAAGGCAGCTCATCCCTTTCTTTTTTGTGGAAGGCAGGGCTGTAGTAGAGGCAGGCTCTGGAGGCCCAGAGGGATCTCAGTTTCCTCCCACAACTTAATCTCCTTGGAAACATCCTCTTGGAGCCCTCTCGGGGTAAGAGGGAACAGGAAAGGGGGGGCCACCCTGGTTGCCCTGAGGCTTCAGACAGCAGGAGCCTTGAGGGCTGGTCTGGGGTATTCCTTCTTGGATGGGATCCAGAGAGGGTCTCTGGAGCAGGTGGTCTCTGGAATGTCCGTGCTACAGGCAGCTGGGACACAGTGGCCAACTGGGGGCCAGCTGCTCAGCCTATCCCCTTGTCAGGCAAGGCCCCTCCCTTCTGTGTTTCCACAAAGGACTTTCTGTTTAGGGGCTGGGGTGGATGTTCAACCGTGGAGAAGTGGGTGAGGGACAGAGCAACATCTCCTCCTCCTTTGGAGGGGAGGGGAACCATGATTCCCATCCCTACTTGCTCACAGGCCTCAGAGTCCAGGAAGCCCCGTCCAGCCCCACAAAAGCTGCCACCCTAGAGAGCCCAGTAAAGGAGGCAAAGAGGAAACTCTCCTCAAAAGATAAGGGAAGGGGCTCAAGTGGTAGTGCGTTCGCCTGGCATGCGTGCGGCCCGGGTTCGATCCTCAGCACCACATACCAACAAAGATGTTATGTCGCCGAGAACTAAAAAATAAATATTAAAAATTCAAAAAAAAAAAAAAAGATAAGGGAAGGAGGGACTGAGAAGAACTCCCAAGAACCACCTTGGAATGAGCTATTCATGATTATGCAATGCCCTGAAAGTAGTAAAATTTATGGCTGCTTCCATTTGAGAGCAACTCCCACACAGCTGGCACTTAGCTAAGCCCTTAACTTGCTTTATCTCTTTGAAGACCCAAGTACAGTGGTCAAGAGCTCAGACTACAATCAGACCTAACCAGCTCCCAGGTCAGCAGTTGTGTGGCCTTGGGCAAATTTCTCAACCTCTCTGAGCTGAAGTTTCTTCATCTCCTGGGTCTGACCCCAGACCTCACAGTATGAATCACACTGTCCCCTGGGGCCACCTTCACTGCCTGGGCCTGCCAGGAGGAGCAAGGAGGGTAAAAGGGGAGAATGTTTTTCATGCCAGGCAGCATAGCCTGGGGGTCCCAGGATCCTGGACTGGCCCAAGCCCCTGACCAGCTTTGAACAAATGAACACAGGGAACCCTGAATCAGAGAAGAAATCAGAAGAGTCACTAGTCTCAGGACTCCTGGCCCAGTGTTCTCTCCACAGTAGCACCCTCAAGGAGACCATGGTTTTCTAGTATAGGCCCTGAGTCTTTCCCTCTTGACTGGGTATATTCTGGAATACACCCAGAGTGAGTAAACTCACAGGGACAAAAAGCAGGTGGGTGGTGCTCAGGTTGGGGAAGGGAGAGAATGGGAAATAACTGCTTAATGCATTTGGGGTTTCCTTTTGGATTGATGTAGAACTAGGTTATCAAGTGGGGTACACACATAGCAAATGTACTAAATGCCACTGAATTGCTCTTTTGAAGGGTAAATTTCATAGTATGAGTTTCACATCTACTTTAAAGAGATGATAATACCTGTAGCTCATACCAAAGAAGGAGAAGAGGGGCTAGGGAAGGTATCTGAGGGGCTGAGGTCTTGGGGTTGGGGACACTGCAGAAACAGGCAAGCTAGAGATAGGGGAAAGGTTTGAAGGGGAGGTTCCCCGCTGCAGGGAACAAAGCAGCCTTTGATCGGTGGACTGGGGGCCTCTGGGCTTTAGGGGAAGGAGAGAGAGCCCAAAGAGGGAATCTGGAAGGCCAAGGGTGTTAGCAGCCTAGCTGCTTGCTTCCTCTCTGACTGGAAGCTGCTGGAGCATGGGGGCAGGGACCTCACCCTTCCCACTGTGTTTAATTTTCAGAGCAGCAACCCAGGATACTTTTAAAAACCCTGGCACTAATGGAATGAAATTGAACACGTTAAGTTGCAGGAAGATCAGCCACCGCCCACACTAGAGAAGTGAGGTTAGCCCTGGGCTGAGCCGTGGGGCCTCCAGGCAGTAGGGAGACTTCCCAGGGCAAGGGGGCCTGCCCAATGCCCTTGGTGGTTCAGCACTCCCAGGGGGAAGAGGTTGGGGGAGCACCATGGGCTCCTTTGTCAGACCCAGGAAGGAGAGTGGGGGCAGCTACAGGAAGTAAGGGGTGGGAAGTTCCCTCCGGAATCTATCCCCCCCAACCTCCTCCTCTCTCCCCACTTGCACAGCTCCTGCACATGCTCAGTGTGCCCCTGAATTGGGTTGGCGGGGGAGGGCACTGACTGGCACCCCCACTTAAAGGGCCAGTGCCATCCTCACTGCTCCCAGTAGGGGCAATGGTACCTGGCCACACTGTCCCCACAACTGAGTTACTTCATCTTAGATGCCCTTCCCCGCTTCCTGGCAGCTTCCTCCTGACCCATTGCACTACCTCTGCCCACTCCACCACTCTTCTTCCTTAATCCCATTGCAGGTAGGGGCTGTCCCCTGGGCACAGGAGTTTTTACCTGGGGTTGGGAAGTCCCTGATGGGAAAAAAAGGGGCATCCTAGGCCAGCCAGCCAGTGGTGGTGGAAAGCTTTAGCAATCACTCCTGTGAAGTAATTGCTCTCTAGGCCCCTGGCCCAAGCCACCAAGAGGATCCTAGACAGTAAAGGGGCTGAGGGAAGGAAGTCAGTGAGCACTTGCTGGGCAAAGGCCTGGGGCTGGGGGGTCAAACCCACCCTCCCTAGCTGAGGGCGTGTTTATGAGGAGATGTCTGTGGTAAACTGGAGCTTTGGTCATTGCAGTGGGATAGGCAGGAAGGGAAAAACAGGGAGAGTCCAGAAGGGACTTGCACCTGGCCCCTACCTACAGGTGACGGGGCTGTCCCTGGTACTGAGTCCCCATGATCACCATCCACACCCTTCACCTTAAGGTTGAAGCCCTGAAGTCAGGGGACCAGATTGGGGCAGGGGCTGAAGTGGACACTGTTCGCTGACTCAGTCATTTCAGTCCCCCTTGACATGTCACTCACTGTAAGATCAGGCAAGGCGCGCTGCGACCAAACGAGACAGATTTATAAAGGACGCCCAACAAGGCTTTATTTGAGATATCACAGCTAACATACTCTTTGTTTTTGCACCCTGTCCCCACCAGCCTTGTGAAAATTAACTCACCTTGGTGTTGCTCTGGCCAAGAGACCTTCAGCCATTTTGTGTTTGTGTGTGTGTAGGGGAAAGATGGCAGTCTTCCCTCTCCAGGCTCCTCAGCTCCTGGGCCAAGAAGGGCCAGACTTCTCAGCTGCCCCCTCATGGACCCAACAGCCCACCCAGCTCCCCACAGAGCCCCAACACCTTCTCCAACATGAGGCCTACATTCCACCCCCACACTCCAGCAGCCCTCTGGAATCTGCTACCCTCCTAGTAGCAAACACAGCCTCCTGCAGGGTAAACAATCTTCCTCCTGCCCTCCCCCTCCCTCAGGCTCCAAGCTCTGTTCTGAGGAATGTAGCAGCTGGAGGCTGGAGGCTGGAGGCCTGGGGTCGCAGGCTAGCACCCTATGGTAAGGCAGGCCTCTGGCTGGCTTCTCTGGAGTCTAGAAAGCCACTTCCTCTCTGAGTCTTGGGTTTCCCATCTGCAAAATGGAGACAATCATCCTTATTGCCCTTTCTCTTTTGATACTAGAGATTGAACCTAGGGGCATTTAACCACCGAGCTACATTCCCAGCCTTTTTTTTTTTTAACAAATTTTTTTTTTTTTTTTAGATTTTTGAGAGAGGTCTTGCTAAGTTGCTGAGGCTGGCTTTGAATTTGCCATCCTCCTGCCTCAGTCTCCTGAATCTTTGGATTACAGGCATGTGCCACCAAGCCTGCCGTTCCCTGTTGTTCTGACACTACCTAGGGAGCAAAGGGACAGAGATGAAAGCCCTGGGCCAGGGTTCCAGGGGCAGATGCCCTAGGATGGGATTTTGCCTTCTCCTGAAACCTGTTCCTTCCTCAAATGTTTTCATCTTGCTTTGTCCTAGAAGCTAGAAGGTGCTGGCCAGGCCTGGGTGTGGCAGGGCAGAAATAAAAGTTGTCCTGGCAACATACAGGATTCGTCAACATTTCCATCCCTGGCAGTTCCCAGGCCTGAGCCCTTCTCTTGCCCAGTGTGGCTGGTTTGATGAGCACCTATAAGGGAAGCCAGGCTGGGTTGGCCTGGCCTCCACTCCTCCCAGGGCTGGTGGCTGAGAAAACATGGGCTCACTGGTGAGCTCACTTCCCCCAACACCACTGAAGTTAATCTGTGTTGTGAGCCAGACACCCGGTGCCAGCCAGCAAGGACACTCAGAGGGTGATGGAACAGACAGGGTATCTGCAAGAGGGTGGGTCTCAGTGAGAGGGGAATTGGCTCATTTCAGAGCCCAATGATGGCTGGCAAGCTGGGGGCATCCGAATTCTCTCTGCCCAGGCAAAAGGCTTGCACTTCAGAGGAAACAGATGACACACGTGATTAGACCGAGAGGAGCAGGATGCACACAAAGTACCAGGGGCACCAGGGGAGAAAGGTGGAGCAGCTCTGCTAAGGCACTGTCCCCTCTGCCACTTTCCTTTAATTCCCAACAGGGGGATCCTTCCCTGGAGTGCTTACTTCTTTACTAATGTCTTTCCAGGAGTTAAGGAAACAAAAACATGATGACTAACCTCAGTCCAACCCCCTGCTGGGAGGAGGGGTTGTCAAGGACAAGGAGGCACAAGTACCTGGATCTTGTCTGGCCAAGTCCTCTAAACTATGGAGAAAACACAGGGAGTAAACCCTGAAGGAACTCTGGGCTTGGACCTTCTCTAAAAGCCCAGCTCCTTCTCTTCATGGCATCTGGGAGTACCAGGTTCGGGTGGAATCTGGGGGCTCCTGCCTGAGCTCCCTCTCACCTATAAACCCTTAACACACAGAGATAGCTCCAGGACACAGGGCACAGAATTCAGGCATCCTGGAGACCTTGACAGGATCCTATCTAGGGGTCCACTGTCCTCCCAAGGCTTGGGGGAAAGGGGGAGGGGACTGGAACCTCTTTGAGATGGAAGTTTTTTTGTTTTTTTTTTGGCTGGGTGGGTATCAGGGATTGAACTCAAAGGCACTTGACCACTGAGCTAAATCCCCAGCCCTGTTTTGTATGTTACTTAGAGACAGGGTCTCACTGAGTTGCTAAGGCTGGCTTTGTACTCACATTCCTCCTGTCTCAGCCTCCCCAGCCACTGGGATTACAGGCCTGCGCCACTATGCCTTTAGCCCTTGAGATGAAAGTGTTTTGATGTCAGAAGAGCTGTAGTGAAATAAATCCTAGCCACTCCCATTGGGTCTCAGCAAGACCATTTAATTTTTTTGTAAAAAGTAAGATGACATCAAAGAACCAATTGTGGAAATGACAAGGTGGAAGTCTGAACCTGTTTCAGCTGTTCTCAGGGGGCACAGTGATTTCAAGAGTGCTTTTCATTTGCCACCTGTCTCTTTGAGACCCAGCTGGCCTGAGTGGCTGAGAATCAGGACAAGGTCCACCTGGCTGGGGGGCACCCCTAGGTGCCTGGCTCCTCATGGCGGCCGCTGCCCCCTTGGTTCCACATCTCCTTCTCCTGCCGAAGCCGCTGGTTCTCAGTGCGGAGCCTCTCTACCTCAGCGGCCAGCTCCTCCACCTGGCGACAGGGCTGCTGGCCCATGCGCCCCTGCAGCTGCTGCAGCCTCCGCGTCTCCTCCTCGGCCTGGGTGAGCCTCCGCTCCAGGTCCAGGTAGTCTCTTACCAGCTCCTGCTTGCTGCGGCCCTGCAGGCTCTCAGTGTGATAGCGCTCATAGGCCTCAGAGAAGTCCCTCTGCTGGAACTCGCCATGATCTTGGCCCTGCCCGTCACTGTCCCCTGCCTCACTGTCCCCGCTGGAACCTGGGTGGGACGCCCCATAGGGTGGCACTTCAAGGTTGGGCTCCTCGGGGTCTCGGTCATTCATGAGAAACTGGGTGGTGTTGTAGGGCGCCACAGGCTGGCCTTTGGCAAACATCTCCTCGCGGACCCTGGAGGCCCTCTGGCTCTGCCTCTCATCGCGCTGCTGCTTCTCCTCCCAGCTCAGCTCCAGGTAGGGCCTCCAGTGCCGCTTGCGCTTGGATGGCCTCCTCCGGTGCTTCTTCCGGCCCAGCACGGCCTCTACTGAGCAATCCCCTGGGCTCTGGGTTTGGGGTCCACCACAGTTCCAGCTCAGGCCACCGGCAGCCTGGGCAAGATCTTCATCCTCTGAATGGCTCTTTTTTTGTGGTGTCAGGGACAGGGAACTGCCACAGTCATGAGACTTAGTGGGTGTTTGGGGGCTCCCTGAATCACCAGAGGTCTAAAGAGAAAGAGGGGAGGGAAGTTGGATCACAAGCAGCTTATCCTTGGCCATGGAACCCTCCCCTGACCACCCAGCCTGAAGCCCCGCACAACTCACCTGGTCATTCTATATTCCCTCACCCTTTTGCAATCATTTACCTGTCTACTGTCTGTGCCCCAACCTTCCCCAAGTAAACTCACCGGAAGAGCAGCATTTTACCTGAGTATTATCTTATCATTTCAATGCCTAGAACAATATCTGACACAGAGTAGGAGTTCCACAAATACTGTCTGAATGAATGGAGAAGAGGGAGAAACCTGGGATAGAAGATGGCCCCTGAGGCACTTGCTTGATCAGAAACCCAACTTGCTTTTCCCTCTTTCCAAAAAGCATGTCTTTCAAATGGAGCAGGCTTTGTGGGAACACAACCTACATGCTTGCACAGAGGCCCACATTCAGAAAACCCCCATGCTTAGCTTGATGCTATTATCCCTGTCTTGAAGTCCTTAATAACCTTTGAACAAGGGACCCCACAAATCATAAAGCCAATCCTGCGTCCAGCTCTTTGCATGGTCAACTCCTTCTCATCCTTTAGGGCTCAGTTCCAGTGCTCCCTACTCAGGGAGGCCTTCCCTGTCCATCATACCGAAGGCAGCCCCTCCCCAGTGACTTTTGTATCACATCATGCACTTAACATCCCACAAAGCATTTAGCATGTTATCATTTATCATTGGTCTTCTTTCCCCTGAGAATGTGTCTTGTCTATTCAGTTCACCTCTTTACCCGATGCATGAAACAGGGCAAGTGCTCAAGAAATATTTGTTAAATGAGCCAGGCATGCGCCTGTAATCCCAGTGGCTTGGGAGGCTGAAGCAGGAGGATTGTGAATTCAAAGCCAGCCTCAGCAACAGTGAGGTGCTAAGCAACTCAATGAAATGCTATCTCTAAATAATATATAAAATAATAGGGCTGAGTATGTGGCTCGGTGGTTGAGTGCCCCTGAGTTCAATCCCCAGTAACCCTCCCCACAAAAAATTTTTTATTAAGTGCTTAAAGCTTGGGCTGGGGATGTGGCTCAAGCGGTAGCGCGCTTGCCTGGCATGCGTGCGACCCGGGTTCAATCCTCAGCACCACATACAAACAAAGATGTTGTGTCCGCCAAAAAAAAATATATATATATATTAAAAAAATTCTCTCTTTAAAAAAAAAAAAAGTGCGGTCTGGGGATGTGGCTCAAGCGGTAGCGCGCTCGCCTGGCATGCGTGCGGCCCGGGTTCGATCCTCAGCACCACATACCAACAAAGATGTTGTGTCCGCCGAGAACTAAAAAATAAATATTAAAAATTCTCTCTCTCTCTCCTCTCTCACTCTCTCTTAAAAAAAAAAGTGCTTAAAGCTTATAAGATAGAGGGATCCAAAAGATGTTGGAAAATGAGACTCTATTTTTCTAGGGTAAATAAGATGGAGTGTGTTTATCTCAGGCAGAGTTGTATCACTCTTTTGTTTCTTTTGGTCCCAGAAACTGAACCCAGGGATGCTCAACAACTGAACCAAGTCCCCAGCCCTTTTTTATTTTGAGACAGGGTTTCAATAAGTTGCTGAGGCTGGCTTTGAATTTGCTATCCTTTTGCCTCGGTCTCCCGAGCTGCTGGGATTATAGGTGTGTGTCACCATGCCTGGCTATATCACTCTTCTGTGTGAGTGGCAGAAAGAGGTCCTAACCAAAGAAAGGAAGGGTCAACTCCTTTCTGCAGTCAAGAGTTCCAGAACTTGCAAGAGGTGGAAAGCATCTGTCAAGAGAACATATGTGTGCTCAGGGCATCTGCTTATCTCTGTTGTGGTGAGCTTGGGAGTACTGGGTGTGGGGGATGGGGATAAATTGCTCTAAGTTTGTGGTTTGAGGGATTTCTAATAATAAACACAACAATTGGCATCTTGTTTTATAAAACACAACATGATTCTGAGCATGGATCCCTATAAGTGTAGGAAGTGTTCTGAGGGATGTGGTATTGGCAGCCCTGGAGAACTAGGACTGTGTTGCTGAGACCCTAGGGAGAATTTCAGGGGAAAGGAGGTATGTTTGAATAAGAGTGTGTATGTGTGTGTGTTGTGTTACTTTACCTACAGGGAGATCACCCATCATGAATGACAGGCCTCAACCACCAGGGGATTGGGCCAACTAAAACAGAATTGCTGCCCCACCCACAAGAGGCAAGGCCACAGAGAACTCTGTAGCAGGTTGGCTTGTTTGTGTCATAATCATTCACCTGCTCCCAGCCCTCAATAAATGTCCCCTGGTAATCCTTCCCCCAACCCAAGCCAGCTCTGCCACCAAGCCCCATATGTTGTCTCCCTCCTGAAGGCTTATCCCTCTACCACCATTATCAATATCAGAGATAAGCTGTGTGACCTGAGTGAGTCATTTGCCCTCTCTGAACCTGGTAGCCCTGACATACCAGGAATTCCAAATTCAACAAATCCAAGAAATACTGAAAGTGGTTATGCAGGATAAGTTGGAAGCTTCTCTGACCCCCAAATCTCTGATCTATAGGAAACAGTGGGCCAGGAGAGAATGGGTACAGAAGGGTAGTGAAAAAGCATGAGCCGGGAGGGTTTGGGCTCCTGTTGCCAGCCCAGAAGGTATTCTCTGAGGGCCTGATATCAGTCTGTTTCCGCTTCCTTGGATTATAGCCTAATCCAAGGAAGAGGAAACGAAACAATCCTAACCCCTAAACTCCATTGCAAAATTTGAACCCCATACTTTTTCCTGCTGTAGACTTGGGTCTTAGCCTGGCCAAAAGGCAAATATTCAACCAAGTTATTTGTCCTTGAGATCAAGGCAAGGACCTGCAGTCAGAGGTCCTAAATTTAAACCCTGGATCTGCTGCTTGTCAGTGGCATGATTCTGGAAAAGGTATTTCAGCTCTCAGAACCTTAGCTCCTATAAATTGGAAATAATTCCTACGTTTAAGGGCTTCTAGGAGTTCATGAGACCACACAAATTTAGCACCTAACCTATCACCCAGGGATAAGAGACTCATTTAAAAAACAGGTTTTTCAAATCTATCAACACATCTGAGACAAGAAGCTAGGATCCCAGAAGGCAGGTCCCAAGTGAGTTGGAGGGTGGGCGCTTACCTTGGCCTCCTCCAGGGCTGCTGGTGACTTGGTATTACAGTTGGTCTGATTCAGAGTGGCCATCTTTTTCTTCTCCCAGTCTTTCAGCAGATGCCTTTAACTAGTCACACCTGCTTTGAACAACAGAAACCTAAGTCCTAAAGGAAAATTCTCAGGAAGAATCTGGCTGCCCAGGAATTGTTTGTCCAGGCAGCGGCAGCCATTTTGTAGCACCAGGATTGCCCACCATTTTTAAACGAAGGCCCTAAAGCCTGCCTTCATGTCCTGGTTTTCACACCTCCAGAGTGGGGCCAAATGGGTTTAAGGGGCTATCTTCCTAGCCCTGTTCCACAAGGTCCCAGGCCAGGGCTAATGTCCTATACTGCCTTTTCATGTAAGTCACCGAGGCCTGGGTTGGCAGCTAGGAAACATAAGACTAAATTTTGCTCTCTGCCAAAAACGTGACTGCCCGGAAGGACTGGGAACGAGGTGGGTTTGTGGCTCCAAGAAAACGGGGTGCAAGCTCTTGGAGCCCCGAGTCTCCACTGCAGTCCCCACCCCACCTCCTCCCCAGGCAGGGATCCAGAAGGCAAAGTCTCTGCAACCAAGACTGGGACCCCGGAGAGCCTGAGCTGAGGCCTTTTTGTCTACAGGGCCTGGCCTGCTTCCCTCCTTCTCCTCAGGACGGGAAAGAGAGGAAGAGGAAAAGAGAAGTCTTCGCACTACATGCAGCTGGAAGGGAAAACCCAACTGGGTTAAGGATGGATTTCTTGGAAAAGGGGAAATAATCATGGAAGGGAGGTTTTTTGCAAAGGTGGAACTGACCTATTTGCTGTCAAGAGCTATGCACACGACTACCTCTGTGTGTCTTTCTGTGCGACCGCCTGTCTGTGAAATTCCCAACGCCTCAGCCCTACCTCTTGCTGCAGTTGCAGCAGTTCTGACCAAGCTGCTCAGGCACTAAGGTTGAGGGGAGGGGACAGCCTTGAAGCGCAAGGCCTGCTGGGGACTGTAGTTCTTCCAGACTGGAAATGCAACCCAAGGTCCTGTCACGTCAACAACCACACCCGGAACTCTAAAACCCATCTACCCTTGCGCGGGTGGCGTCCCGCGCTCTCCGCTGTCTTCTTTGATTGGTCAAATGATCTGCCAATAATTTCACTTTCTTCAACGATTAGCGGTGCGGAAGCACAACCGGATCCACCCATTCCGAACTCAATTAAAGAGTTCATTGATGGCGTTAATCTTTACGGGGCAGAAAATAGATCCGGCTGAGGGGGGAGGGGCTACGCGCGCGGAGGGATCCCAGGCCCTTGAGGAAGGCGACGAGAAGCTCAGTGGCCGCCGCCGCCATTTTGGGCTGGGAGGAGGCAGCGGAGGGACTCGCTGCGCAGTGAGAGCACCCCATGGGGGGTGGTCCGGGCGCGGGGAGAGGCCGGGCCGAATGGGCTGTCTGAAGTGGCGGCGTCGGGAGACGGCGGGGAGTGGGACCAGGGGCCAGGGAGGGTGAAGGTTGGAGTCTCTCCCGCCGAACCCGGCCCTCAAACTGTCCCGGCAGCCCCGCAGCTTCGCCGCTCACGTAGGGCGGGATTCTTGGCTGATTATCGCGTGTTTCCCGAGACCCCAACAGGACAGAGGCTGGGGAGACGCCTACCCTTTGCTGTCCTCCCACTGGGGCGCTGGTCTCGAGACCGATTTCAGCCAATGCCTCTCCCCACCCCCACTCGGCCTGGGCATGGTGGCGGGGCCCAGCTTAGCGGGACCCCCACTTCGTCTAAGTAGGGGCGACGCCAGATTTCAGGCCCTGGCGCCAAGGGGAAGGGCGGAGGTTGCCGCTCTGGTCGCCTGTGCCCCAAGTGTGGTAGTCTGCTGAAGGCTTCGAGGGCTGAGTCCGGAGCACCTTTCCGCACCCCACCCCCACCCCATACACCAAAGCCACCCCGCCTCCCGGGCTGCGAAAAGGAACTGTCCTCTAAGTATTGTAGCAACCATCAATTCCCTTGAGACACCTAGATGGGGCGGGGGACAGTGGGAAGACAACCTGCAGCCTCAGTGCTTGGGGATCTCTGAGCACTCTTGCCCTCAAGTTTTCTCCCATCCAGCCCGGGTTCTCAGAATGACCTGGCCTTACACGTCGCCAGCCACTTTTGGAAACTCCTAAAGTGTGCTGTCCCACTTCTCTTGAAAGTTTACACCAAAGGGATGAGGTTCAACCCTTTACGGGGTTGGAACACACAATAATTCAGAATCACCATGGCCCAGAATAAAAATGGAATGGCCCTTTTGAGATGCTTAAAAAACATCTGTTTACGTTTTGAAATCGGAGCTGTAACTTGTGGAGGAATGGCTGCCCTCCTAAAGGGAAAAAAGAACTAATTCCAATGTAATCTCTGTAAGACTACAAGATCTTTCCAGTTTAAAGAATTTTGTTTCACAGACTAAACAAAATGGGGGAATATTTTGCATGCCACTAATGCATTGTTAAGAGAGAATCTCCTGTAGATCTAAAAGCCACAAAAGTAGGAATGGCAGTTTTGATCTACTTAAATAGTTGGCATTTAGGAGGTGTGGGAAACCTGTTTTGAAAGAATAAACTCAACCCTAAATTATAGCTGTATCAGCTTCTTAAAGACTGAAAAAGTTTGATGTGAAGTTGTATTGAATTAAACTTCTTTTTTTGTGTGTGTGGGGGGTGGATAGTACTGGGGACTAAACCCAGAGTTGCTCTACTACTAAGCAACATCCCCAGCCTTTTTATATTATTTTGAGACAGGATCTCACTAAGTTGCCAGGATGGCTTAGAACTTGTGATTCTTCTGCCTTAGCAGCCTGAGTCACTGGGATCACAGGCCTGTGCTACCAAGTGCAGCCAGATAAAACCATCTTATTTCCTACTGCTTGAGAGCTAAATTTCAGAGAGATTTGTGACTCAGGGATATCTCTAAATCATAGTTTGTCGCTAAAATGTCTCTTGAAATAATGCCTAAGTAGGCTCTGAAGTAGGCGGGTGACTGGCCAGGGAACTTTGCCTCTGTAGGTACCTTGTGATGAATTATCATTACTAGTTACAGATGGTTAAATTGTTCCTAAGCCTTGATTTTAATAGCAAAAACCAAGAACCCTGAAAATTTCTTCAGAATTGGAGTGCTGCTGCTCCTATTAGTTTTCCTTAAGTCATATGAGTGGCAGTTTCATAGCTTTAACTCTTTTCTTCCTCCACTCCTCAGATGTTCTCAGAGATTTTTTTTTCTTTTTTTGGTACTGGGGTTTGAACCCAGGTATGCTTTACCAATGAGTTATATCTCCATATCATTTTATTTTTTGTTTTGAGACAGGGTCCAGCTAATCTGTTTAAGACTTTGCTAAATTGCTGGGCATGGTGGCGCATGCCTGTAATCCTGGCGGCTCTTAGGAGGCTGAGGCAGGAGGATCTCAAGTTCAAAGCCAGCCTCAGCAACTTAGTGAGGCCCTAAGCAATTCAGGGAGACCCTGTTTCTAAATAAAATATAAAAAAGGGCTGGGAATGTAGTTCAGTCGTTAAGTGCCCCTGGGTTCAATCCCTGATACCAAAAAAAAGAAAAAAAAAACTGCTAAATTACTGAGGCTGGCTTTGAATTTGTGATCCTCTTGCCTCAGCATCCTGTGCTGTTGGAATACAGGTGGGCACCATTGCACCTGGCTTCTCAGAGAAATCTTAAAACTGGACTGCAAAAATAGATTCACCCTTGAGAAGTATTCCCCCCACCCCTCAGTATTTGGGATTGAACCCAGAGATGCCTTACCACTGAACTACTCACCAATCCTTTTTATTTTGAGACAGTCTTTTCAGTGGCCCAGGGTGGCCTCAATTTGGGATCCTCTCACCTCAGCCTCCAGAATAACTAGGATTACAGATGTATACCACCATACCTGACTTGACTGGGGTCCTTAATCCAAAATTTGAACCACTTAATTCCTAACTGAAACAAACGTCAGTACACTTGATTCATCCTGTAGTTTGATTTTGGGCACATTCAACTATACACTGATCAAGAGAAGATGAGTAAGTTTACTAAGTTGGAATCAAATAGTCATAGGAACTGAAAGGGTTATTTTGTAGTTCTTTTGTCAAGAATTTATTGGAGGAGGATCAGCCTCTTGTGATTCATCCTCCATTGTGAAGCATTCTAGTTAAACCTTTGGATGCTAAGTGGTGATACTGCATCAGGTACAGAAATTTGTCACTTATTTATAAATAAAAGTTAACCGTTTTTAAGGTTGACTTAGAAGCTTTTCCATTCCTTTGTAAAAAAGTTGGGAATAAAACCAGTTTATTAGCCAAGCATGGTGGTGCATTCTTGTGCTTAGTTACTTGGGAGGCCAAGGTAGGAGTGCAAGTTTAAGCCCAGCCTGGGCACCATAGTGAGACTGCCTTCTCAAACAAACAAAATAGTTTATTAATGGCCCCCTGGTAACCTACTGCACAAAAACACAGGCCTATGCTTGGAGGTTAGGAACTTAAAAAGTTCTATTTCTGTACACACTACCACTGATTGGTTGGCTTGGCTAGAGGCCAAATCCTGATGATGAGGCCAGTCATTTGTTGAGCCTGTTCATCCAATGTCCAACCAGACCTTCAACTTCCTCCTCAGCTCTCCCCTTACAAATGAGTTTCTACAAGCCTGTATGCCTCAGTTTCCTAATTTGAAAATTATGTCAGTGCTACCTCCCAACTTCTCAAAAAGTTTTTAGGATGCAAGCTGGGTGCAGTGACACATGCCTGTAATCCCAGTGGCTCTGGAGGCTGAGGCAGGAGGATCAGGAGTTTAAGCCAGCCTCAGCAATTTAACGAGGCCTTAAATAATTCAGTGAGACCCTATCTAAATAAAATACAAAAAAGGACTAGGGATGTGGCTCACTAGTTAAGCACCCCTGGGTTTAATCCCTGGTACCACCAAAAAAAAAAAAAAGTTCAGGATACATGTCAGTGATAGAGTTGTTTCCTGGCATGCTTGAGGCCCTGGGTTCAGTCCCCAGTGCTGCCAAAACAACAGAAAAGGCAGCTGGGGGCTGGGGCTGGGGCTCAGTGGCAAAGCGCTTGCCTAGCATGTGTGAGGCACTGGGTTCGATCCTCAGCACCACATAAAAAACAAAATAAAAGCATTCATCCATCTACAACTACAAAAAAAAAAAAATTAAAAAAAAAAAAAGTTGGGAAGCCTGTCTTCCCAAGTATGACCATGGCTTTCCTGAAAAGACTAGCCATCCAAGTAAAACGAAATGTATGAGCTGCCAGCCTTGGCAACATAGTGAGACCCTGTCTCAAAAAGGACTGGAAATGCAGCACAGTGGTAAGAATACTTGCCTGTCATGTGCTGGAGAAAAATGTTATGATGTTGTGCAGTGGGCTGAGGTTGTAGCTCAGTGGTAGAGAGCTTGCCTAGTATATGTGAGGCACTGGGTTCAATCCTCAGCACCACATTAAAAAAAAAAGGTATTGTGTCCATCCACAACTAAAAAGAGCTTAAAATGTGCAGTGTAGAGTAACAACTAGAGAGGAAGATGAAACTGGCCTATTAGATATTCCTTCCATACCTAATTTTGATGTTTTGCTTTACTGGAAAGTTGTGCTGGGGTTATTCAGGTATTTAGAATTATGTGTTTAGCTGGGCGCAGTGGTGCACACCTGAAATCCCAGCTACTTGAGAGGCTGAGGCAGGAGGATTGCAAGCTTGAGGCTAGCCTCAGCAACTTGGCAAGATCTTGTGTTAAAGACCTGGGGATATAGCTTAATAATAGATCAGAGGTCTGGATTCAATCCCCAGTATCCAAAAAAAAAAAAAAAATTTTTTTTAAATATCAAGTTTCAGAATTCCAAATTAATGTCTTCCTCTCACTCTTTGAAGGCAAGGACGAGCTCTAGCCTTAACTGAGAGATTTTGCTGTAGTTTTCCCAAATTCTTGTGTATAGAGCACTCAAGATTTGTTTTCACAGTTTTCTTTTGGAATGTACCTTTGTTCCCTAGAGACTGGGATTTAGTTGGGGGGCGGGGACGGGAGTGGTGCTGGTGCTGCTAGGGCTAGGGATTGAACCCAGGGGCATTTTACCACTGAACTACATCCCTGGCCCTTTTTAAATTTTTTTTTTTTGTTTTGAGACAGGGTCTCCCTAAATTGGTTAGAGCCTCACTAAATTGCTGAGACTGGCCTTGAACTTGCAGTCCTGCTTCAGTTTCCTGAGGTGCTGGGATTACAGTCAGGCACCACTGTGCCCAGGAGAGATCCAGGACTTTTTTTTTTTTTTTTTGGTACTGGGAATTGAACTCAGGGGCACTCAACCACTGAGCCACACCCCCAGCCCTATTTTGTATTTTATTTGGAGACAGGTCTCACAGAGTTGCTTAGTGCCTTGCTGTTGCTGAGGCTGGCTTTGAACTTGCTGTCCTCCTGCTTCAGCCTCCCCAGCTGCTGGGATTACAGGATTTTGCCACTTCGTCCAGCTGATCCAGGACTTTTAACACTTCACACAAAGTCAGTGGTTGTGATTAAAAGAATACAGCTTTAGATAAGAGTTTATAATTTCTTCTGAATTCTTGCTCTACTTGAAAAAAAATTAGGCCCAGTGTAGTTGCTCTTGATGTTATTTTGAGGGAACAATCACACTAGGTATTTCAAATGAGTTGACGATTTACTGTAGTAGCTCAACCATTTGAATTTTGTTGGCATGCAATGGTTTATTAATGAACCACTAGGATTATTCCTCCTGTTACCCATGTTATTTTATCATTTGTCATAATTGAACTCCTCTAAGTAAAACCAAGAAAAATTTTACTTGAGAAGATGGTAACGGCTGAGTTATTGATCTGCCTAAGCCCAACATTTTGTTTTTTCAAGAACCATAAGGGTAAGGTTTCCAGTATTCAAAGACAATTGGCAAAAGTTGGACAAAGATTCAATCTTTGCCTGCTAGATTATATATTTTGTTCCAATTGCAAAGAATGACTGTTATTACCCTTCAGTCAGCAACTCTGATGATGTTCAGGATCCAAATTTTGACATTTTTCTTGTTTTAAAATTGCTTTTCTGACTGGGGATTTAGCTCAGTGGTAGAACTAAAATAAAAAAAATACAAATTAAAATAAAAATTTTTATTTATAACACTAACCATTTATGCTTTGTATGAAAAAGTCAGTGAAGTTTATATTCTCATGATCTTGCCTGTGTAAATGTGAAAAAGTTACTCCCCCCCAGAAAAATAATAAAGCCCCATGAACTCAAGAGTATTTAAGGTAGATAGATGCAAGTAATGTCTTAATTATAGTCTACTTTTCACCACACTGTTGTGAATATTTTCACCAACTATTAGGAGTATAAATGGCCAGGGAACACTCAGGACACTATCTAATGTTTGATTAAATACAGTCAGCCTTTGAGTTTCTGAAGGTAGACTATTCAGTTTTGGATTTTGTTTTTAATTCTATGGAGTCCCTCTTTGATCTAACTTTTTTACTGAGTTCTAACTTTTAAAATCATTAGGATAAAGTGTATTTATTTACATTTACCAAGAAGAGGATTTTTATTTTATTATTGGTGAAGCAAACATTGAAACACTGGCCTGCACAGTAGCACTTGCTTGTAATTGCAGCAATTTGGGAGACTGAGACAGGAGGATCACAAGTTTGAAGCCAACCTCAGCAGTTTAGTGAGATCCTAAGCAACTTAGTCAGACATTGTCTCAAAAATAAAAAGGACTGGGGTATAACCCAGTGGTTAAGCACCCCTGGGTTCAAGCTCAAGTATTCCCCCCCTAAAAGTTGAAACACTAATCAAATTGTTGGGCATCTGCTCAGGCAGTTTAAGCAGAATGATTAAACAGAATCAATAATCATGCCAGTAGTACCTCCCCTCCCCACACCTCCGTCAGGGCATCATGCATGTACTCTATCATTGTCCCATATACCCAAATATACCCAGCCCTGTATACCTGTTTTTTTTGGTTTTGGGTTTTTGGTTTTTTTTGGAGTGGGGGTATAGGGGATTGAACTCTGGGGCACTCAACCACTGAGCCTTATCCCCAGCCCTGTTTTGTATTTTATTTAGAGACAGAGTCTCACTGAATTGCTTAGTGCCTAGCTTTTTCTGAGTCTGGCTTTAAACTCAGAATCCTCCTGCCTCAGCCTCAAAATGCTAGGATTACAGGCATGTGCCAGCGCATCCGGCTGTATCTTAATTTTGTTTTTGTTTTTTAGTACTGGGGATTGAACCCAGGTGTATTCAACCACTAAGCCACATTCTCAGCCCATTTTATATTTTCAGGCAGGGTCTCGATAAATTGCTGAGGCTGGCTTTGAACTTTTGATCCTCCTGCCTCAACCTCCTGAATCACTGGGATTACACTCCTGCACCACTGTGTCTATCTTTTTTTTTTTAAATATATATGTTTTAGTTGTAGATGGACACAATACTTTATTGTTTTTATTTATTTTTATGTGGTGCTGAGGATCGAACACAGGGCCTCGCATGTGCTAGGCGAGCACTGTACCGCTGAGCTACAACCCCAGCCCCCTGACTGTATCTTTTGTGCTCTTTAAATCCTTACAATTATATGAAGTAGGCATGACAATGCTTACTTCTGGTTTTTTTTTTTTTTTTTTTTTAATATTTATTTTTTAGTTCTCGGCGGACACAACATCTTTGTTGGTATGTGGTGCTGAGGATCGAACCCAGGCTGCACGCATGCCAGGCGAGCGCGCTACCGCTTGAGCCACATCCCCAGCCCCCTTACTTCTGTTTTGTTGATAATAAGGAGGCTTAGAATTTGAGATGTGTCTAGGATTTCACTGTTAGTTCATATCAAAGATATGACTAGGACCCTGGTTGTCTAATTCCTAGTTATACCTAGTTTTTTGCTTCCTATTTTTAGATATACTCCCTTGTTTTTTCCTCCAGCACTGGGGATTGAACCCAAGGGTGCTCTACCACTGAGCCACATCTCCAGCCCTTTGTGAGAGAGTCTTCCTAAATTGCTAAGGGTCTCACTAAGTTGCAGAGACTGGCCTTAAAATTGTGATCCTGTGTCAGCCTCCTATGTCTCCCATTACAGGCTTGCATCACCATGCCAGGCTGACCTAGTCCTTTTTTCAGAACTAAACCAATATGGAACTCCCTAGTCCTCTCCCTCAAAATTGAAATCTGAAGGACCTTGTCTCCTAATGACCTCTGTTATAGGCTAGCCCAGGAAAAAAATCAAGGGAGGATAAAGTTCTGTCCAACTAGTTTGTCTGTTTGGGAAGCCATTTTCCCTGGTTGGTTACCCAGGTCCCAATATGAGAAAGGCAAGAAACTGAAATGTCTTAATTTGTAAGCCCATTCTTTTGAACGGCTCAGTTAAAATGTTTTGCAAAGGACTTTAGTGAAAGGCTCATAGTTGGCTAGGGGATCATTTGTCATCACAACCTGGTTACTATAAGCAACTTGGCCTCTTTGTTGGGAGAGCAGTAGATTAGCCAAGTGTCTGAATGTAGAAAGTGTTATTAGAAAACATGTTTTGCATAAACTTCATTCTAAGAACATAAATGCAATAAGTATAGGGAAATGCAAGTGCCTTTGAAAGCAAGATTCCGACAAAGTTGCATAACTCAAATCAAATTTGAGAGTTACTTAGAGCTAAATATTTGTATATTTTTTGACTGGACTTGTCTCCTAAAAGTAGAACACTTTTTTTTCTGATAATAAACACATTAGTAGTCTTTCCAAGATTGATTTTGGAAATTTCATGTTTCTAATGGTAGGGGAAATAGGTTCTTTCTAATTAAATCCTCCATAAGAAGAGGATCTAAAATCAGAGATTATCACTGCTGCATCCTGTAGTGCAGTCAAAATGAGGCATGGCTCTGCACAGTAAAGCCAGAGGGCACTGTTGCTGCCACCTTTCCACCAAACATTTTTTCTTGTGCTGCTGCATGATGTCATAGTAGACGAAAAATTAAAAACACGAAGAAAACTATTTCAAAATAGACATTTAATGTAATCTTTAGGCCAAGGAAAAACACGGATAATACATTGTCTCCAGTGAACCGCCTACCAGAACAGGATGAGCGCAGTCCAGTTTTGAAGGCCCTCATTTCATCCTACTGGCATAATTCCCCTTGATTTATTGATTTGTATATACTACTTATGCGTCAGAAGGTGCATTCTTGAAGTTCCCACCACCTCCACTATTGCTATTTAGCTTCAAATGCTGGCTTCCCAAAGGGAGGGGTTTCTTCTCCTTTTCCTACAGAGGTTCTTAACCTTCAAGGAGTTTGACATCTCATGACTCTTAACTCCATCCCCAGAAAAAAAATGTGCATATGACACAAGACTACATATAATTTTGTGGGTTCAGGGACCCAAAGGCCCCCTGTGGTTTATAAGGCCCCAAGTTAAGGAACCCCTGTGCTAATGATTTAAACAATAGTTTCCTTAGGGAAACAGGACAAGTGAATGAGGACTGGGTAAACCATGGTGACAGGAAGGAATAGTCATTTAATTTTTTACTATTTTTGGGACAAGAATTAGTTCTCAGGGCCACCCTGCATTTTTTAAGAGCAGAGCTACTCAAGAACAAAAGCAGCTGTAAGCACAGTTAAGGAGACAGAACAGAATAGTTGCTGTATAAGAAACATGCAGGGTCCTTCCTTCAGCATCCAAGAACCTCATCTAACTAGAAGTTTTTCTTTTTATATTGGGGATTGAACCCAGGGGTACTTTACCACTGAGTTCAATCCCCAGGCCTTTTTATTTTTTGGAGACAATGTCTTGCTAGGCTGCCAAGGCTGGCCTCATGCTTGTGGTGATCTTCCTACCTCAGCCTCCCCAGGTAGCTGGGATTACAACCATGCACCACTTCACTGCTTTACATTGGATTTACAGTGATGTGCATTTCTAACTTAGTTCAACCCTCATGGAAGGGTGGACAACTTTTTTTTTTTTTTTTTGGTGTAAGCACTTAGGTATTGGACAATTAGGGTAAGTCCTTGGTAAATTTAATATTCCCTACCTTCAAACATCTCAGCATAAAGAGCCACCTGCCACTGCCAAGCACCATGTTAGAGGCCTATAATTCCAGCTACTAAAGTGGCTAAGGGCAGGAGGATTGGAAATGTGAGGCCAGCCTCAGCACATTACAGAGACCCTGTCTCAGAGAATCAAAAGGGTTGGGAATGTAGCTCAGTTGTAAAGTGCCATGGGGTTCAATCCCCAGTACTGAAAGAAATAGCTGTCCCATAAATTTACCTAATCTAATCACTGCTTGTACTAAGAAAGCAAGGTTTACTAAGAGCCTCATCCAAGCATCCAGGAACTTCTAGCCCTGTGGGAGTGGGGAGGCAGGTAGGGAGGGAAGAATTACTAGAAACCAACTTGTAGGAATGAAGGCTGTTAGTTGTCTGTCCTAACAAACTGCCAAATTGTGTTAGTAGACTTGAATGGCCATCAGGAAGCAGAATTAAAATTAAGCTTCTGACTGTAGCTTCTGTGCACTCTCCAAAACACATTTCTCCAACATCATGAAAGAAAACCAAGGCACTAGAAAGCAAGCACACTTTAAGTATTTAAGATAATCAAATATTTATATTTTGGCTGAACTGTATATTGAAGCATACTAAAACCTATTCATTATTGGGGGGGTCACAAATCAAAAAAAAAATTCTCCCATTTTTTTTTCAAACTGACAATGACTATTTCATCATCTCTCCTCAAAAATGTAGTCATAAATCAAGAGTTAGGTCTATAAATCACACTGAAACTATGTTACATTTACAAATATTAAATTTATTATAACTAGAATGAATTTAATGGTTCTCAGATTTGGCCACCTTGTAGCTCCGCTTAAGGAGGGGATTTTTTTAAACAGAAAAATGCATTATAACTTGGTCAAATTACTTACACATTAAAAAAAAAATCCTTCTAAAGAGGAAAACAAGAAAAGCAACTCTTCAGTTTCACATAATTAAAGAACAGGAGAAAGCACGCAAGCTACATCATAGCTAAATTTACCAAACCAACCAAAGCCGGGGGGATTTTTTCTTCTGATTATGTGTCATAAAAAGGTCCGCTGTCTTATATACACATGTATATAATGTTACATTCCAGCACTGTAAAAAGTCCCCTTTGCCCCCCTCCCCGCAAGTTTCAGTCTAGTCTCCAAACTTGGAAAGTGGCGCACGCTCCTGCTGCCGGTGCAGTTCGTTCTCGGTCAGCAGCTGGAGGTTCTCGGCGCGCAGTCGGTCCAGCTCCAGCTCCAGCTCCCGCACACGAGCGTCGTCACCCAGCCGCTTGCTTTCCAGTCGCAGCCGGTTGTTCTCATCCTCCATGCGCGAGAGGCACTTCTCCAGCTCCAGGTACTCTTTGATGAGCTCCTGCTTACTCATATTCTGCAGGCTCTCCGCATGGTACCGCTCGTACGTCTCAGAGAAGTCCCGCTGCAGAAACTCGCTGCCATCCCCTCCCATCCCGTCGCTACCCCCGTCCTCTTCACCGGCTTCTTCCATAAAGTCCTCATCGCTAGTGTCGGATTTGGCGGCGGTTCGTTTGGGGTAGAGCCCGGTTTTGAGATCTGGCTCCTCCTGGTCGTGGTCATCCATAAGGAACTGCGTGGTATTATAGGGCGCGACCGGCTGGCCCTTGGCGAACATCTCAGCTCGAATCCTGGAAGCTCGCAGACTCTGCTTCTCATCGAACTTTTTCTTCTCTTCCCAGGTCAGCTTGTAGTACGGTTTCCAATGCCGCTTTTTCTTGGAGGGGCGTCTCCTATGTTTCTTCTTGCCTAGCTGTCTCTGCTGTTGTCCCCACGCCTCCTCTCCCCCAACGACAGAAGCCCCCAACTTGTTGGCCTCGTTGTCATGACACGGCTGGGCAAGCGCCTCGGACGTCGGTTCTCCTCCCGCCGGTGAGGAGACTCCGCCAGCGGACATGTCGTCCCCATTTTGGCCCTTCTCGCCCACTTCCAGGAAGCTTGATTCTGGACAGGCCTGGGTCTGCAGGGGAGGAGGATGGGGCTCCAGACTCCCTTCCCTCTCTGGCCCCGGCCGGCCACCCGACTGGGGGGACGCTCTCGATTGCCACCTACCGTCCTCCGCGGGCACCCGCTCCTCCGCGCCTGGGGGGCTCTCAGGGTTCCGTTCTTCATGGACAACAGCAGCACCTGTACAGTTGCTAGTTTGAGACTGGTGTTGATATTCTGACAAGAGTGGTTCGGCCATGACTAGAAGAGTCCGCGAAGTTTGAGGAATTTTGTAAGTCCTTAAGGGAAAAAGAGGTTTATCTTTTCTTTTAAAATATGTCCAACAGTTCTCTTCGGTCTGTATTTTCTGCAGTGTCGCCTTTAGCCAGTCCTTCTGTCAGCAAACTCCAATCCCAACTTGGGAGCTCAAGTCAGTAAAGGGTTAAGCGCCCACAGCGCGGCCAGCTAGCGGGTCCGAGGGGTGCAGCCGCAGGAACAGTACGTAACGTGCGGACTGGGTGGGCTTCAAACCTCCCCGCCGAATGCCCCCACGATCGAGGAGTTGGGCAAGAAGAGGAGAACCAACGGGTTAAGTTCAGCCCCGAAGGGGTTAAAACTACCCGATGACGCTTTCTCGGAGGGGCCGAATCCACAAAGGGTTAAATCCCCTGCCGCAGAGCCCACAAGGGGTTAAAGTCCCAGAGCCACCTCCTCCCACTTCCACGGGTGTCGCTCCAGCCCGAGCTCCCAGTTCCCTAGGCCCGGCCGGAGCCTTAGCCGAGGACAGACAAACTCATCTCCCCTTTGGCTCGATGCTCTGCTCAGCTCAATTCTCCTCCGCCTCCTCCTCTTTTCCTCCCTCCCTCCCTCCTCCCCTTTCAGACAGCTCCTCTTCCGCCTCCTTCCCCGACTTCCCCTCCCAACCTGCCTTTCCACCTGCCAACTTCCAACTGCTGCCTCCCAGCCCTCTGCGCCCCTTTTATATAGAAGTCTGTTCGTCCCCCCCATGCGCATGCGTAACGGAGTACCCATCACTGAATGCCGGGAGTCGTAGTTTCCATCTTTCAGGCCCGCCATCCTCGCGCGCCGTGCGACGTAGCCAATCCCAGATCACGCAGGAGGCGTCTCCCAGGCCGCCTCCTTCCATCGTTTAGCCCTTGCTAGAGAAACCCGAGTAACCATTGGTCAAGAGTCGCTTGTCTCACCAAGGAAGGAAGGCCAATCGCAGAGGACATGGGGCGGGTTCTGGACCATACCATTCTGCTTCAGGAATACAAGAAGATTCCATGGTCTTTGGGAGCCCACACAGAATATTTTTATGAAAAGATGCGTTTTAAAGACTATTATCGTATTCTGTTATCAGCGGAAGGGTTCCGACAATGATAAACATTTGTTAATTAAAGTAAAAAATGGTTTATTCCTAAAAAGTAGTCCCTAAAGTGTAAAAGAGGAGAAATCCTATAAAGAAAGATGCTGGCCACAACTACAAACTCTCAATTCATAAGACTACAGCAGTGGCTTAAAGGTGGGTTGTTGGTGCCTGGGCCGGACATTTGCGGAAGGATATAGTCAACATGTTTTTGTAAAAAAAAAAAAACGCAAAAGCGCATGAAGAAGTAAACAAATGAAGAATAAAAAAGTGCCGCCTTAAAGAGACAGTATGACCGCCCTTTCGTGAAGCAGCCTCAGATGAGGCCTCGGGAGAGAAGAGAGCGGGTTCGAGTCCCGGGTGACGTCGATCCCTGACTACCTCGGGAACCCTTGGGTGAAGGTGGCCGAGTTCCAACCCCTGCCTGGTCCCTGAGATCCGTCTTCGCCCCAGGGGCCAATGCAAAATGGAGATCGGCGACCGAGCCTCTCCGGGGGGCCGGATCTAAAGCGCTGGGTGGGGGTGAAGGACTCGCCCTCGGATCTCGGCTTCTGTCGAAGAAAATGGCCTCCTGGGGCTGATTTGGTCTCTTCACTTCCGAGACCTAAAACATTTCCTCAGCTAGGTCAGGGGAAGCTGGGTCATCTAATGAGCATCATTCTTGAGAAGGGGTTCGAAATGAATGAGTTTAAATAAACAGTCTTGGGTTTCTAGAAGAGAAGGGGGGTGTCATCCACAAAGGTCCTCCCTTCTCAATGGGTGCTGAACGAGAATGAGGGAGGGAGGTAGGGAAGCAGGGCCAGAGGCTTCTCTAATGAGGAGGAGGGCCTTGCCCTTAAATGAGGATCCAGGACTGGGGGGGTAGATTCGAGGCTGCGGGGGTCGGGTGGGGGGATTCTCCAGTGAGAGGCATTCTCCCTACGCAAAACTCTGTCCAAAGATCCGGGAGAGCCCTCCACTTTGGCATAATCGCCACTTTCCCCCAGGCCACCCACCCAGTGACCCCTTCTTATTCCATAATAGCAATTCCTTACATTCCAAATGGTGTAGATTGGATGAGGTTCTTTTAGGCACAGAACCGTTTGACCTCATCATAGCCCAGTGAGGTAGGCAGGGCAGGAATTATTGTTTCCATTTTAAAGAAATCTTTTTAAAAATGTGGAAATTAAGTGACTTGTCCAAGATCACCTGAGAGCTAAGTGGCAGTTCTGGCTAAAGTGACCCCCATGTCATTTTTCTTTCTGTCAGAAACAGAACTCCCTCCCCACTCACACACCTTTTGTTCCTTAAGAACTCTAGTTTGAGTTCCTTTTATTTCCAATAGCCTTCACCTAATGCAAACCCTTATTTCATCATTTGGTAGTTAAGAGGGCACAAAGATTAATAAAATGTCATACTTGCTTCAGGTTGTTCATGGACTGCCACCAAACCACAGTGAACCAAAATGGTAAGTAAAGAAAATCCCCATAAAGGCTTGTGAGCCAAGCTGTTTGTGAGTTGGCTCTTAAGATGAAGAATTTTCGTGCAAAGTGGCAGGAAGAGACATTTTACTTTTTTTTCCCCCAGTATTTATTTTTTTTAGCTTTTAGGTGGACACAATATCATTATTTTATTTTTATGTGCTGCTGAGGATCGAACCCAGTGCCTCGTGCATGCCAGGCAAGCGCGCTACTACTTGAGCCATATCCCCAGCCGGAACGATTTTACTTTTTATTATTATTTTTTGAGAGGGGATCTCGCTGTTTCCAAGACTGGTCTGGAACTTCTGGGCTTAAGCCATTCTCCTTCAACCTCCTGAGTAGTTGGAACTATGGGCCTGCGCCCCCACCCCTGGCCAGAAGGACGTTTTATGAGGAGTAGGCCTCCTATGGGAAGCAGAGTATTGTCTAGGAGCATGAAGTAGTTGGTAGGGCGGTAGTAATGGGCATGTTCAGTGCAGACTGCCTCCAAAGAAAAAGAAGCAGAAGTGACTCTGGGACGTTTCCAGGTGTTTTGGAAATTACCACCCCAGCTTTGTGTGGGCTTCAAGTAAATCAAGTCTATCTGAAAAGCCTTCCCTCCTCTGAATTTCTTTTCTTTTTCTTTTTTTTTTTTTTTTCTTTTTTGGTACCAGGGATTGAACTCAAGGGCACTTGACCACTGAACCACATCCCAGCCCTATTTTGTACTTTATTTAGAGACAGGGTCTCACTGAGTTGCTTAGCGCCTTGCTTCTACTGAGGCTGGCTTTGAACTCATAATCCTCCTGTCTCAGCCTTCCAAGCCGCTGGGATTACGGGCTTGCCCCACCGTGCCCGGCCTGAATTTATCTATCCCTTAGGAGGCTCTTATAGACCAAGAATCCAGAAGGAAGGGTCTTGGTAGAGAATTTCACTAGGAGAGTCAAAAGCCTTTCAAACTTTTACTATATTTTTAGGCTTCAGAGAATTGAGGCTGAACCCAGCCTCAGTTTACTAGATGGTTCAGCTATAAGGTCTCATTTGTCATACTGGGGGAGAGGTGATCAGACTCATACAGTGTGAAATTCTGCTATGAAACAAGGGGCCAGGCACCTCAATATTGACTGAATTTCATTCCTTTGTCAGACATTTTATCTGGTCAATCATTGTTAAACCGCACTGTTAAACTCAGGCTTGCCTTTTGATGAAGGGATCATTCCTGTTTCACAAACAAGGAAACCCAGGTTCAGAGCAGTTAAGAATCTTGCCCAGGTTCACAGAGCCAGCATGCAAGGGGAGGACTGCATCCTCCCTGCAACCCATCACCAGTTTAGTCTTTCTCCAGCTGCCCTGCTGCTGTTCATCTTTATCAATGAAGGCCAAAGAGTGACTGTGGCTTCCAGTGGGGCAAATGATGGCCAAGCTTGGGGCAGTGGACAGGGGCTGAGGGAGCTCAGAAGTCTAAGGGACTCTAGCCAAGGGCCTTCAAGATTGCTTCTTACTCAAGGACAGAAAGGTCCTGGGACCCAAGTGGTGGCAGCTGCTGGAGGTCAATGCTGCTACAGTCCTCCATGACTCTGAACCCTGCCCAGGCACCAGGAGGCACTTGGAGTGGCCAGGTCGAGATCAAATACAGGCTGGTAGCTGGAGCCAGGGTGGTCCAGCAGGGAAGACCGGGCAGGCACGGACCAGAGGGAGGCTTAGTAAAAAAAAGTTACAAAAGTTCAGAAGCCAAGCGGTCCCTAAGGTCTAAGCAGGAGCTAGGCCTACCTTAATAGGTCTTGTCCCCGTCTCCGCATTCAGCGGAAAACAGGGGCGGGGCTCCCGCTGGACATTGGCCTTCCAGAAAGTTCTCTTGGAAGATGGGAGGTATGCTGAGGAGAGGGCCGCGGGCATAGCGAGAAGCCGCCGCTCTCCCCTTCAGACAGGGCCCCAAACTCGGGCCCTCCTTGTCACACCCCGCCCCCTTGCTCTGCCGGGACCGGCCCTACCAGCCCCATGTGCCCGGACGGGCGGGAAGGCAGGGCGCTGGGAGCCAGGGCGCGGCCGCCCGCCGGGGGCCTGTTTTCCCTCGGTTTGCCCGGGGAGGAGGGAAAACAGTCCTCATTCAGAAACTAGCCGCGGGCCTCTGGGGCCGTCCACGGGGCACTGGAGGAGGAGCCTGCCGGGGACCTGTGCCTCGCGCACCGAGCCCCTTCCCGCTCCCTTCGTGGGGGCCCAGACGGCAGAAGATTGAGGTTTTATTTTATTTAGTGAAACATTCATTCGTAAAAGAGTCTTCTGTCGTAAAAGAATCTTCTGTGAAGACGTCCTGAGCGGTGTGTCGGGGCGGCTGGACAGGGAAGCAAGCAAGATCGGCGCTCCCCGCCCTCCCCGGGCCTGCGCACTCCTCCACCTCCCAGCCAATCCGTCTTCCAGGGCCTGGCCCAAGTCCCAACTTGCCCAAGAGCTGAGCCGCCTCTGGGAGAAGCCCGGAGTCAAGTGACCCAGAGGGTGGGGCCGGAGGGGCTGAGACCTGGCAGCCCCGCCCTGCTCACAGCCACCCGAAAATGTGGCGATGAGCACCTAGTCTGCAGCCTTCCAGGACAGCGTGAGGTGGGTGGAAGGAGAGTCTGTGTGACCTGCTGGGAAGGGTGGGGTCTTATCGGGCCCCTATTGGGTAAGGGGGTGCCAAGGCAAACGCGGATGGGAGGGGATTGCTAATGCTTTTCTCCTAAAACGTGGGAGACTCAGGGCACAGCAGGACAGGAGTTCAAAGCCCCCTGGGTTGACTAGAGGCCCCTTGCTGAAGTCACCTCTTCTGGATCCGAAACTGCCGGAACAGCCACTGGACGACGAAGGGCCACAGGAGGAGGAAGAGCAGCGTGGGAGCCGAGAGCCTGAGAGGCCAAGGCCGAGCCCTGGGCCTGGGCCTCTGCTGTCAAGAGGGAAGGAGTCAGAGGCCATCCTAGGCTCAGCACAGCCCTCCTTAGGAACCTGCTTCCAGAACTCACAGAGAATCCTGCCTCCCCAAGATTGGGAAGATCTTACCCCCAAGTCTGAACCACTAGCTGGCAGTGTCCCTGACTCCTTGAGACCCAACTTCCTCCCACATCTTCCAGGCCCAGATGCCAGGACAGGCTGGAGGGAGGGACTGGCTCCTCTGGGCCACACAGCAATGACCCTGTTGTTAGGACCAGAAAACCCTGTATTGTAAAGGATGTGCCACATATTTTAAACAAGGACCTGATGTTAGTTTGTAAATGTTCTCTTCCAGCCGGGCCTGTGGTGCACACCTGTAATCCTAGCTACTGGAGGCTGAGGCAGCGGCAAGTTGGAGGCCAGCCTCAGCAACTTAGCCAAGCCCCAAGAAATTTAAAAAGATCCTGTCTCAAAAGGGCTGGGGATGTAGCTCAGTGGTAAAGCGCCCCTGGGTTCAATCCCCAGCACATACATACATACATACATAAAAAAATAAATAAAAATCATCTTCTAGAAAGAGCCAGAGCTCCTTGGAGAAGTGGCAGATTCCAGGACTGGGGCAGTGAAAGGAGCTGGTGGGGAGTGTGTGGGGCCTCTTGTACCAGAAAGCCAGGTAGCTTCTAAAAATGAAGGAGGTCATGTTCTAAGAAGGAAAGACCTGGCTTGCAAGGATCTCCACTGCCAGACTGGAGACAATCTGGGCATCAAAAAGAATGATCATTACAGTTGATTGGGATACTGAGTCTTTAAAAATCAGGAGTCCATAATCTACTCAAAAGAGAAAACTAACTGGGATGGGGAATCACACACTTGTGACTTGGAGGCTGAGGTAGGAGGATTGAAAGTTTGAGTCCAGTCTCAGCAATTTAGTGAGACCCTGTATCAAAATAAAAAGGACTGGGGTGTAGCTCAGTAGTAGAGGGGTGCCCTGGGTTCACTTTCCAGTACTGTAAAAAAAAAAAAATACAAATAAAACTAGAAGTTTATCACCATTGAGGAGACTACTTTTAAGTCAACTCCTTACTTTAAAAATAGATAATTAAGGGCTGGAGGTTACAGCTCAGTGGCAGAGTGCTTGCTTAGCATGCTTAAAGCCCTTTCAATCCTTAGTACCCCCCTCCCCCCAAATAATAATAAGGTCTTGGGTTCTATGCCAGGTGTCATATGCACAAACAATAAGAAGAAAGAATTAAGAACTTAATCTGCTTTTCCATAAGGGATTGTATTTCAAGAAAACCCAAGATAAACAGGGAAACCCTATAGAAATTTTTCATCTAATAAATGTTACAGGAATAGAATTTTAAAATCAATTTTTTTTGCAATCACTAATTAAATAATTGATTCAGGCAAAGATAATCAATTGTTGTCAAAAACTGTGTGGCAAATGCTGAGGAACCAGATATTTCCTGGATTCAAGAGGAAAACTTGACTTTACATAGATGGAGTGAGATCTTCACCCCTTCTTTTATGCCAGCAGACCTTGCTAGAATCTCTAGTAGTAAACATCCAGGTATCAAATGTCCTCTGATGTGAAGAACATCACCTCTGGTCCAAAATCTTTAACCTGACCCTAACTCAGTTTCTTATTTCTAATGTCCAGTTCACAGGAAACACCTTGTATAGAGGATACGTTTCCTTCCCAAGCCTGATCAGTAAGCTAGTAGCATGGGAATGCACTGGTCTAGATTAAAGGACACTTAGAATAGAGATGCTTAGCAGCAGAGTGCTTTTCTACCATGCTCAAAGCCCTGGGTTCAATCCTCAGTACCCGCCCCCAAATAATAAGAATAAGAATAATATAATCACTTAAAAGACAGAAGAACTGGGTGCAGGTTATAGTCCTGGACTGAGCAAACAGCAGCTGGAAAAAGCAGTTTTAGGACAACTGGAGAACTGTGAATTTGAATGCGGTATTTGATGAGTTAAGGAATTAGTTGTGTGTGATAAAATGTTTTGGCAAGGTAGTAGAATGTTTTTGAGAGATGTAAATCCAAGTATTTTGAGGTGAAACATCATGATGTCTATAATCTACTCTAAAATCCTTGGCATTTAAAATTGGCAAAAAGTAGAAAAGTAAAAGAAAAGAAAGAATGCCCTGTGGGGGGAGGGGTGGTTCTGAAAGTCAGCCATTAAGAAGGGATGTTGAAATCCCTGTTGTAATGGCTCACACCCACCATGCTCAGTGGGTTAGGGGTCACCCCAGAGATCCCCACATGCAGCCAACCCTCTTCTGCTCTAGCCACCCCAGGCTTCTCAAGAACATACCATGCATACCTGGGCCTGGTGGTGCATACCTGCAATCCCAGAGATTTAGGAGGCTGAGGCAAGAGGATATCAAGTTCAAGGCCAGCCTCAGCAACTCAACATGGCCCTAAGCAACTTAGGGAGGAAACCCTGTCTCAAGGGGAAAAAAAGAAAATTTGGGGGACATATCTCTGTGGTTAAACCCCCCCCCCAAAAAAAAACCAAAAAAACACCTACTGGGTTTTCAATCCCCAGCACATCCCTCCAAAAATAAAAATAAAAAACCCAGACCATTCAGAATGCTGGGTACCAGCGTAAAAGGGGAGACCAACTTGAGGCTAAGCCCAACTCCATCCTAAATGTTAATAATAACTGTAATAACAGTGGACTGCACTGGAGGAGGCCTTGCTGGACACTGAGCACTGCAGAAGCACCTTTGTGCATCTCATTGAGTCTCTGTGCCCTCAGACAAGTTACTCAACCTCTCAGAGCCTTAGTTTCTCCATGTGTAAAAGGGAGATGAAAAGAAAACCTATTTCATGGGCTCACCATATGGATTCATTGACAGAATGCAGATATTTGGCTGCTGGGGCTCCAGAAATGTTAGCAGTCATTTACTCAACATGGCTGAGCTGGATGGAGGATGCAGGACTGAATGAACTGTTTGGGGGTAAACCCTAAATCTGAGAATTGGAGTTTTGGCTGAGGGGCAACAGGGACCTCAGCCCCACTGCAAAGCTCAGATACCTCGTGGTCCTCCTAATTCTTGGTATTAGCCTCACGCTGGGTTTCTTTCAGGCAGAGGTGGATAAGCAGGGAAGGGTCCTCTTCCCACTCTCCCTCCAGGATAGAAGTACTTTAGACCCCCTGACCTCCCTGCCTGCAACAGAAGCCACAGCATTCTTTGCACAGAGCTGTGGGCAGATGAAGGCATGGTGACAACGACAGAAATGGCTTGATGAGGAGCCCAGAGCAGAGACAAAGTTCGGTACCAATCTCATCCCAATTCTTAAATAAGGGAGGGGGACCTCACCTGCTCAGGGGGCTGGGGCTTGCTTTCCAGGCTCTGCAGCCTCCCCTGGACATCCAGCATGTTCTCCTGCAGTGCCCGAACTGTCCCCACCAGCCATGTATCCAACTCCTGGGGCCCCAGCAGGGTGACCCCCAACCCTTCTGCAAAGCACAGAGACACAGGGAAGGGGACTTAGCTATGGTGCAGACTTGGGCAGGTCTGGGAAAGTGTCTAAGTAGAGCTGAATGCTTAGTCCCAAGTGTGCCTCTTGTAATGTCCTCATCCACAGGGCTGAGTACTGGGCTGTGGTGGGTGAGAGGATTGAATCCCACAATTTCCAGTGATTAGCTGGAAGGATATGGGTAAATCTTTAACTTTGAGGAGTCTCATTTTGTCATCTGAAAGTTAGAAGGACTTGGGGGAGTGGCTCAGTAGTAGAGCGCTCCCCTAGCCCTCAAGGCAGCTTGCTCAGTGAAATAAAGGAAATATTTATGGACATGCTCCTTTGGGGATTTGGCACACAGGAAATTCTAAAAGGGAATAGGGCAGAATTCATCGTCTTTTGAGATTCCCAAGAGAGAATTTCAGAAAATTTTGGTGACTTCCCAAAGCCATGAAGCTGGCAGTGACAGAGCTGTCCTTTCTCAGCGACCTGCTGAGGGTATAGACTCTTGGGTGGCCTGCTGGTGAGGAGGCAGGGCAGGGGTTTGTCCACCCAGGCAGGCGTCTGCGGCTGTTTGGCAACTTTTGCTGGGCAGAGGCTGCTGTCCCCAGGACCAGCTCTAGACTTTTACCTTTGCCCTAAGAGCGAAGCCAAGGGAAGGCCTGGGGCCCCAGAACCCTGGAGAAGGACAGAGGGGGTGAAAGGACAGCAGGAGCTCACCTTCCTCTCCAGGGGGCTCAAGACTGTTTCTGGTGTCAGGCTCTCCTCCAGCTGCTCCCCTCTGCTCTGCCCAAACCTGCTGAGATGAGTCACAGGTCCAGGGGTGGAAGTGGAGAACCAGGGCACAGTGGGTGGGGAAGGGGAGGGAATGGAGGGTAGTCTCACCAACTCAGGTTCTAGCTGCTCCAGGGAATCACAGAAAACCTCCAAGTCCAGGTCTCTGGGTGGCTGGGACTCTGGGTAAGGGGAGGTAGGGTTATTGCCAAGAGGAAGGCCCTGGAGGGAAGGGAGGGGTGCAGAGCTGGGCAGAGACACCCATTCAGAAGATACCAGGAGTCCTGCCACAGCAGGCACTACAGACCCCAGGAGTGAGCCCCTGGAACAGGCATCCCAGAGCCTGTCCCCTGGCCTTTGGAAATGTAGGGGGGCTCAGTGTCCATGGGCAAGAGCCATGAAGGTCACAGCATGGCATGCCTCCCAGCCTGCTCTCCTCCACCCCTCCTAGAGGTGGCCACCACCAGGCTGGGTTTAGTCCTTTGTGCCTCCTGCCCAAGCACTAACCTGAGCATGGGGGTGCTGGCTGCTTGGGATGGCAGGGAGGTCCAGGGACAGCCCCATCATCACCATTCAGCACCTGCACTTTCCAGCCTGTTAGGACACAATATCCAGAGATAGGGCTGGGGAAAGGCTGGTACCGCTTAAGTGACATCAAGTCCCTCAGCCCCATTAGCTAGAAACACTGCTGGACACCCAGTCCATCAAGGGCACTGGCTGGGGTCCTTACAGGGACATCAACTGGGGCCCTCGGTGTCCAGCACCTCCCTTCCCAGCCCCCTTAGCCTAGACCTAAGACAGTTCACTTGAACTTTTGGAGCTCCCATGCTCGGGATCTGACCTGTGACCCTTCTCAGGAAGCTTTCTGGGGGCCTCGGCATGTCTGGGATCACCTGGTACAGGGGCTCGAAGTAACCAAACATATCCTCTGCCACCTCGCCCAGTGGAACGGTGTCGATCACCTGTGGGGGAGGGGCTCTCATGGAGAAGAGTTGGCCCTTCCCACCTCTGCTCCCTCTGTCCTCTTTCAGTAGGCCCCTTCCCCCTTACTATGCCCTGGCATACACTTCTACCTTGCACCCTGCAAGACACAGGGACAACAGGAAGGTGGTGATTCCCAAGTTGGTATCAATGTGAGGAGACATGATGGAGATCAGCACCAGAAGGGTGAGGGGCAGGCCACCAATCTGGAAGCTTGGGGACAGAGAGCCACAGCCCTTCATACCTTCTGTGCCACCAGTTTCATCTCAGTGATGTAGGCGGACATGGCCTCCTCCCTGCTCATCTTGCCCAGGCTGTTCCAGGCATCCCTGGAGGGTGCGGGGAGGGGTAGAAGGCTGTTAAAAGGCTGGTTAACAGCTGAACCGAAGTTGCTGGGCAGGTGAGGAGCTCACCACTTATATCGTCCAATGGGGTCCCAGAATCCAGGCCTTGGGACCAGGCAGGGCCCCATGGTAGCTTGCTTGTAGTAGCTATAGAATCGCAGCATCTCTTCGTAGGACGGGCGGTAAGAACCTGGGTACAGGATTAGGAAGTGGAGAACACAACATCACCTCCAGCTCCAAGAGAATAGAGGGAAAGGGGGAACACCCCTGGAGAGGGCAGAGATGGTGAGGGGTCCCATCCATCTGGACAAGGACAGGAGGTAGCGGGGACCATCAGGATAGTCGAGGTAGGAACTTGTGTGAAAACACTGCAAGGATCTTCCTCACTAATTTCTTAGAGTCTTACCCCCGCATCCTGAACCCCAAAGCGCTGGTCCCCGTAGCCTCACCATTCTTAGGAAGGTTCTGAATGACGCTGACCGCAGCCTGGAACTGTTTCTGGTAGTCTGGCTCTGGGCTTTCATTCTTGGTGCCCATGCTTCTCCAAGCCCTGGGGCCCTACTTTGGGGCGACTCTGCAAGAACGACCCTCGGTGTGAGCAAGCCTCAAGATCCATGAGCCACGGGTCCATTCCCAGAGGAGCGTAACTAGGGTCGTTAGAGGCCTGAGAGAGAGCTGTGAAGTCAGAAATTGCGGCTGAGCAGGCTCATTTTCCCTACCTCAAGGCAGTAGGAGTGGGGTCGATGTGATGAGGACCTCAATAAGTGAGTGGAGAACCAGGTGCCAAGGGTTCCAGAGCTGACATGTCCCAGATGCGCTTTTCTAGGTGCACATCTCCAGCTCCTGGACAGGCGAATGAGGGAACGAAGGATCAGGGCGGGGCGAACAGCCTCGGACCAAGGGCCCCCATAGCCCGGCCCGGCACTCACCCCGCGACTCCCAATGCCGGGACACCTGGGTCCTCTCTCGCCACTAAGTGGTGGCTTCCGACTGACCTCGGGGTCCAGTCTGGCTGGGATGGGAACGCACTGCAAGAGGGTAAATTCAAGCCAATGAGAGGCACCGTTTCACATTCAGTATCTATACACTAACCACTCAGAACGGCCCTTTCAAGATTATGTAAATAGCGTCGCGGTGCTTGTACCAATCAGGCGGGGATAATCTACGTGTTGGACTCCCAAACCCGACAGCCAGAGGCGAGCTGCGGCGCCCCCCTGTGGACATAGTGAATAGTCGTGGGGTCATTGCGCCCCCTCGTGGAAATTCACTCCCGCTGGTTTTTGCCCACCCCGCTATAGGAGTCGTCCAACTCAGATTTTCGGATACTTGGGCGCTGGGGAATGAGAAATAGAGTCTTGTTTTGAGCCACGAGTTCTGGAGGAGAGACATCGGAGCTGAATTTTGGAAGATTTGAGAGTGACCCAAGAGAATTACGAGGATGGTACTCTTGGAAGAAGGGCTCGAAAGATCAAAAAGTACAAAGGTGAAGACTTGATATTCAGAAAGAAAATTCAAGGCTCCACAGGGGTGGGGACTCAAGTCAGTATGCAAAATCTCTGGATTGAAAATATCTGAGAATGGGGAGCAATAGGTGGCAGATCTAGGTCCTGAAAACAGCGGTTTTCTGTGTGGGAGGCCCTGCGGTGGGCAACTGCCCAGTGGCGGTTTGTGCCTGGCTCTCTGCCCTGACCCAGGACACCTGCTGCGGACAACGCAGCCATCAGGACATCCCACCCTTCTCGCTTATAAGCACACACCTGACACGGCCACCAGAATCTGCACGTGGACGTTGCCCACGAGTTGGTGTCAAGGACACTCACACAGCGTGAGGCGGACCACGGAGCCCCAGGCTGGGGTGTCAACCCGTTCAAGCTTCGAACCCCAGAACCAGTTCCCAATTTCTCGACTTGGTGCTTCCTCACTCTCCAGATCAGTCAGTTTCGGGACTTCCACCACTGAGGGTCTGCACTGGCCCGGCACCTGGAGGTTAATTCAGTGATGTCACTGCCAAGGCCTCCCTGTCCCCGCCCTTCGGGTTCTCTCTGCCGCGCCGCGCCGCTCGGTTCTCGAGTTCTGCGGGGTTTCCCGGCCCGAAGACCCTTAACCCAGGAGAGTCCTCGCAGAGACCGGTCCCTTGCCTGGCTCCCTCCCGAGTCCTCCTGGTGGAACCGATGAGAGAGGGTGGGGTGGGTTCCTGTGTCCTCTTGGAGTCAAGGGTCCCCGGAAAGGAGAGGGTGTTTGTGCGGGAGGACAGCCCTCGCCCCTCTAGTGCTCCCCCCGCCATGTAGGCTCTGACCACAGATGGGGCGGAGATCCGAAGATCGCATGGGAAAGGGGAGGGGACTCACGACCAAACGCGGAGACTCGGGGGACCGCACAGCTCCGGGCCTGGGGTCCCGCGGCCGGCTCGCGCCTCCCCTGCGCAGTCCTCGCTCCGCCCCTGCCCCTCCACCTCGTCCCTCCCTCTTTCCCTCCTCCCAAGGTCTCCTCCTCCCGACTCTCCCGGCGCCGCTAAGTTTCTTCTCTCGGGACCGCGCAGAGAGCCGGGGCCGGGCACGAGCGGTGTCTCCGCTGGTGTGTCCCCGAGCGCAGACCCCGGGCCCGGCCCCGGCCCCACCACGCCATGCTGTGCGGCTACTGGAGGAGGTGCCGCCGCCTGCCTGAGGAGCCTCCGGTGCCTGCTCAGGTCTCCGCGCCCCTCACGCTCCAGCCCTCGCCAGCGTCTCCGGACGGCGGCACCAAGAGGCCCGGTCTGCGGGCGCTGAAAAAGATGGGTCAGTGACACGCAGCGGGAGTTCAGGGGGGGCTCGGACTGTTCCCTGGGCTCGCTCCGGGAGGAGCGGGATGTTCCGGGCAGTCACTTCTGGGATTCCCAGGCGGCATGGGGCTGGGAAGCAATGGTGAAGATTGCATGCACCGTCTCAACTGGGGGTCGCACCTGGGGTCATCCTAGGTTCCCTGGCCGAGCCAGGCATCCAGGATGTCCGCGCCACCAGGAGGCGCCCGCGGGGCGTGTCACCAGAGTGTGAATTTGGGCCTGGGACGAGGATGGGGTTCCAGGGGACAGGGAAGTGGAGGGGGAGATAAAGGCTTGGAGTGTCCTTCACCCGGCTCTCTTCTATGGGTTCCCAGGACATCCAAGGTTCTTGGCGGCCCTTGGGAAGGATGAGATATCTGAGGCCGGTTCATTGAAAGAGAGTGGCCTCCCAAGAGAACTCCAACTCCAGCGACACAGTACTGGCAGGACTGTGGTAACCAGGGAGAACACTGTCAGAAAGCCCAAGTTCCCAGCTCAGACTTAAGGGAAGTCACTAGTTCGGAAGGAATGTAACTGGCATATTAAGCATGTCTCAGAAACAGCCAGACACAGGGTGACGTACACATGCAATCATACAATCCTCGGCACCTTCCGGAGAGGTAGGAGGTGTAATCCTCACTTCACAGGTGAGGAAACTGACTCAGAGAGGTCAAGGAATTTGGGATCACATAGTGAATGAAGGGCACCCAGGCTGTGCTCCAGCACACCACTGGTACCCTCAGAGTATGGGTGAAGTGAGACTTATTGGGGTGAGGGCTTTGAATAACAAGGGGGGAATAGATGAGAGCATTTTATAAAAGTAAAGTACCTTACTAGAGAACTGCCACTGGTAGCAGTTAGTGACAGAGGGATCAGGCATAGAACTAGGGAAAGACAGGGCAGAAAAACAGGGCTGCCCAGAAACACCGGGCCCAATCTTCAGGCAGAATTCAGATGTCCCAGTTACCAACCTTGCCTTCCCTCCACCACTGCGCCCTTCTCTCACTCATTCCACCTGAATTTATTGGGCACAGACTATGATCTGAACATTGTGCTTTATTTGCCAAGACCTGCCTACGTTCCCATCAATAATGCACGTGTCCAGCATTTATTGTGTGCTCTGTCCCTAGAGAGCTGAGCACATCAGCAAACAGGTCAGATAGTGGAAGTAAGAATGAGACCCAGAAAGGAGTGGGGTAAATGTAATGTCAGGGAGCCAGTGAGGGCCCTACTATACCCCAAAGCTGGAGGGCGATTGGAATGGAAAAGGGAGAAGCAGGTGTGTGGGGGGGCTATTCACAGCTTCTCCCTGTAGAGTTATAGACTCTATTTGGAAGGCAGTAGGAACCCCAGAAAGTTCTCAGGCAGGAGTTATATGGCAGTGGGTAGAGAAAGCCAGGGCGGAACAAGGGAACCCATAGGAGGGAGGCGGAGGAGTAGCTGGGGAAAGGTGTCGGAGCTCAGACTTGGGCTAGTGCAGGGGTGTGGGTTCAAGAAGCTCCTATTAGGTAGACAAGGGGGCTCTGTGATGCGCCATCTGGAAGGCGTCTCTGGTTAGGTGGTACCATTCTCTGGGCTAAGAAGCAGTGTGATTTGGGGATAAGGCATGGCCATGGTAAGGGGATCCACTGCCAAGACAGCCAAGGTTTTTATTTGTTTGGTTGGTTGGTTTTGGTACCAGGGATTGAACCCAGGGGTGCTTAACCACTGAACCACATCTCTAGCTCTTTTGATATCTTATTTAGAGACAGGGTCTCACCAAATTACTCAGGACCATGCTAAGTTGCTGAGGCTGGCTTTGAACTTGTGATCCTCCTGCCTCAACCTCCTGAGCCACTGGGATTACAGGCATGTGCCAGTGTGCCCTCCAAGGGCTATCAAGGAGCCAAAGAAGTGGAGTCAGCCCCTGATGGGGGTATGGATGCCAAGGGAAAATATAGTTGAGGCCACTGCACACCTGGCTGCCTCTGTCCATCAGTAGGCCAGGTGCTGGCCATGGCTGCAGCAGTGGTTGACAGAGACTTGCCAACCGGGGAGCTTGGATGCTAGTGGATGCATAATTATTAGCCTAACTCGGCACCCAACATCTGAGTAAGGCTGCACAGGCGCTCTGGGCACCTCACAAGGGTGACACTGTCAGGAACTATGTTGAGAATTGGAATGTCATCTTGGCCACCCTCCCTCCCCACACTGGTTCATCCTGCTGAGTGACTGCTGAGTGATCCCTGAGAGGAATGTAGGTCTGTGGGGACAGCCCCTGTCAAACCCCACTGAGCCCAAGGACAGGGTGGAGACAAGACCCAGGTGTCCTGGGGCTTAGTGCTTCAGGCCATGGGGGACCAAGGCCTAGGCCTACCACACAAGTAGCTTCCACTACCACCAGAGCCTCTGCCCCTCCCAAGAAGAGCCTACCCCTGCTCTTCCTGGGCCTTCAGCACACCCCTTAGGCTAAGAGAACTGATCTTATCTCAGATCAGGTCAGGGAACTAGGGCAGGGAGCGGCTCAGAGGGACCCAAGGGAAAGAACATTTCTTCGGACCACACAAGGGAGAATGAAGCTAACCGGGGAGGACTCCCCTCCTGCCCAATGGGAGCATCCCCAGCCCAGGGCTGAGCCCTGGCTTGGCCGGGGAATATGCAGAGGTGGGAAGACAGCCCAGGGAACCCCCCTGCTGGTGATCCCACTTAGTCCTGTGACATCCCTGTGGGAAAGTGCGCTTCTTGGTGACAAGTGAGAAACTTGAAATGGGAAGGGGTGAAGCCCCCACCCAAGACTGCGCAGTTAAGACCGTCTGCCTGTGCCCCAGCCTGAGTACCATGGTGCTCTCTGTTATCAAATGAATAAATATTAATTAACACCAGGTGCTCCTGGAGTATTAATCACCTTTGCTCATAATCACATGAGGTAGGCGGTACCCAGAGCCTCCTTTTACAAATAAGAAAGCTGAGGCTCAGAGAGGTTCTATAACTCACCCAGGTTCAAAGCTGGGTGTAGCTGAGAGATTTGAACCCCGGTCCAGGCTCCTAAGACAATTGAAAGAGAAGCTTCCACCTGGCGAGGGCCTGCTGCTGCTCTCTCCAAGGTGGCCGGCCAACCTCCAGAGGTCCTCCTAGGTTTTTTGTTTTTGTTTTTGTTTTCCTTTGTCGTGCTGGGGGTGCAACCAGGGCCTCACACATGCTAGGCAAGTGCTATACCACTGAGCTACACCCCAGCCCTATGGGACATGCTTATACTAAAAAAGCATTCGTCGTTTTCCTGAAATTTACATTTAACTGCTGCCCTGAGTTTTATCCAGCAGTCCCAGCTCCCCAGAGCCCTGTCTGCGCCTGTGCCCTGATGCTCCGCCCTGACCCCTAATCCTCCCAGCAGGCAGAGGACTGAGTAGGCACAATCCTGTTCTGTCCTCTCCATGCCTGCACCCACCCCTGGGCTCTCTCGATGGCCCATCTAGGATGTCTCCTGCAGGGTGAGTGGGACTGTCATTGGTGGGGTTGGCAAGTGGGGGTCTCCACAGTGACCCCCATCCCTGGCAGGTGCTGGCTTGGTGGTGGAAAGGGCTGGGTAGCCCTCCAGGCTAAACAGGGACATCCTAAGCATGGGCTGGCTTTCTCATGTCCTGTGGCCCCCTCACCTTTTCCTTGCCCCCAGTCTCACCTCTGCCACCAACAGGCTTCATGCCTCTTCTGGCCCCACCGGGAAGGTGCTGCTACCTCCATGTAGCTGGCATGGTCAGGGGGCGCACCACCCACCCTTCCTGCCTTTGTTTATTCTTCCAAGAATGCTATGGACACTGGTGTTCCCTGCCTCCAGCCTGGGTGTGGCTGCCAGCTGGAGTGAGGGGGACCCACCGTGCAGGGACTGCCTGCTGACTAAGGGGCCAAGGTGGGAAGATGTTTGGGAACCTGTCCTTCTGCTTGTCCTCTCCCAGCATTTCCTGGGGCCGGGCACCAGGAAACGCTGCTCATTTCCTGCCCTTGGCCTTGGCACAAACTCTGTTCCCTGCATGTCTCAAATTCCTGCAGGAGCCCTGGGCACCCTTCCTGAGTGTGCACTGGCTCTCACACACACACTGCCTATTCCCCTCCCCAACATTTCCCCCATACACACACCCTATTTGCACATACCCTGACTGGAGACCAACCCCTCCTTACACACCCTGCCCTCTGCATACCACCCCTATTACACACCCAGAACAACATAATGCCCCTGCTACTTCCCCAGGCCTATGCTGGCCTGCCAGCACCCTACACGGCCACCTCTGCACCCACCCTGGCCTTAGATGACCTGCAATATTTTCAAGTGCACAGCTTGCCCTCTCTGAGCTTCAGTGGCTCTCCTAAGACTGCCCTGGTTATTGAGGCAGTCTCTGGCTGTTGGCTCTGGCTGTTGGCTCTGGCCACCAAGGCAAACTACAGAGACCCCAGATCATAGGGCCTGGTGAAGGCCAAAGTTAGAAATGCTAGGCCATGGGCTTCTCTGGGGCCGAGATGAGCAGTGGGTTCAGGGAAGGTATCTGAGCCCCTGGGGCTCAGTGGGCGGGAAGAACCTCATCCTGTCCAGAAGAGGACCAGTATGGAGCCCCCGGGTATGAGGAAGGCAGCTGCCTCTTCCTTCCTGGGGCACCACTCACCTCCAGAGCCTGCCCCGGGTCCTGTCTTTGTTATTATTTGCACCTATTATGGGCCAGGCCCTAAACTGAGTGCCTCGTGCCTTTTCTCATTTGGGATTAGATTCTTCCAACTCTCAGCTTGATCAAACTCTACCATTCACCCACCGGTGACCACAGAGGGGTTGGCTAGATGTTCTTTGCCTCTTTAGCAGCTTTTGTTATTATTTGTTTGTTAATTTTCTTTTTTGGTACAAGAGATTTAACCCAGAAGCACTCTACCTCTGAACTACATCCCCAGCCCTGTTTTTCATTTTATTTTGAGACAGGGTCTCACTAAATTGTGAAGCTGGCCTCTAACTTACTTTCTTTCTCTCTGTCTCTCTCTCTCTCTTTTTTTTTTTTTGTACAGGAGATTGAACTCAGGGGCACTCAACCACTGAGCCACATTCCAGCCCTATTTTGTATTTTATTTAGATACAGTTGCTTAGCGCCTTTCTGTTGCTGAGGCTGGCTTTGAACTCAATCCTCCTGCCTCAGCCTCCCAAGGCATTAAGATTTAAATCATATGCCCCCAAGCCCAGCTGGCCTCCAACTTTCGATCTTCCTGCCTCAGCCTCCTCAGTTGCTGGGATTACAGGCATGTGCCACTGCACCAGGTTAGCAACTTTTATTATTAAGATATTAATCCATGCTGGATGCAGTGGGCAAACCTATAATCCCAGTGATTTGGGAGACTGAGGCAGAAAGATCACAAGTTCACAGTCGGCCTCAGCAACTTGGTGAGATCCTTTCTCAAAATAAAAAAATAAAATGAGCCAGGCGCATGGCACACTCCTGAATTCCTACCAGCTCAGGATGCTGAGGCAGGAGGAACATGAGTTCAAAGCCAGCCTCAGCAATGGCAAGGCACTAAGCAACTCAGTGAGACCTTGTCTCTAAATCAAATACAAAAAAGGGCTGGGGATGCGGCTCAGTTGTTGAGTGCCACTGAGTGCAATCCCCAGTACCCTTCCAAAAAATAAAAACGAAATGGACTTGAGTGTAGCTCAGTGGTCAAGTGCTTGCCTAGCATGTGCTAGAATTCAGTCCCTAGCACCACACACAAAAAATGAGAGAGAAAGAGAAGGGGGAGAGACAAATCCAAAACCTTACAGCAAAAACTAATCAGTCTTCATCATTGAAATCATGGATGAGACAATGCCTGACACATAGCAGTAACAGTAATAGGTAACATTCATTGGACCTTTAGCCACGGTGAGCTAGGCACAGTCACACACACCTATAATCCTAGTGACTCTGGAAACTGTGGTGGGATGATGGAAAGTTTGAGGCCAGCCACAGAAACTTTGCAAGACCCTGTCTCAAAATCTTAAAAAATTAGGGGCTGGGGATGTGGCTCAAGCGGTAGCGCGCTCGCCTGGCATGCGTGTGGCCTGGGTTCGATCCTCAGCACCACATACAAACAAAGATGTTGTGTCCGCCGAAAACTAAAAAATAAATATTAAAAAATTCTCTCTCTCTCTCTCTCTCTCTCTCTCTAAAAAAAAAAAAATCTTAAAAAATTAAAAGGGCTGGAGATGAAGCTCGGGGGTAGAGCACCCCGGGTTCAGTCCCAGTCCCCCCTCCCCAGGATTAATTCATACCACATTATGCATACATTTAAAGTATGCAGTGGGGCTGGGGATATAGCTCAGTTGGTAGAGTGCTTGCCTCCCATGCACAAGGCCCTGGGTTCAGTCCCCAGCACCACACACAACCAACTACACACATACACACATACACACACACACACACACACACACAAGTAAAGTATACAGTGGTTTCTGGTATATTATTAAATGTTTAAAGTAGGGGTAAAGTGCTGGGCACTGTGGTGCACACCTGTAATCCCAGGCAAGAGGATCACAAGTTCGAAGCTAGCCTCAGAAACTTAGCAAAACCCTGTCTCAAAAAATTAAAAGGGGGGGCTGGGGATGTGGCTCAAGCGGTAGCGCGCTCGCCTGGCATGCGTGTGGCCCGGGTTCGATCCTCAGCACCACATACAAACAAAGATATTGTATCCGCCGAAAGCTTAAAAAAATAAATAAATAAATCCCCCCCCCTTCTCTCTCTCTCTCTCTCTCTTTAAAAAAAAAAAAAATTAAAAGGGCTGGGGATGTGGCTCAGTAGTTAAGTGCTCCTGGATTCAATCCCTGGTACCACAAATAAAAATAAAAAGGACCACAGATGTAGCTTAGTGGTAAAGCACCCTGGGTCAATCCTCATCTTAAAACAACAACAACAACAACTGATAAAATAGATATAACATAAACTTGACCATTCTAACCATTTTTATGTGGCCAATTCACAGGCATTAATTCTAATAGGTGCAACCACCACTATTACCTATTTCCAAAACAGCCCCAAACAGAAACTTCGTAATAATTAAGCAGTAACCCCCACCTTCTTTCCTCCCCCAGCTCCTGGCAACCTCTAAACTACTTTCTGTCTATGAATTTGCCTCTTCTGAGAGCCTCAAATAAGTGGAATCACCCACTGCTTATCATTTTGCGCCTGGCTTTTTTCACGTGGCATTGTGTTTTGGGGGTTCATCCGAATTGCAGCATGTGTCAGATTTCCTAAGGTTTCCTAAGGCTGAGTGACACCGTGTTGTGTGCATATTGCCACCTTGTGCTTATCCATTCATCTGGGATGGACAGTTGGGCTGTCCCCACTTTCTGGCAATTCACCCTCCTTTTTCCTGCTATTATTTCATTTCTTTCAAGAGTGGCCTTGGGACTGGCCTCAGGTCAGATAGAAAACCCACAGACAGAGGAGGTGGGGGGCTTATGCACCTGTTCAGGGCCTGCAAGAATGAGATTGGGGCAACATCTGTGAATTTGGGCCTGGACGGACCTACAGATGTTTTCTTGGTGGCTAAGTAGAGAGCGAGCCAGGCCCTCCTGCTGACCTTGCCTCTTGTGTCTGCTGGCCCCGCCCTTGCTCCTGGACAGCCTCACTGCCCATGGTTTAGAAGGCTCCCAGCCTCAGGACTCAGCCCCAGGCCCAGCCTGTGTTGATCCTCATTATGTTCGACTTTTCTTTTGGCTACACACCTAATGTGTAGTTAGAGAGGTTTGTGGACCATGTGATTCAGAGGCCAGTGCCACTTGGGTGGGCAGCCTGGAATGTTACCCCTCTTCTCTACTCAGCAGGCTCCAAGGGAGCTGGGGGCAAAGGCCCGGAGTAGCAGCCCCCTCCATGTGAAAACCTGCCAGGGGGCATCTGGCACATGGGCTGCCTGTCTTTGTGGCCTGTTTGCAGAAAGCTCAGGACCAAACAGAAGCTGAGTGACTCACCTCCATTTCCGGCCTTAGTCATTCACCAGCCCCCTCCCCACCCCCACAGACTTGGAGGACTGGCCGGTTAGGGGAGGTGGCCTTGCTGCAGAGCCTTTCCCAGGGCTGGGGGGCGGGGTGGAGTGGGCCAGCCACAGTGGCACTGCAGGTTCCCCTGACCTGCTCCCCCTGTTGTTTCTCAGGAGAGAATTCAGAAGTCGCCTGAGTGTGGTGGGAAGCCTGCAGTGCAGGGATGTCTGGCTCTTTGAATGGAAAGAAGAGGAGGGTTCCACCTCCCCTTCCTGACCAGGGGGCGGGCAAGTGGGTGCTGACCCAGAGGGTCAAAGTCAAGTCCCCAAGAAATCTCTTCGAGCTGTGAGGGCCCCAGGCTGGCCCCAGCAGGTACCCTTTCTTGGGTACAAGAAGGGCAGGTTTCTCCTGCCCCTGAGATCCTGCTTCTCTGTGACCCTCAAAGCCATAAGGTAAGAATTTTAAATACAGATGCCCAAGCTGTACCCCACACCTGCTGCATCAGCATCTCTGCACCCCCAGGTGATTCCATGCTCAGCTAATGCTCAGAAACCCTGTCAAGCCTCTGCCTTGAGCTCAGGAAAGACTGGGCAGGACTGGGATAGAGCGCAATTAGCCCCCAACTGTGGGCCTTTCTATAAACTAGTGCTTTGGGGAGGAAATAAGACCTCATTCTGCCCTCAGGCCTGATAAATTTCCCTGAAATTATAATATAGGGTTTTTTTTAATGGTTAATTAAAGGAAAAGGTACTCTTGGTTAGGAAGGGAGAACTGCCATTTGAGGACAAATCAAAGAAGCCTTCCTGGAGGAGGTGAGGGACTGAGCCTTTCCTTGAAGAACTCAGCTACTAGTAAGAGAAAGAAAAAGGATACCACAAACAGTCCAAGAGATGATGCAAATCTCCAGAGATTTAGATTAGATTTATACCTTTTTTTTTTTTTTTTTTTTTTTTTTGGTACTGGAGATTGAATCCAGGAGCTACAACTCCCTTCTTTATTATTTTGAGACTGGGTCTTGCTAAATTGCTGAAGCTGGCCTTGAATTTACAATCCTCCTGCCTCAGCTTCCCTAGTGGCTGGGATTACAAGCATGTGCCACTGTGCCAAGACTGATTCCTTAGGTCAGAGTTTGCAACTGGAGCTTATTAAAAGAAGGAGCCGGGCACAGTGGCCAGTGCATGCTTAGGAGGCTGAAGCAGGAGAATCACAAATTTGAGGCTAGACTGAACAACTTAGCGAGATCCTGTCTCAAAATAAAATTGAAAAGAAGAGCCGGGTACGTGGCTAAGTGGTGGAGTGCTTGCTAGCATGTGTGAGGCCCTGGGTTCAATCCTGGGTTATTTTTTCTTACAAAAAAAAAGGAGGCAGAGAGGCATGTGGAGTTTTGTTTGGCTCACAGCGGTTTTGGTTTTTTGTTTTTCCAATCTGATTTGGTTGCCAACATTAAAAAATGTGGAGGCTTCACATCCAGGTCCAGATTCCCGTTCTCTGGAAACTCTGGGCCCTCATCCCTCCTGGCTGTCCCCCTCCCTCCACAGGGTGTGGACTCTCCTGTGGCTTGGTTCCCACTTGTCCTTTTGTCCTCTGGCTCATAACCCTTTGGTTTCGGACTTATGCTGAAAGGGTTCAGAGCTGGCGTCACAGGGCCAGGCAGTGTGTTCAGGGGCGTAGAGCCCTGAGTTTTGGATTTTTTTTTTTTACTAAATTTTGGATTTTGCAATAGGTATTATTGTGGTTCCCATTTTATAAGTGGAGAACACGAGGCTTAGAGCAGTCACAGGTTAATGCCACCAGGGCTGAGTAACCGGAAGGTAACAGAATTGGGACCTCCTGCCCCAGACCCCTGAATTTAAATTCTGCTCTTCTACCACCTCTCACTGCCCAGGGTGGCTGCGGCAGTGAGAGGAAGAAGAGGGCAGAGCAGAAGGACAGTGTAGTGCAGTGGTTCCCTGGTACCTGGAGATCCGCCAGGCAGGGATGGTTCTGGGGTTGTTGGTCTGTGTCTCTGGTGACAGATGGCCTCTGCTATCCTCCCTTGTCTTGGGAAGGCAAAAGTGAGAAGCTTGGGTTGTAGCAAGAGAGATTTAGATTAGATAGACTATTTTCCTGATGGCCACCGGTTTCACATCAAGGAACTTGCTACTGGTGGCAGATTCTGGGCTTGAAGGCTTTGATAGAGTAGTAGCAAAGGGGCTGGGGTTGTGGCTCAGTGGTAGAGTCCTTGCCTGGCATGTGTGAGGCACTGGGTTCAATCCTCAGCACCATATAAAAATAAAATTTAAAAAGTAAACATGTTGTGTCCATCTACAACTAAAAAAAATATATTAAAAAAAAAAAAAGTAGTAGCAAAATGGGTGACCTTTAGTGAGGCCTGAGTGCCAGGCCCTGCCTGAAGGGATTGCAGAGGCCCCTGCTCAGAAGGGAGGATGATGGGCGGTGTTTGGGGCCTCAAAGCCAAAAGCCAAGTGCAGTGATGGCGACTTGTTAGAATGAGAAGAGGGGCAGGGAAGCTCACTGACAGGGCTCTGAGAGAGGGAAGGAAGGCGCAGCGGACCAGCTAGGGAGGGCAGGTGGGAGCTTCTGGCCGGGACTCTGCCTGGCCGGTCCAATGTTCCAGGTCCCTCCCCGCAGGCCTGACGGAGGACGAGGACGTGCGCGCCATGCTGCGGGGCTCCCGGCTCTGCAAGATCCGCTCACGCACGTGGCACGAGGAGCGGCTGTACCGGCTGCAGGAGGACGGCCTGAGCGTGTGGTTCCAGAGGCGCATCCCTCATGCGCCATCGCAGCACATCTGTGAGCAGGCCAGGGGGTGGCACCCGGTGGGCGGCGGGGACGATCTCGGGCACCAACTGACCCCGCCTGCCTACAGTCTTCGTGCAGCACATCGAGGCTGTCCGCGAGGGGCACCAGTCTGAGGGCCTGCGGCGCTACGGGGGCGCCTTCGCACCTGCCCGCTGCCTCACCATCGCCTTCAAGGGTCGCCGCAAGAACCTGGACCTGGCGGCACCCACCGCCGAGGAGGCCCAGCGCTGGGTGCGTGGCCTGGCCAAGCTGCGCACGCGCCTCGATGCTATGAGCCAGCGCGAGAAGCTTGACCAATATCCTGCTGGTGCTGAAAGGGAGGACCGGTCCCTTAGAGAGCCCCAGTCCCCAAGGAAGCCATGGTCCTGCCTTTAGGTCTGAGATAGGGCCTCTAGTCTTTGGAACTGAGTGGGGACACTCACCCTGGCCTGGCTTGACCTGAGTTGCCACCAAGGAGGAAGGCAGTGCCCCTCCTCAGCGAGGATGAAGGACCTTTTAAAGGTGGAGAGGCCTTCTGGTTTGGGGAGCCCAGTCCCATGCAGAACACATTGCAACAGAGACCAGGGAATCCACAGGCTGGCTAGAAAGTCAAGTCTGTACCCCAGAGCCCCCAGACCCAGGCGGTGGTGAGTTATGGTTCAGTTGCCTGCCACTGGGGGGGGGGGGGGGGCAGGGGACGGACCCAGCCTGTTGCTGGTATTTCCTGAGCACCCACACCTGGATCCACTCCTACCTGCACCGGGCAGACTCGAATCAGGATAGTAAGATGAGCTTCAAGGAAATCAAGAGCCTCCTCAGGATGGTGAACGTGGACATGAATGACATGTATGCCTACCGCCTCTTCAAGGTGAACCCTGGCCCCTCTGGCTCTGCCACCACTCTGCTGGTCCCAGCACCCCTCCCCACTATGGCTTTTTTATAGGGAGTCTGCTCTCCCTGCAGAAAAGCAACATCTGGGCCTAGTTACTCTTTTCCCTCCCCCTGGCCACTGGGCCAGGATGGGATTAGGAGTGGTGAACCAGAACTTTTCTCATCCTTAGGCAGAGCCCAGGGTTGGGTGGCACTGCCCTAGCCCTCTGAAGTGAGCAGCAAAGCTGCTTTCATGTCTCAGCCTGCAGGGCGCCTTTGTACCTGTAACCATGTGTGGCTAAGACGAAGGAGCACAGGCGGGAGTTGGTTTGCAGACACCTGGGCGCACATACCCTCCTCCATGTAGGACCCTGCACTGAGGCATGTGTGGCCCCTCCACACGTGCCTGTGTGGGAACACCGTCTCAGGGCACACTGGGGTAGCTCTCCATGTGTGGAAGTGGTCAGGGCACACAGCAGACACCTGTGTAGGGGCTGTGACCAAACTGTGACTCTAGAAGATAAGAGAGCCTGTGGCACCTATCCACAGCCCAACACTGCACCTGAACCACTCTGCGAATTTTCACTTATTGCACACTCCCCAAGTGTGAGTGTGTGAGTGTGGTAATGGTTATGGTTGTATGTGCACCTGGAGGGGCCCTGTGGCACCAGGGCTGAGCCCTGCCCCAGGATCATTATTTTTCCTCCCACATCTTGGGGAGAGACATTGAACCCAAGACCCTGCTACTCTGCAGTTCCCTGGCTGTGTGACCAGAGCCTTGCTCTTAGTTTCTCCACCTGTGGAATGGGGGTCATTGCCTTCCCAGCTGAGATGGGTCTTGGTGTGGGACAGTGGGATCAAGTCCTCCTTCCATGTGGCTTCTGTTGAGTATCTTCCCATCCCCGGCTCTCCAGGAGTGTGACCGTTCCAACAATGAGCGTCTGGAGGGAGCTGAAATTGAGGAGTTCCTGCGGCGGCTGCTGAAGCGCCCGGAGTTGGAGGAGATCTTCAGTCGATACTCAGGCGAGGACTGTGTGCTGAGTGCCCCTGAGCTACTGGAGTTCCTGGAGGATCAGGGTGAGGATGGCGCCACCCTGGCCCGTGCCCAGCAGCTCATCCAGACCTATGAACTCAATGAAACAGGTGGGTTTGGGGAGCTCAGCCCAGTCTCGCTCCCTGACCGCTCTGGGTTCCCAGCCAAGGGGCTCTGCCATCTCGGGCAGGTTACCTTGACTCGCAGACTCAGACTGCACATCTGTATCCTGGCATTATAATGTGTCTGCCTCACAGGGTGTGGTGAAAGACTAAATGGCATGTGTCTGCAGTCTAGTCAGTAGGTGCTCTAGTTGTTATTACAGGGGTATTTGGGTCTGGACACGGAAGCCCCTGTGGCCTAATGCTCTTTCCTGCCCTTTTCTGTAGCCAAGCAGCATGAGCTGATGACACTGGATGGCTTTATGATGTACCTGCTGTCACCCGAGGGGGCTGCCCTGGACACGGCTCACACGTGTGTGTTCCAGGATATGGGCCAGCCTCTTGCCCACTATTTCATCTCCTCCTCTCACAATACTTATCTGACTGACTCTCAGATTGGGGGGCCCAGCAGCACGGAGGCCTATGTTAGGTACTGCAGCCGGGGTGGGGTCAACACATTTGGGAGCCCAGCTTAGGGAGGGATATGGGGCTCAACCCCTATGCTGGGCTTCCAGGGACCTCCCTGGCTCGGCCTGACTCTATGGCATCCACACAACACCTTGCCCATCCATGTGTCTGTCCAGGGCCTTTGCCCAGGGATGCCGCTGTGTGGAACTGGACTGTTGGGAAGGCCCAGGAGGGGAGCCTGTCATCTACCATGGCCACACACTCACCTCCAAGATCCTCTTCCGAGATGTGATCCAAGCCGTACGTGACCATGCCTTCGTGGTGAGCCCTTAGGACCCCATACCCAGCCCCAGAGCCTTCCCAGTGACCCTCACCCCATTCATACACCAGCTACCCTTAGTCCCTGTCTAGAGAGCCACTCATTCACCAAGTGCTGCTGGGAAAACTGGCCAATGGGAAAGAATAAAGCTGGACTCAGTGCTCCCTCCTTCTACCTTCACGGTTAACGCATGTATTAACATCACGAAATTTCCAGAAGAAACCTTGGGGTCAGCAACTAGGGTAGATGAGACAGGAGAATTGCCAGTTTGAGGCCAGCTTCAGCAACTTAGTAAGACTCTTTCTCAAAGAAAAAAAAAAAAATTAAAAAGGGTTGGGGATGTGGCTCAGGGGTTAAATACCCCTAGGTTCAATCCCCGGTACCAAAAATGAAAAAGAAAACCTTGAGAGTAGGAAAGAGAATTTTAATCATGACTTCCAAAGAGTAAGCCATCGGAGAATCTCAGAGGAGCATCTACATAGTATTGCAACTCCAAGATATACAGACCTCAGGGCTGGGGACATGCTCAGGGGTGGAGCACCCCTGGGATCAAGCCTCAGTACCAAAAAAAAAAAAAAAATCAAGTTATACGGTCCTATTAAATAATGGTGGGACATTGCAATATAGTTAACACAGTAAATACCATGGACACACAGAGCATTTATAAAAGAACTCCATTCCTGCAGTTGCCCTCAGTGTCCCAGACTGTCCACCCCTTCCCCGAGGCCCAGATCTAACTGGTCTGCTGATACATACTGGCCCCGTGTGTCCCACTTCCCATGGACTTGATCTCTCTAATGGGTTCTCCAGAGCTCTGCCTTTGCCTTCCTGTCCTAAAGGAGTTGGGGGCCAGATGTAGAGGAAAGGTAGTGACTGAGGGAGAGTCAGTGGCTCTAAGCAGCTGCCCTTCTTGCTCCCCAGTTGTCCCCATACCCTGTCATCCTGTCCCTTGAGAACCACTGCGGGTTGGAGCAGCAGGCTGCCATGGCTCGCCACCTTCGAACCATCCTGGGAGACATGCTGGTGATGCAGGCGCTAGACTCCCAGAATCCTGAGGAGCTGCCGTCGCCAGAGGTGAAGCTCCCAGAACCCCCAGCCTGGGAGGGAGGAGGGTCTGACTGGTGTCCACCACCCAGCCCTGCTCATGTCACCTCTCTGGTTCAGGACCCCTCACTTCTGCTTTAACCTTTCCCTGTTTCTCGGGTCACCTGATACCTGCCACTCATCTGTCCCTGTGCTGCCCTCTAGCTCTCTGTGTCGGATTAGACACAACCCATCCCCTTACCTTACTCAGAGCCCTCCTCACCGGGTGCTGCCCTGCCCAGCTTTGTGTCTCTGCCCACAGAGTCCCAGCCACCTGCACTCACCAAGCGCCACCTGCTCAGAATTTCAGCCCAGCGTCCCCTGCCCTTTCCTGGACCTTACGAGCCTCCTCAGCCCTCTGGCCAGAGGCCTTCCTCCCTTCCCCCAAGCCCCAGAGCATCTGATCTGCTCTCTTAAGACGTGTAACCTTTAAGCTTCTGACAGATTCTTTTCTTCCTCCCAGTGCCAAATATGTAGGAATGTTGACTCACCTTTGTGTGTGGGTGAGATTTGATTTTGTTATTAGTATGAAAATAACATACATAGGGTAAAAGAAAAACCAAACTATACAAAGGATATAGAATGAAAAAATGGGTCATCTTCTACTCAGGCTCACCCCATTCTATTCCACAATCCTTCCAGAATATTCATGTGCATACACACCTATGTACGTAACTTCTCTTTTAAATGTTACATAAAAAGGCTCATGTCATTACACGTCCTGTTCACTTCTTTCTTGAAAGATCCGTTTAGAAGAGGATCCCTTCCCTTTCAGGCCTGAGCTGTCCTGTTTGTATCTGCTGCTGCGTGGTATTCTGATGGAGGGAGGCACCCTATTAGCTGTACCTATTGATGGCCTCGTAGGTTATTCCTTATTTTTTCCTATTAGCCACATCGCTCACCTGTCTCCTTCCTGTGTCCAACCCTATCAGTCTCAGTGGTGGCTGAATGGCTGACCACCGGCTGCTGAGGGGCCGGAGGGCTTCATCTGTCCATATTGGCCTCTATAGAAGCTGAAAGGCCGGGTCCTGGTGAAGGGGAAGAAGCTACCAGCTGCACACATGGAGGACTGCCGAATTTTATCAGACAGGGAGGAGGAGGAAGAGGAGGGGGAAGAAGCTGCAGAGGTTGCAGAGCAGAGACGGAAGGTGAGCCATCCTGGGTGGACCAGTGGACTGGCAGGGGCTGAGGTTGGGATGGGAAGGGAGGTGGCACTAGGGGGCTCCAGCCAGGGGCCCCCACTGCAGCTGGTCTCCCAGGCCAAGCAGATCTCCCCGGAGCTGTCAGCCCTGGCTGTGTACTGCTGGGCCACCCGCCTGCGGACCCTGAACCCTGGCCCTGGACCACCCCAGCCCTACCAGGTCAGCTCTCTCAGTGAGCGCAAGGCCAAGAAGTTCATGCGGGAGGCAGGTAGGAGCTGGAGATTCCGTGTTTCGCGGCAGGAGGGTGGTAGGACCCTGCAGGCTCTGGAGGGTCAGGGGGTATCCTGAAATTGGTCTGAAGAGATTGAGAAGACTGTGGGGGCCATAAGAGATCAGGACCCAGAGAGGGGCTCTATTCAGGGAATGAGGGCCCAACATGGAGCCAGGCGTGGATGGAGGAGAGAGCCACGAGCAGGAGAGGGCCTGTGTCTGCCTTCACAGAGCTCACAGCCCGGTAGTAAGCTAAACATAGATGGGTAATCAGTCTGGCTATCACGGGGGCTGGGGAAGTCCGACCCGAGTGGGTGAGATCAGAGAAGTCTTTCGGGAGCAGGTGAAGCTTGAGAAGACACCTCACCTGAAGGGCGAGGAGGAAGCAGCCTGGGGAAGAGGGGAAGGAATTTCCAGACAGGAGGAACAGGTTGTATATAGGCCCAGAGGCATGACCTATGGAAGGTTCCAGGAACCCAGAGTGTGGCTGGAGGATGTGGGCAGGATGAGTGATGAGTGGCAGGGGATCAGCCTGGGGCCAGGTATTCCACGAGGGAGTCAGGAATGTGGGAATTATGGGTTGGGGCTGTAGTGCCAGGCTGTGTCCCTGCCTCTGTTTGGCTTTCGGCAGCCTCCTGAGTCCCCTCTCACTCTAGGTCAGAGGGGAGTGGGAAGCTGGGATTGGGGGAGTTCAGCCTCTGTTTCCAGGAGGCTACAGGCACTGGGCAAGGACACCCCCAGAGTCTGTCACAGTCTTGGCCCAAACTCTGCCCTAGGGAACAGCTTTGTCAGGCACAATGCTCGCCAGCTGACCCGTGTGTATCCCCTGGGTCTGAGGATGAACTCGGCCAACTACAACCCCCAGGAGATGTGGAACTCAGGCTGTCAGCTGGGTGAGTAGGGGCCACGGGGGCCACAGGAGTGGGGCAGCCAGATGCCATTAGGTAGGTGTAGCCTCTGGGCAGCCACGGGAGGGGGCCACATAGCCTTCCAGAAGATAGAAATATGCATCCTGTTAACAACAATTATTTTAAAAGCTGTTTCTATAATTTTAGAAATTTAAAAGTATGGGCACACACACCTGGCAGCCCTACTAAGTCAAGACTGACAGGGTTGGGCTCTGGGGGACACCGAGTCCTGCCAAAGGAGGGTAGCATGGTCCCTTTGGGGCTAGTTATGGAAACCCCAGGACTTCTCAGGCCCTGGCTCTGACCCAGGCCTAGCCCTGAGAGTGGGGACCTTTCTAGCACCTCAGCCCAGCCCCACCATCCAGACTTGAGATAGCAGGGAGAAGGTACAGGTGACAGTAGGATTGGGTCCCCTGGCTGCTATGACCCCCTTCCTGCAAGTCATGGTGGGGGCAGATATCTCTGACCAGATAGTAGGATGCTGGGCCTCTGTGCAAAGAGCTGTGTCCTCTCTAGCCAAGTCACCTGAAACTGGGCAGTGAGGAGAGGGCCACTAAAAGCCCCTGCTTAATCCTGTTTGTCCACAGTGGCCCTGAACTTCCAGACACCAGGTTATGAGATGGACCTCAATGAAGGGCGCTTCCTCATCAATGGGCGGTGTGGCTATGTCCTGAAACCTGCCTGCCTACGGCAACCTGACACAACCTTTGACCCCGAATGCCCTGGACCTCCCAGAACTACTCTAACAGTCCAGGTCAGCAGCGTGGACCAAGATCCAGCCTCGGGTCAGGGCTCATTCTGGAGAGGCACCAGTCTGAAGTAGAGGAAGACACAGGAGGCCAGGGCCGGCCTGGTGTGAGAGTGGCCTGAGTGTCCACACAGGCACGGTTGGCTTGCATGCAGATAGGGCCAGAGGCTTCCTGTCCTGGCAGGGGAGCAGGAGTGGGCATGGCCCCATTAGGGGCCCGGTCAAAGCTCCCTGCCTCCCTTCCCCAGGTACTAACTGCCCAGCAGCTGCCCAAGCTGAATGCTGAGAAGCCCAGCTCCATTGTGGACCCCCTGGTGCGTGTGGAGATCCATGGGGTGCCCGCAGACTGTGCTCGGAAGGAGACCAGCTATGTGCTCAATAATGGTGGGCAGGTGGGCCCATGGGTGGGAGTGGGGGACAGACACAAACAGCAGAGGAGGAAGGCACAGGGCAGGCCCTGGGGCCAACTGGGCCCTGACAACTACACCTGTGCCCTAGGTTTCAATCCCCACTGGGGCCAGATCCTGCAGTTCCAGCTGCGGGCCCCAGAGCTGGTGCTGGTGCGGTTTGTGGTAGAAGATTATGATACCACCTCCCCCAATGACTTTGTGGGCCAGTTTACACTGCCTCTCAACAGCCTGAAGCAAGGTTGGTGGAAGCTGGTAGGGATGGAACAGGATGGGGTCCCAGCCTCAAGCCCTGTTCACCTTTGACCCTTGACTTCCCCATGTGGCCCTCCCTGAACCAGGCAGGAGTTGGGTCCAAGGATCTGATGCCTGGCTGCTGTCCCTACAGGGTACCGCCACATCCACCTGCTTTCCAAGGATGGGGCATCACTGTCCCCTGCCACGCTTTTTGTCCACATCCGCATCCAGCGCTCCTGAAGGACTAAAGAACCACCCCAGGGTTCTGCCGGTACCAGTCTGCACAGAGCCCTCTCTTCCCCTGGAGCAAGGACTAGTGGGAGCAACAGTCCCTCCAGCGCTCCCACCTGGCCGGCTCAGCAGCTGCTGACTTCACTGGGTGCTGAGGGCTACCCAGCCCCTCCTGGGCCACTAGCAGGGGATCTGTGCCCTTAAGACACTCACTCGACATCAGTGGGCTCCAACCCTGGGGTCTTGAGATGGCTCCAGCTCCTCTGGTCCTCAGCCCATATCCTCATCGTGACTTATAAGAAGGCAGGCCTGTAGCTGTCAGGAGACTTGGGAAGCAGGACACCTTTAAGCCCTCAGCCCCACAGAGCTGTCCCCCTATCCCCCCACCCCAGGCATTAGCCTACCCTAAAGCCCTCCAGCCCCCAGGCTTTCCTGGCTGCCTCCTCCTGCTCTCCAACCTGAGCTTCTCCTCCCTTGGCTTCACTTCCTGGAGCAAGAAGGGAGTGTTGAGGTGGAGTCCTGGGGAAACCTGGCAGTAGGTTTGTAACTTGTCACAGAAGAGCCCTGGAGAGGGGCTGGGGCTGTAGCTCAGTGGAGAGCGCTCGCCTAGCATGTTCGAGGCCCTGGGTTTAATCCTCAGGACCACTAAAAAACTATTAAAAAAACAAACAAACAAAAAGCCTTGGAGAGGGCAGGGAGAGTGTCTGTTTTGAAAAATAAAGAAGCAAGTTTCCCTTACCACCCCCATGCCATAGCACCTCTGAACCACAACACTGGCCCCGAGGGACGGCTGCAGCGAGAGCCCCAGCAGGGCTTGGACTGTCTAAGATAGCCTGGAGTGGCTGTGGGAGATGCCATGGCTCAAAATAGCTCTGACCGCTGCGCTTGACTTAAAAATCTGTCTGAAGACACTAATTCACAAGGTCACCTACTCCCCTACCACATACCAGTGACCTTAAATGGGGCACAGGGCAGTACTCTGAGGGAACCCCACTTTCCAGGCTCAGCTGGGTTCAGGACCCATCTGCTCAGTTGAGCACACCCCAAGAACAGGCAAACGGCCTCACAAATGAAAGTGTGGAAAGTGGCAGCGCTCTAGGCCACCTCTGTAACAATGCTGGGAGAGGAAGCAATATACGGGAGGTCAGGATCCAGAGAAAACCTGGGGCTCACACCTGTCAAAAGAAGGAGTTTATGGGACCATGGAGCTGTGGTATTTTAGTTTCCACCAGGCAACATCACCTCTCAGCTTGTGTCCCATGAGGGGATGTGGTATCCTGACATTCTGGCAGGATGTAGTGCCTGTATCCTCCTGTGAGAAGCCACTCTGACTACCAAACTGCTTGATGCTCTTATGCTGTTACTCCTCTGGAGAACCTGGCTCTGTCCTGGTTCCTCTCTAGTGGTGAGAAGAGCCAAGTATGTGCTGGAAGAAGGTCTTCCAAACCTGGCCTAGTATCATGGTTCCTGGGGGCCTTTATTATCACCCTTGCTCTAGCCCAGCCCCATGCTTCATCTGTTTTTACTGCCACCTGCTGACCAGAGGAATACCAGGAGGGCAGATCGATTTATTCAGCTGCTTCCTTTATTAGAAACACGTGAGATGTACTGAGCAGAACAACAATGCATTTGGTATTTCCTCTCCACCCCAGAAATGGATGCCCCCTACAGCCCAAGAAAAACCAAGACAAAAAGGTGAAGCTTTCCCTCTCTGTTCCCAGATGCAGCCCTGCCTGCCAGCCAGTCAATGTTTTTGAGTTTAATTATTAAATGAAACTGTCCTAAATAGCCTTGCCCTGGTACAGTCTATTTGTAGGCATGCCTTTGCTTTACTGCTAGGCAAAAGTGAGGCCTTGGGTCTCCCTGATTCTGGGGCAGGGAGGCCAGGCCTCAAGAAGGCTGCCTCCAAGAGACACTCCTGCCTCCTTCCCTGACCTGATAGTCCTAGATCACAGTTCTATGAAACAGTCCAAGGCCTCAGGTTAAATTGCTCGTCATCTTTGGGGAAAGAATTCTAGACCATGAGATATCTGCCTTTGGACTTCAGAGACCCAGTAAGTTGTAGGCAATGGCAGTTAGTTGTAGGCAAGGCCTGAAATTTTCCATTAAAAAAGGGTGTTGGAGTAGCTTGGTGTGGGCCAGCCTTCAGACATCAGCATCTTCAGAAACAGGCACATGTGGGGAAAATGAGCCTTATGTAGGCCCCAATTCAGAGTTAAGGCCTCCTTTCTATCCGGCTCTCTCCCTACAGAGTCAGAGTCAAATAGAGTCAATCCAGAGACAGGAGGTAAAGGTCATCTTCAGAATATGGCAGCCAGGAGGACTAGGTGGCAGAAGGTGGTGGCCAGGCCCAGAGAGGTTTTCCAACATGGCTGCCTGAGCAGGTCAGCTTGGAGGTGCTGTTCTTCCCTTGTTTGTTTCAAGTCAGTCATGGTGCCACCAAGGCTCCTATAGGAGGTACTGAACCCTCTCTTCTGATGATGCTCCCTGGCCTCAAATTCCAGAAGGGGTTGAGTGAAGAACCCAGGGTCTAAGTTTAATCAGAAATGAAACTCAACAGTAGCCCTGAGCTGTCTCCTGCAGACCTAGACAGGTCCCCACCAGGGGAAAACAGCCGAGTCCCAGGAGCAAGTGACCTGGTTTTGGGGAGGGAGAAGCTGGAGTCTTTGCCAAGAGATCTGTTTCTTCCAGAGCAGCCACTGGGGACTCAATATTCCCATTCCATGACCAGGTCAACCAAAGCAAAGCTCACTCAAGATTTGTGTACTCCAAATCTTAGGGGCAACTTGAGCTGTGACTTGGCTCAGAACTGATCAAGATTAAGACAGGGCATCTTTCCAACATTCTAAGTCTCCTCTAGGTAGGAAAGACCTGAATACTTTGTTCTTTGACTTCTGAGGGGTCTGATCAGGGTTAACTGCTCTGGTACTTGGGGCACTGTGTCTACTGTCTGCAAGTCTGGAAGGCAAGCCTCCACCTCTCCGACTCCTCCTGTCTGTGAGATTCAGTATGCTTCACGCCAAGAATGGCAGCTTCTTTGGTCTGGGTATCTTGGAGTCAAGGAGTCAAAGGTCAGCCACTTTCGCTGGTGCCTGCAGTTTGCAGCACAGGATAGTGGGAAGAAGGGAGCCCCTAGAAACCTGATAAAAATCCACCACAGTGGAACTGCAGCAGTAGTCTGCAGAGAGCAGACGGCACTCCCACGGTGGTACAGCTCCCATCCCCAGCAAACAATTTCCTCCAGTTTTGGAGACTCTGCAGAATTAGGTTCTGGCAAACCACACAAAAACCCATGGCTTGAAGCAAACCTCTGTTATCCTACAGAATGGCTTCAGTTTGTGCACTGACGCTAAGTCTGGCTCCTGGCTAAGGCTCCCTACAAGAGGCCAAGAGGTGAAAGCAGCAAGAAATCCCCCCGCCACACATTATGCTGTCTACCCAGGACTTTTTCCTAGAGCAATTTATGTGGAAACTAGATGTGGGCTGCTGACGGTTCCACAGCCCAATCTTCCACAGGCCACTTGGCTCAACACCACTGAAGAATGTCTACGTGGACAGCCATGTGACCAGGGGCTTGATCACTTTTGGAGAAACTGGCAGCATCTATCATAACCACCACAAAAATCCACAAAATAGCATCAGTGAAAATTAGACTCAGACAATGGCTACATGGAAACCATTTCTGTGGCCAATATCTGCCTCTAATCACCACCTCTTGCTGCCACTGTAGGTTGTGTGTCCTAAAAAAGACACAGTAAGAAATGGCTAGTGGGCTGAAGAAGGCACAGGCCAGGGGCTGGTGGCTGAAGGAGTCTGGGTATTGGCCCCATGCCATCCCTGCCCAGCCACCCTGGGGACAGCAGGGTGCTTACTCTTGGCTCTCTGAGATGAGTTAAGCACGATTTGCACTGATATGGTCTCTACCAAGTCCCAGACACTATAAGGAGATTTAAGGTCCCCTTCAAACTGCCAGTCACCCCAGTCATAGAAAGGCAAAGTCTCACAGGGGATGCATCCCTGCAAGGCTGGCAACAAGAGCTCTTTTAAATACTTGACAGGATAATCTCCTACAGGGAGCAGGTCAAGGGGAGGGAAGAAGGGACTCAATGAATGAAACCTGCTTTCATGATTGTCCCCACTGCTCAGTATTAGAACACAGCTTCACCCAGCTGCACCTGCCAGCCTGTGACATACGAGTCCTCTAGAGTTGGCAGGGTCCCTTCACCTTCCCTCCCTGCTCAAGCCAGTCAGTCACTGTAGCTGATTCCAAAGGGAAATGGAATAAAGTTCCCCAGATCCTCTTTTTCCTGCTCCCCCAAAAAAAGCCTCTGAAGGAAGAAACTGTGCCAACATTTCTGTCTGCCACTGTCCCTGGGTTCTAATTTTAAGGAATGACTGGATTCAGCTTTTCATTAGAGACCAAACATCCTCGCACATTTGGAACATGAAAGATATTTAAAATATTTATATATATATAATATATATATACTTTTATTATTCACCCGTTAACTCCATAATATGCCAATCGCAAGCTAGTTTTCAGCAGTTACATTCCCTTGATCACGGCTGCATGAGGATGTGATTAAGTGGAAAACAGGGAGACCAGAGACACGGCCAGAAGTGACTTCACGCAGCCTACGCCATTGCAATACAATTGTCAAGTTCACTGGCGGTTTGGTAAAGCCGGTTCAGTTCTGTTCCCTTTGCCAGGGATTCTCACGTTTGTGAAAATTAGACCAACAAGTGGTAGGGTTCCATTTCCTGGTTTGAATTCTCAGTGGCTTTATCCAGAATCTCACTGGCGACTGGTTACTGTAACACCAGCCCGACCTAGGAGTCAACAGGGAGAGGCAGAATTGAGTTGACAGTGCCCAGGAGTCTCCTGCCTCCCCACTGTCCTGAAGTTCTGGCCCATTGAGGCCACAGAGCATGGCCTGTGCCATTTGAGTGCTCACATGAAGCCGAGGACTCTCACCCAGCCTCAGCACCAGGCTTCCATTTCTATCAGATCCTTCCAGTGATGTGGTTTCCTGAGGAACACTGGGCCAAAGGCTCCCTCCAGCTCACAGGACAGTGTTTTGTAAATGCTGACCATACCCATGCCCCTGAGCTTCCCAGAGGAATTGGAGGACAAAGGGCTAAGGAGGGGCAAGGGTGGCAGCCCAGGACAGGACAGCCGATCAACAGACCCTAATCTCCATGGGAAACTCCACTTTCATGGTTTTCTTGGATGGTGCAGAACACCCTGCCCCAGCCAGCCAGATGGTCCAGCTGGCTGGGAGAGACACCACAGATAACCCTCCTGATCCCATGAGGCTCTAGTGCCTGGCCCCCTGCCATTCTCACCAATCACTGAGAGGGGAACACTGACCTGCTGGTATGGCTATCAGAAGGAACAGATATTTCAAGGGCCCAAAAACTAGCTGACAAGGACCCTGACCGATGCCACATCTCAGATTTATGGGCCTGTTCCTGCTGGACGCACTAGCTACCTAATTGGCAGTCCACATGTGGCTACACCACACATACCTTCTCGGCCCCCATGCTGGGGCACTTCCAATTGTAGAGATAATACTGCAGGTTGCCATCCCCTATGCCAAACTTGAGCTTCTCCAGGAACGTTTTATTCTCCATGAGATCCAGTGCATTGAACACGTCGAACCCTTTCTTCAGGGTGACAGGAGAAATGAGAACAGGTGAGGACAGCGCAAGGCTGCCTACTTTCCTACCCACTCTGCTGTCGCCTCAAAACTGTTCTAGAGGGCTGGGGTTGTGGCTCAGTGGTAAAGCACTTGCCTAGTGTGCATGAGGCACTGGGTTCAACCCCCAGCACCACATTAAAAAAACAAACAAACAAAAAAAAACCACAACTAAATAAACAAAATAAAGGTATTGTATCCATCTACAACTAAAAATATTAAAAAACAAAAACAAAACTGTTCTAGAGCTAGGCAAATTACAGCCTGCCTGTAATGCCAGCCACTCAGGAGGCTGAGGCAGGAGGATCCCAAGTTCAAGGCCGACCCCAGCAACTTAGTGAGGCCCTGTCTCAAAACAAAAATAAAAATAAAAAGGGCTGGGGATATGGCTGGGTTTAATCCCCAGTACCTCCCCACCCCTCACCTCCAAAAAAGTTCTAGAAATAGCCACAGAATAGGATTCTGTCAGATCTCTGGCTGTGTTTTGGGTTAGATCCAAACTGCAGCTAGCGCCTGGCTCTCCAGGTGTGCTTTCCAAGACAGTCTTAATGGCACCCTCAATATGGCCTCTATTCAGTTGTCCCTCTGAGTATTCACAGCATACTCAGTGTCCAGGCCACTTCTCCTGCTATGCCTTCCTGAAAACACTCCAGTAATTTCCACAGTCCTCTCTGGAAACCAAGCTCAGAGCCCCTTCCTCTGGGAAGCTGGCTTGTATCAGCTTCCTTACTCTCTGGCTATCAGACTCTTAGGCTCAGGTACACACAGTGATGGTATGATACCTCAGTGCTCCTTTAAGCTGGTGAGGACTCACTTCCCCAATTTCACTGATTGGAAGCTCTCTTGGCGTAGGGGCTGGGCTCAGTGCAGGAGGGCACTGGTACCACAAGACTGAGAGCCAATGACTACCTATTACCCACGCTCGCCAGTCAGCTATTCCAATCACCTGCTCAGGAGGAGCCCATTCTGCCCTTCCCACACTGGGAAAGCTGGAAGAATCCCACTATCCCAAAGCAGGCTGGCTATTGGCACCAGCTACAAAAATGAAACTCACAGGAGTTCAGTGCCCCCATTTCAGACACATCTGATTCCCTCCTAATTTTGAATTTTGAGCTTGAAAACTGCTAGCACCCCACTTAAGAGGAAGGTGAAGGGGCTCAAAGCCTCCCAACCCAGATGCAGCAAGCTCCAGGGAGCTATGCTCACCACTGTTTCACTGCCCTCCCCCCAGGATCTCCCAAGACCCTCTGGTCTGTTCCTCACCATTTTGGCTAGAACAAGGGCATCACTCATGAGGTCTAGAAGAGGGGTCTGGGTGTGGACGTTGTAGAAGGAATATGCAGCTTTTAGACTCTTGTGGGTTGGATGGTTCATGATGGTGGAAGGAAGCGTATAAAAACTCAGGAAATCCGTCACCTCACCATTTGCATTCTGAAGGGAAGACAATAAAAAGAGGCAGTGTCATACATGCACAGTGACACCGTGGCCCAGAAACAATACGTTCTCCATTACACGCACACTACCTTCAGGCAGCCCTGCCCCTCTAACTGAATGAGTGGAAAATGGAACAGGATATGCATGAGAGGAAGCATTTGGCTGAGGGATCGTGAGGACAGAATCAGGCTGGACTGTGGGCTGAACTACTGGCTCTCCTTGCCTGCTGGGCATCATCAGGGATCTCTTCTTGTGGCCTACATCCCCGAGACTGCACTACTTTAAGCAGGACAAGCAAGGAATCAGAGGCTCTTCTAACTGACCGAGAGGGGCTTGGTGCGCTATTCTGTCATCAGGGTGGATGTGGTTGTAGGAACAACAACCTACAATTCCCTGTATTTCAAGGGAACCAAACATGGAAGGTTCAAGAAGCCTCAGGTGCCAAAACTTGGGCCCTGGGAACCTACCTGGCTGCTTCAAGGGACTGCCTCTCTAGGAACCGCTTCCAACTCACCTCCACCACGAAAGTGTCAATGATATTCTCCTGGGGGTAGAACCAGTGCTCCACCTCCTCCTGACTCATGACTGGCGTGAGGTGAAACTGCTTCAAGTACCTTGTGAGGAGCTGGTGCACTACGGGAATGTCCTTTTTTTCCATTGGTCGCAGCCCAGCTGTCTTGGGAGTCTGGAAGGAAGATGAAGAGATGGTATCAGATGTGTCTGTCTCCCAGCCCCTCAAGAGAGACTCCTTGGTCATTCTCAGCAACTCCCCTTACACCCTGGGCCTTTCTATTCAGGTCCAAGTCCTGCCCTTTTAGGATCTTCTAGCCCTTTCCCATCTTGTCCTGGCTGCCATCCAGGCTGAGGCTGTTGCATCAGTATGTCATCCACATGGCCCCAGGCTGTCCTCCTAATATGACAAACTTCCCATAAAGTCTTCCACCTTCCAGGCCAGCTGGCCCCTCTGGCTAGACCTTCCATCCATCTAGCCCAGCAGTTCTCAAAGCAGGCAATGTTGCCCCCAATATCTGGTGACATTTCTGGTTGTCATGACTGAGATGCTACTGACATCTAGGGGCTAAAAGTCAGAGATGCCATTAAATATCCTACACTGCACAAGACAATCCTCATGACAAGGAACTATGCAGCCCAAAATGTCCACAATTGACATGATCGAGAGAAACTCTGTTGGCTCCCTGGATGTGCTGGGGGCTGGCTCTTCCATTATCTCCCTTAGAACAAGACAGTACTGCTCTAGGGCCTCAAAGAAGCCCTCCTCTGAGCATCCATGCCTCCTCACACTGAACCACAGCTGCCATCTTCCTACTACCCTCACTGTCCCTCTTCTATAGACACAAAGCTCATCACATACAGACCCTAGGGCCCAGCCTGGTCTGGCCACTCAGAGGCCACAGCATCAGCAGTATATAAGCAGGACACTGCTGCAAGATGAACTCAGAAGAAAAAATACCCAACTTCAGGGTTTTCAACTCAAATTATTATTCTACCCTATAGATGCTTTTTCTTTAAAAATTGTTTTTTAAAATTTTTTTAAATTTTTTGATACTGGGGATTAAACCCAGAGGTGCTTTACCACTGAGCTACATCCCCAGCCCTTTATATTTTTAAAGAGGGTCTCATTAAGTTGTTTAAGGCCTTGCTAAGCTGCTGGCCTCAAACTTGCAATACTCCTGCCTTAGCCTCCTGAGTCACTGGGATTACAGGCGTGCACCACCACACCCAACTGTACAGATGCTTTTTCTTGAAAAATGCTTCAGTGGAAGGAAACCACATGATCCTATGGAGCAAATATTGGAGCTGATAGACCATCCCCGGAGGCTCGATACACAAAGATGTGATCTAGCCAAAGTGAAAACTGGTGGAATTATGGTTGATATGCCTATTGCTGTGTGGTACAACTGCTTCCCAGGACAGGAGTTGCTTTTAAAAGTTCAGTTCTGGGCCTCTGCTCTCCAAAACTGCTTGTAGCCCTGATCTCTCTAGGGAACACTTAGCAACCTCATTCTACATGGCAGCTCCCACAGTGACACCTCACACACTGAGCCGAAATTACAGCCACACTAGGTTCTTGCAGTGAAGTGGGGAGATCCAGACATTCTCCTGGCTGCTCTCTGCCTGCCAGGAACACGGGGCACACCGGCCATAATGGGGGGAGAAGACACCTACCATGGCCCTCAAATCTGTTTTTTGCAGTGTCTAACTATACCACAGTGGTATCTCAAGAGAGGACACTAATGACCCCAATCCAGTGGTGGACTAATCTCATGAAAGGATGATCAATACCATTTGGTAGCTGATGAATTCAGGTAGGCAGCACTCTGAGAAACAGGCTCTCAATAATTTTTGCAGACTAACAGCTGATTGGAAGCATTCTGAGGAAAGAGAAGGGGTTTCAAGAATTCAGGATCCTGAAGCCAGGCACAACTGGAGGGAAGGAACATTTGTTTCTTTGGGAAACCAGGTCTATTCAGACCCAGGATAGAAAATTCACTTGTAATAGGCTGCCCAGTCCTTCAGTGGCAAATATGGGCGGGGGTGTTGGGATTAAAAATCCTGGGTTTCCCTCAAGCTTAGATCACCCCTCCTTTACTTGATTTGACAGAGGGAAGGACACTCAAGAGCTGGGGTCTGGAATGTGTGCAATGAATATGAAGGATCGGTAAGTAGACTGATCAATTTATGCTTCATTTAGGCTAAAATTATACAGGACAGATGTTCTCTAAGCCTATCAGCACATGGCACAGAAGCCAATCCAGGCACAGACTCAGGAGGACTGAGAAAATCAAACTAAAATAAAACTTTGCTAAGGCTGGGCATAGAGGCACATGCCTGTAAGTCCAGCTACTCAGAAGGCAGAGGTAGGAAAATCACAAGTTCAAGGCCAGCCTGGGCAACTTAGTGGGCCCTAAGCAACTTAGTGAGACCGTATCTCAAAATAAAAAATAAAAAGACCTGTGGATGTGGCTTAGTGGTAAAGCAACCCTGGGTTCAATCCCCAGCAGCAAAAACAAAAACCAAAAAAATAAACCCCAGAAATAATGGAAATCTGAAGACTATGGGCTGGCTCACTTTTATGATAAGAAGAGCCCTCCCCGCTGCCCCCCAGCTCAGCTCCTTTCCTGCCAAGGCCAGACTCTCCTGCCCCTGCCCACCCCAGGGTACCACTGGCCTCTGGCAGTCGGTAGAGCTTCATGGTGCGCTGCATGGTCATATTTCGGCTCAGGTGGGAAAACTTCACTTCAATCAGCTTCCGTGGGTTTAGGGACCGATGCCAGTACCTGTGGGGACAAAAATGTCCTGTCCTCAGGGGATTCTGGCCAGTGCAATTAGAACTGTAGCAGGGTGACCTCCAGATGGCCAGCAGATGGCGTGAGAGACAAGTCAGGCCCCACTTGGGCTGGGCTAGCACAGGTTCCAGCCTCTCCAAGAGGATGCAGAACGGCCATAGCTCCTCCTAGCTTTTCTTTCTCCCTATTTTTCTTTCTCAATTTAAAACGTCATTCCTTTGTAACAGCAGTTGTCTGGGGAGAACAATCCTCATTCCTGGAATCAAGTCAATGGGAAAGATTCATAGTCATGCCCAGAAAACTGGCACATGCTTGCCCTTTTCCTTTTTCCTCATCTACCTTTACCTGGTATTTTCACTTCTCTAGCTCTTTAGGCAGACATTGTTAACTTCAAAGAACTTTATATGGCGGAGTTCTCCTTGGATCGCAAGGTATCAGACAAGCTCTCTTTGGCTAACACAATACTCAAAACAAAACTGAGCCAACTAATAAAAAATTTTAGGACATTTTCCTTAAAAATCCAGGTTTGGCCTCTTCCTTAAAAACAAAAAGAAAGCTATGCATGGGGTCACACACCTGTAATCCCAGCGACTCAAGAGGCTGAGGCAAAGGGATCACAAGTTCAAGGTTAGCCTCAGAAATTTAGCAAGGCTCTATCTTAAAATAAAGAAAGAAAAAGGGCTGGTGATGTAGCTCAGCGGTAAAGTGTCCCTAGGTTCAACTCTTGGTACAAAACAAAACAAAAACAAAAATATGGCCAGGAAAAGGGGACACACCTATAATTCCAGAGACCTGGAAGGCTGAGGCAGGAAGATTCCAAGCTTAAGGCCAGCCTCAACAACTTAGCAAGACCTCTCTCAAAATAAAAGGTAAAAAGCGCTGAGGTACATAGCTCAATGGTAGAGCACACCTGGGCTCAATCCTAGTACTGCAAAACAAAAACAAAAACTCCCAGCAGACTGACTCCCCTCACCTCTAAATGCAGTAACCAGCAGGAGCTGAATAGCTAACTCTTCATTCCAGTCTGCTATCCCTATACCTCCCCTCTGACTCCTCTGTATTCCCCCAATCCCCATCACATCAGACACTAGGGCCCTAAGACACTCCTGGAACACACAAGGAGCAGAAATGAATCTGACAAAGCTCAACTAGAGCTGGGGTACCCACATTTCTAGGATCTTGCAAGAAGAGAATTTTACCTGCAGGTGCCAACAGGCTTTGGCAACACTACCCCGGCAGTATAAACAGCTTGGAAAATGCCTTCCAGGTGAACCCGCCGGGTTATCTCTCGGATTAGGACTGGAGCCACCCTCTTGGAGCGCAGCTTCTTGTGGACACACAGGAAGTTGATCTCCACCATCTTCTTCTCTCTGAAGGAGGAGGGGAAGTGTAGGTAGCAAAGTTTTTAATGGGGAAAGTCATGGCAACTCTTTCAAGCATGTGGAACCACACCTGAAGGGGGCTTCAGCACAGGTGTGTATTCTGCGGCCACCCTCACTTGGTTAGTACTGGGGTCCCTCCCGCAACTCCATCAGTTTCTATACAAACTCCACTTCCAAAGGAAAGTGGGAGCCAAGCAAAGACCCTATCAGAAGACATCACCAGCATCTCCCTTGGAATCCCCAAAAGCAGCCTGGAAAATTCCACCTGTACCACACAGGTAAGCAGCACAGGGAACCCCACAGAGAAGTCAAGGCTATTCTAGGACCTCAAGGGTTCTGATTCCCACAAGAATCCTCTAACTCTGTGAGTCAGAAGACTGGTTGTGATAGTGCCAGAAAAAGTAGAGTTGGAAAGCTCCAAAGACCACCTCAATGTGGGTCATGCTGGCTTTGGTTTACTTCTGAAGCAGTTCAGGTAAATCACCATGTTGACTGCTGGAGTGCAGGAGCAGGTGGGCTCTTTCCAGCCCAAATCATAGATAAGGGACCCAGCCAAAACTCAGAGCAAAACACATGGTTCCTATAATGAGTTTCCATGCCTGGTATCTAGGTTCTCCCCTTTATGGGAGAACTGTAGCTTTCTCCTCCTCCTACTCAGACCAAGATGGTAGGGGTGGGGTCGGGTGGGGATGGGTGCTGGTGCTTACGTGTCATAGATGTGGATGTTTGCTGGGATGGCGCTAATGAACCCAACCAGTTTCCGACTTGAGACCACTCGAACCCCGCAGTGCCACTGGGGGAGCCAGCCAGGTGGCCGCAGAGCCCTGGAAAAGAGAGAAGAGCTAGGGCTGTGGTGCTACCTGTGGCAAGTTGGATGGCTATTTGGGCTCCACAGCATGTTTGGTTCTACCCTGGTGCTACTTTCTCCCTAGAGATGAGTAGCTGAATTCTTTTTAGGGTCAAGCTTTCCAGGGCACAAATGGAATCAAGTCATAGCCACTTCTCACTCTCAAACCACTTGGCCTTACTCACCCAATCCAGGGCTGTCATACTGAAGATTCCATGCCTGATTTGTGTTCATTATGACAGCCTGAATCAGAGGACTGGCCTCTTCAGTTTAGAGGGCAGTGAGTGTCATGGTTGGGAGCTGACTGTGGTACCCCTAGAGCTCTCACTTTCCCTCTGGGCTCTGCTCCTCTTTCGGCTTGTTCATTTTTCCTTTGTCTCCCCTTGTAGGCAATCCCTCTCTAGTTCAGCCTCATGCATTTATCTTCCTGGATATTGAACATGGTCAGCCAGGTAGACAGCTCAGCCAGGCAAAGCCATTTTTATACAATTGAGCATGCTCAGAAACTGGTTAGAAAATGATCCTCCTTTAAAAAAAAAAAAAAATCTTAGTAGGTCTCATTCATCCTTCTCTTGTTGCCTAAAGTAATCATACAGCAGATTATCTTTTCATCTGCAAAAATCTACCTCACCCAATCTTTTTTTTTTTAGTTGTAGATGGACACAATATCTTTATTTTTATTTTTATGTGGTGCTGAGGATTGAACCCAATGCCTATCACGTGTGAGGTAAGCCTTGACCACTGAGCTACAACCCCAGCCCTCAATCTTAAATTAGGTTTCAATTCTAAGCTCCACTGAAAGCAAGTCTCCTTTGAAATCAGGAACTTAAGAAGAACACAGTAATTTGCCACTCAAAAGTTAGTTCTTGGCAGGGATAAAACTCTGGTGCACTGTGATTGTTCTGTTCTCTGCTTTGCCTTTGAGAACTGTAAGAGATTCTGGAACAGAGACCAGACCTTCACTAGACATCAAACATGTTGATGCCTCGATCTTGGACTTCTCGGCCTCTAGAACCACAAGAAATAAATTACTACTGCTTACAAATTAAAAAAAGAAAAAAAAAAATCATAAGAAAGCCCTTACAACTCACCACAAAAGAAACTCTGGGGAATAATCAAATCGGAACATGTTGTCATCATCTTCCACATAGTTCTCATTCAGTAGAGTATATAGTTCTTTCAGCTGTAGAGAAATAAGGAGCTCACTGCAAGGTATGATGCCAGGTGGGGGACAACTCCAATAGTGTGTGGCTCTAAGCTTCACAGAAGGATGCATAAACCTCTCATCTCACAAATCCTTTTCACCCCAGGCATGGCAGGGACTCTTTTGGAACAAGTTGTAAGGGGAAACTGAATCACTGAAGTGTGGAGTCATACAGTTAAGTACACAGAGTGGCAGACAAGAATGTTATTTAATCAAATGACTGTTCCATCATTTTGATCTATCAACAATGGGGAGCCATTGGTCTTTACCTTTGTGAAAATGCTATGGAGAGATGATTCTCAGGGTTGATTAAGGAATTACTCCCAGGAGAGTTACTGCCAATTTTTTTTACCATGTCTGGTGCCCAATCAAATACCTCTGACCCTTTTTTTTTTTTCTGCCTTGAGCAGCTGTTGTCTCTATCTGTTGACCCAAGTTTGCTATAAAAAAATTCTGTTCATGAATTGGTCACGATGGAGCTGCCTATAGTTCCAGCTGCTTGGGAGGCTAATGCAGGAGGATAGCCTGGGCTCAGGAGCTGGAGGCTATAGTGTGCTATGCTGACTGGGTGTCCACATCAGGTGTCAGCAGTGGGACTATGCCTGCGAATAGCCATTGTACCTTCAGCCTGAGCAATAGAGCAAGACCCTGTCTTTGTTTCTCTCTCTGTGTGGCACTGAGGATTAAACTTATGGGTGCCCTACCACTGAGTTATATCCCTAGGCCTTTTTGAGACAGGGTTTGGTTATGTTGCCCAGGATGACCTTGCACTTGGGATCTTCCTGCCTCAGCCTCCTGAGTTGCTAAGATTATAGGTGAACACCACCACACACAGATAAAAATATAAGACCCTGTCTTAAAAAAAAAAAAAAAAAAAGAAGAAGAAGAAGAAAAGAAAAATCTGTTTATATATTTTCATCATTCTCTTTACAGAGGAAACAGAATTCCTCATGTCAAAAAAGGAAGAATAAAGAAATTTTGGATTGTGCAGAGGGCAGTGAGGGGTGGGGTGGGGCTGTGGGATGGGAAGGACAGTAGAATGAGACAGACATTATTAGCCTATATACATGTATGATTACACTACTGGTGTGACTGCACCATTTTCAGCTAGAGCAATGAGAAGCTATGCTCCATCTGTGTACAATGTGTCAAAATGCATTCTACTGTCACATATAATTAGAACAAATTAAAAAAATAAATAAAGTAAAATAAAAGAATATAATCATGCACATAATAAAAAGTAAATTAAAAAAAAAAAAAAAAAAAAGAGAAGCTCTGGTGGAAAGGGAAGGAGAGTTCTTCAGGCAGCAGCCCCAGGTCATCAGTAAAGAGAGAGACAAGAATAAGACAATGAAATGAATGAACAAAAAACAAAGAGAGAGAAAGAAAAAGGACATTGGGGAACCATAGAGGGTAACTTTCAACTTGTGAGAAATGCTAAGTGTTATTTTTGTGGAGTCTTAGGTAGGCCCTAGGAAACAAGAGATAGGGTTCTATTCAGCCCTCCTTGGCTCAGTTCCAAGAGTCTCCAGGAAAGTCTGTATAATCACTGTCCTACCCACAGGTCCCAGGTCTACTCACCACACCACGGTCCCCCAGGTCCAAGGCATCCCAGGTGAAGCCCTGGGGCAAGGTATAGGGCTCCTGGCGGATGTTGTCTTTGTCAGGTTCCACAGGACCATGGGTGTTCACCACTTCACCTGGAAGAACAGTCATGAGCCTTGCCCTCTGCTCCTATCAGGGTGGGCTTTAGCGGAAGGTGAGGGAGGGGCTCAGCTCAAAAAGTGACCAAAGCAAATTCCTCTTCTCCCTAGAAGCCCTACATCTGAAGAACATTCTGTGCTTGGCAACTGAACACACCCCTCCAGCTACCCTTGGCCTTTAATTGAAGGCCAATGAAGGGCAAAACAATTACTGGGATCTAAGGTGGCTCATTTTTGGAAATCCTTTTAAATCTCCCTTGGGTTCCTGGATGACAAACATTTATCTTTTACTAATCTGGCTTCCTGCCTCCTGGTTGGTGAAAAGAGTACTGAGTTGATTTGTAAGGCGTTGCAACAAGGCTGCCTTTGTGTCAACAGCAAAGGACTGGGCCCGTTCCTAAAGCCAGATGATAGCTTTTAGGCGCCAGGCTCAATTCTGGCCCTGCCACCCATGGCTTGCAGCACTGTGGGCCAGTTAACTGCTGTTGCCAACTCAGGCCCTTGGTGGTCAGATCCTACAAGTGCCTTTGGGCTGAATCACTGAGCATGCACAGTGCTGCCAGGAAGTCAGCCTCTGACACATCTCCACCCTGGCCAGTTGTCCCTCCTCTATGGGGAGTTGGGGTGGGAGGCCTGGAGATCAAGGAGAGGGACTAGAATTAGATGAGGCTGGAGAAGAAAGCAGGGCCAGTCATGGAAGGCCCATACTCCAGGGGCTGGACTTTATCCTTAGGGCCCTGAGATAGTCTTAATGGGCTTTTAAAGGGGTACCAGAGGAGGGGTGAGGTTAGGGTGACATCTTCAGATCTGCATTTTATAAAGAACACTCATTAAATGCTTGTCAACTGACAATACCAACAAAAACTACACAGTGTTTGAATGGTAAGCCTCCATCTATCTATTGATAAACCAGCTGTGTAAGCTGTGATGTTAGGTTAAGTGTATTCAGTACATTTTTGACTCATGATACCTTTAGCTTATAATAGATTTATTTGGATATAATCCATCGTTAAGTTGAGAAGCACCTGTATGTATGCTCCCTACCTCAGCAGCTGAATCTCCTAGGGTCCAGCCACATTTCTTCCCTCTTAATCTTTGGCTGGCCCTGCTCACCCCCTCTTCAAAGAATGCACTGTCAAGTCTCACAGTGTTTCTGGAGGGCAGTAGTAACAAATACAAACTGATGGTCACTTTCATTTAGTGTTAGAATGTGACTTACTTTTTTTTTTTTATGAAACTGGGCACTGAACCCAGGGGTACTCTATCACCAAGCTTTATCCTCAGCCCTTTCAAAAACTTTTTGAGACTGAGTCTTGCTGAGCTGCCCAGGCTGGCCTCAAACTTGTGATCCTCCTGCGTTAGCTTTCCCGAATCACTGGTATGACAGGTTTGTGACACTGTGCTTGCCTTCATTACAGCTTTTTAAATGACTGCTGAGGTGCTGATAAAACTTAAATATAGTATTACAGAAGCTAACCCACCGGTGCTAAGTAAAATGTCACATTAAGTAAGTGTGCATCAACAAGAAAAAGAGGAGGAGGGGGGAGACTCTCCATTCTGGGACTACACATTTGCCCAGACGAATAAGACAGTAGCTCACAAAACTACCCATGGGCAGACATCCCCAATTCATCATGTGCCAATACATTGCTTTTCTTTGTAGATTTATATTGGATGATGATGGACTAAAAGAATTATTATATTTCTCAGTGTGTGCTGCTGTGAAACGATGTTCTTTGAACAATAATTTCTATACTCCTTTTAAAAAAATGACTCAAAAAATAACCACCAAGGAACTCCAGGACTATATTGCCCTCCCTCACAAATTCAGCATGGAACACAGCTAGGACACATTCCTCATCCTCACCTGGGAAAGAAAGCACACACATACCTAATTTAGGGACAGGCTGTGTATCCCAAAACTGGTAGCTTCGCTTGCTAGCCTCCTCCATGGTTTTGGCAGGTCCTTGACCCACTGAGAATAGTTCAATGGCCTTCTGTATTTCCTGGATCCTCTCTGCTGGCAAAGAGTTCATCTGGGAAAGACAAAGTTTGAGAGAGAAAAGACCTATTGTGTTAGTAAGACTTCTGATTTATTATGAGTTCAAGAGTTAAGTGGTACAACTCAAAGAAAGGGGTGGTTCCTCTGTCCTAAATCCGGAGGTCAAAATATTGTTCAACTAGAGAAAGAGTGGCTGATGATGAACTAAGAGGTGCTGCCTACGGTGTCTCCCCTTCTAAGTCTTGAGTTGTTTGATGGCAAATGTATTACATGCTCAGTGAAAATTTTTAAACAATACAAAGGTGTGTAAGACATATAAAAGATAAAAATCCAACAATCCCATCCTTCAAATATAATTTTGAACAACAGTCATCCTGAGGTAAGAAGATACTAATATAATTACAGACTTTTTGCATGCAAGTTCCAAACACGCACATCCTTTTCAAAAACCAAATTTGAATTATATATTATTCTACAAAATGTTCTCTTAAAACTATGTCTTACATCAGGGTAAAGCTTAATGTTAGGATGTGTGCTTAACAGGGATAAGACCCTTGATTCAATCTCTAACATCTCTCCCCCAAAAAAGATCTTTAGATGAAGACATAGATTAACCAAATGTTCATTCTTTCTTTCCCCCTCCTCCGTACTGGGGATTGAACTCTGGGATACTTAACCACTGAGCCACATGCCCAGCCCTTTATATATTTTATTTAGAGATAAGGTCTCACTAAATTGCTTAGGGCCTTGCTAAATTGCTGAGGCTGGCTTTGACTCGTGATCCTCCAGCCTCAGCCTCCTGGGTTGCTGGGATTACAGGTGTGTACCACCATGCTTGACACTTCTATTGGGGATTAAACCCAGGGTCAATCAACCGTACAGCCAACATCCTCAGTCCTTTATATTTTGAGACACTAAATTGCAGAGGCTGGTCCCCAATTTGTGATCCTCCACCTCAGCCTCCTGAGCAGATGGGATTACAGGCATTTAACCACTGGACCCAGCTAGGTGAACTACTTTAATATAGACTTGAACTCAAATATTCATGCAGTCACACAAACACCCACTCCCAGAGAGATAAACATCCCTAAACTAAAGCATAGGCTTGGGCTAGAGAATTCCTGAGTGAAAGACTGGGATAAGTCACTTCTCTCACGTCTGATATGGGAAGATTCCTACTTCCCTTGTAGGGATGATGAAGGTTTGGGGTTAATTTAAATGAGGTTCATGGCAAAAACCTAGTGAATATGGTGGTCAACAATGATGTCCTCCCTCCATGGTGGATTTTTTTTTTTTCTTAGAGAGAGAGGGAGAGAGAGAACTTTTTAATATTTATTTTTTAGTTCTCGGAGGACACATCTTTGTTTGTATGTGGTGCTGAGGATCGAACCCGGGCCGCACGCATGCCAGGCGAGTGCGCTACCGCTTGAGCCACATCCCCAGCCCTGTGGATTTTTTTTTTAATATACTTTTTTAGTTGTCATGGACTTTATTTATTTATATGTGATGCTGAGAATCAAACCCAGTGCCTCACACATGCTAGGCAAGTGCTCCACCACTAAGCTACAATCCCATCCCTCCACAGTGGATTTGACATTAGAAATAGTCAAAAATTACTAGAAGCCATGTCTTCATAAGATAAAAGATTCAAGTTGAAGCATAATATTTGAAACATAAAGCAAAGTACAGATATACTGGAAATGAGACTGGATTTCTTCTGAGCTTGTATACTGTTTCTAAGGCAATTCAAAAAGGGCACTTGTGGATCTTTCTTTCTTTTTTCTTTCTTTCTTTCTTCTTTCTTTCTTTTTCTTTCTTTCTTTCTTTTTTTAAAAATATCTTTTAGTGTTGAAGGACCTTTATTTTATTCATTTATTTATATGCAGTACTGAGAACTGAACCCAGTGCTTCATACATGTGAGGCAAGTGCTCTACCACTGAGCTACAACCCCAGCCCATTGTGGATATTTTTTGAGTTGTCCCCCCAGACCTACTTTTGAAGAATACATTTACCTGAAATAAAAGGGTTTCTTTGTTAATACTGTTTTAATTTAAGGAATAAAACTATCCTTTCCCATCTCTCTGAGTTTCATGCCAGGGTGTCAGTCTTAGGTTTTATACTCTAGGCCACTGTTTTCAACAGTGAAGCTCAGAAAAAACTCTGCAGTACTCCTGATTTATAAGACAATGACTACCTGTGAGAAGGCTTGCAAATAGCAACAGGCCCATCACAGAGTCATTATTCCACAGCACCTGGGTCAGCACACTTGGAGTATGCACCTATTAAGTTCTGATGGGTACCACATTTAGAAGTCAGTGTCTAACCTGCTCTGTGTTTTAAGAAACTGAGAACCGTTTCATCACCTAGGTGTAGGGCAGCAGAGGACAGCACTGGGATCCAATTCTTGCTTCTTAAAGTAATACAGGTAGAGACTGTCAGTAAGGTGTTCCTCTACATTTACCTCAAAACACTCTCATCTGAAAAATGGCCTGTCACAAGAAAACAGAGTCTCCTTGTTACCTTCACAGGCTGATCCTGGGTTGAATCTGTCTCACTGCCTTTTTCTTTCTTCTTCTTTTGTTTCTTTTTCTTCTTTTTGGCTCCAGTGTCATTGGCTGGACTCAAACCACTACAAAACAAAGTAAACACTGATGCAGGGTTTTTAAAAAAATTATCATCTGTTTTGAGCTACACTGACAAGGGGCTTTCTGTGGAACAGACCTTCCTTAATCAAGCCTGTTGGCTTCAAAAGCAGCCTGGAGAATCCAGCTCCCAGAAGGGGCATTTGGAGGACACTGGCAAGCACAGCTCTCCTTCCCACTCCCAATCCTCAGCCTCCCAGGGAGGAGGCACTATGCGAGGCATGCCCTATTTGTTTCAAAGGCCATTTTCCATTTTGCTTTTATTTTATGTGTTTACTTTCCTTAGATTGCCAGGCTGATGGTACCAAAGACAAATAATAATTGTCAATGGAGTATTCACACTACTACAGCTTCCTTGGGGTCCTGAATTTAAAAGGAAGACTGAAAAAAGGCAGTCGAAATCTTTTTGGAATGCTTTGCCTTTCTTCCCCAAATGCATTAAGCTTCTCCAACTGGACCTAAAGCACAAGGCAGCATGGAAAAGAGAGAAAGGGATGAGGAAAAAGGGCAGTTTAACATTGTAGCAATGTGTGTCCAAAATAGTCAGGAGAAATGCTTAAATCAGGCCTGCAGGCTTGAGGACAGAATCAAATGGCTTACACAGAGTGACAATTGACAAACCCTGGCATTAGGAATCTTAAGAAAATTAAGCAATAGCAGCAATACCCAGCTTCTCCTTCCATGGAGAGATCACATCCAATGTGTATGTTTATGAATGTGGTAAAGGGGATGCTCTTATGCTACTTTCCCTCAGCATGATGCAGCAAGAACAGTTTTTTAGCCACATTCAAAAGTGAAAATTAGGGCAGGGAATATACCTCAGTGAATATCTATACATTCATAATAATCAACTGTCAAAGAATTTAAACATTATAAAATACATTTTCCATTAACATTAAGGTAAATACCATTTATAATTCAGGATGACTTCAGAGTCTCAAAAAATGCCTTAGTGTTATTTGAAAATTAATGTCAACTAACAGTAAGTGCTACTGCATGTGTGTGTGTGTAAGGATCATGGGCTGCACTCTTGTTCTGTTTTATAGAGAAGGAAATCTGTAACCATGCCCTGCCACTTCCTTTTTGTTTGCTGTGCTGGGGATTGAACCCAGGGCTTGGCACATGAGAGGCAAGGGCTCTACCAGCCCTTGCCATCTGCTTTTGTAGAATGTCTTTAAAATTATCTCTTCCTTTTCTTGGCATATAGAATTTAGAGTGATGAGAAAAAATTGTGAAGTCAGGAACAGTAAAGACTGGAGGTTCACTTGGTCCAAGAGTAAGGTCATAAAATCCGGACGAAAGTGCACCTGATAAGTATTCTATTAATGAGACACAGAAGAAAGACCCAGAACATTCAGAGAAAGAATAAGGTGAACTCCTTAAAACCAGATGCTCAGCAAAACCCCTAAGCCCAGGGCAAAGAATGGGAACCATCGTCATTCACAGTCTGAAATTACTTTTTCCTCTTAATGACTCAAATTTTTTTTTTAGTCACACACAGGACCAATTGTGGCCTATCACAACTATGTGGTCTTCTTATACCAGAGATATTCTCACTTCAGTCCCAGGACTAAGTGGACTATATTATATGGTTTAAAAGCCAGTTGATGGCCAGGCATGATGGCTCATACCCAAATAATCCCCCCGCAGGAGGGGGATGAGGCAGGAGGTTTACAAGTTTTAGGCCAGCCACAGCATCTTATGGTACACCCTGTCTCAAAAATAAAAAGGGCTAGCGACTGGTATGGTGGCAAAAACCTGTAATTACAGCACTTTGGGAAGCTGAGGCAAAAGGACTGCCAAGTTCAAAGCCAGCCTAGGTTAACTTATGGGGATTGAACCTAGGACCTTGTACCCTTTCCCATAAGACCCTACCCCCACCCCAAATTGCTGGGAATATAGCTCAGTTGTAGAGTGCCCCTAGGTTCAATCCTTAGTACTTCAAAAAAAAAAAAAAGTGTGTGGCGGGGGTGTCAGGTAGAAAAGAAAAGAAGGCAGGAATACAGCTCAGTGGCAGACTGCTGGCCTACCATGCACGAAGTCCTACCTTCCATCCAAGAACACACACACATACACACACACACCATTGATGTTAGGAGACAGTGAAATATCCCACCACTATTAGATACAACTTACTAGTCTTTATATCAGTTTATGGAATGAAATATTTGCACATGAATTTGCACATAAATCCCCCTAACAACCATTTTTACATTCTATGGTAAAGAAGTGCTGCATATTAACCAATCAGATATTTATTAAACAAGATTTTACATGAGGGAAATAGAAGATATGAATTCTTCCCAATTTCAGAAGTCTTTACAAATGCAGAAAATCACTTTTAAAATCACTTTTTCATGCCTTTGTTCTTGGTTATTCATTGGAGATAATTCTGTGCAATGGTCATGTCATGGACCTCATTTTTTAAAAAATATTTTTTAGTTGTAGATGGACACAATATCTTTATTTATTTTTATGTGGTGCTGAGGATGGAACCCAGTGTTCACACTTGCGAGGCAAGCACTCTACCACTAAGCTACAGCCCCAACCCCATGGATCCCATCTTTATGCAAGGATCCTGGGCTGCACTTTTGTTTTGTTTCATGCATCACCAGTACTACGGCCTGGCAAACTCTTAAGACCCAAACTAAAACCCAAGCTAATTCCATTTTCCTTGCACTGGCTTAAATGTGCACATACAGTTACTGAGCAACAATCACATTTCAACTTGTTTATTAAGCATGCAGACAGTTCAACAAAGGGAAGTCTGCCTTTTTAAATGAGTCATGTTCATTGAGAGACCAGGTATTGAGCCACAATTATGAGGTCACATAAAAAACTCATCAGTCAACGTCCCCAACAACTATGGTTAGCTTTCAAATTATAGTCATTTTAATTATTTATAAGAAACCAAGCTCAAAGGCTTTGAAACTAGGACTTTAAGAAGCATACAAAGGCTAGGAGAGGTTGTGCATGCCTGTAATCCCAGTGGATCAGGAGGATGAGGCAGGAGGACTGTAAGTTCAAAGCCAGCCTCAGCAATAGTGAGGCACTAAGCAACTCAGTGAGACGCTCTCTCTAAATAAAATACAAAATAAGACTGGGGATGTAACTCAGTGACCAAATGCCCTTGGGTTCAATCCCCAGTACCATAAAAAATTTTAAAAGGAAGCATCTTTTGGAAGCCAAGTTCACAGAAGAATGACCTCAATTTGGATTTGGAGAAATTCAAACCACAGGATCCCAGAGAAGCCAGCTAGTCCTTCTCCAAGAATTTGGCTTTTTTTTTTTTTGACATGGAGTGTCACTACATTGTCCAGGCTGGTCTCCAATTCCTGGGGTCAACTGATCCTCCCACCTCAGCTTCCAAAGTGCTGGAACTACAGGGTCATCAGTGTACCTAGCTTTTCATCATTTTTAAAGGGACTGGAAACCAGGTTCAGTGATACAGCCCAATAGTCTCAGGAACTCAGGAGAGTAAGACAAGAGGACTGCAGAAAAAAGAAGAGAAATGTCTTTTTTTTTTTTTTTGGTACCAGGGACACTTGACCACAGAGACACATTCCTGGTCCTATTTTGTATTTTATTTAGAAACAGAATCTCACTGAATTGCTAAGTGCCTTGCCATTGCTGAGGCTGGCTTTGAATCCACAATCCTCCTGTCTCATCCTCCCAAGTCACTGGGATTACAGGCTTGTGCCACTGTGCAGGCAGAAATGTCACCAAGGCCTGAAGTTTTAAGTTTAAGCTTTCTGAGGACATTGCAGTTGTGGGTGGAGCAGAGCTCTGTTCCGCCTGCTCCTGCTCCTGACTCATTGCTGTTCTCTCTAGTCTGAGGAACAAGACAGGAAGTCACACCACAGCTGCAGCTTTTATTTTTTAAAAATTTTTAAATTTTTGGTACCTGGGATTGAATTCAGGGGCTCTTAACCACTGAGCCACATCCCAGCCCATTTTATTTTTTATTTCGAGTCTCCCTAAATTGCTTAGGGCCTTACTAAGTTGTTGAGACTGACTTTGAACTTGCAATCCTCCTGCCTCAGTCTCCTGAGCCACTACGCCACCACATATAGCTAGCCACAGCTTTTAAAGGTAACTCAAAAATCTACACTGGTAGATATACCAAAGAGGTGGTGTTTTACCAAATTAGAATTACCCTCACAAGCTGCAAGGTGCAGTCTCTAGAGAAGACCTATCAGAGGAGCAAAAGAAGTCTCAAGGTGAAAAGATCCATGGGCATGTGTACAAGACTTCTGAGAATCACTAAAAGAGAAACACCTTGTGGTGAAGAGTCTAAGACACAGGATTGATTTCAGATGAGAATTCATTAGTGACTCACTGGCTTGCACAGTCCTTCTTAGATTATTAAATAGATTACAACTATAGGTACTGAGCCAAGCTGAAGTCACCACTGCAGATGCCTAAATCAACTATTTTAATAAACTGATTACCAACTGTTAAAAAAATTAAGTTCAGGGCTGCGGTTGTAGCTCAATGGTAGAGCGTTCACCTAGCATGTGAAAGCAATAGGTTTGATCCTCAGCACTACATAAAAATAAATAAAATTATTTTAAAAATTAAGTTCAAACACATAAGAATAAGAAATACTGTGGACACTCTTGTATAAAATCAGGGCTGGAGGAGGAGGTGGAAAATGAACCCCGGTACTTACTTCCAGAAATAGAATAAAGTGCCGGGTGTGTAGGTGGGTGGGAGGGAGGAGCAAGCGGACAGATGAACAGAAGGAGCAGAGAACTTCCAGACAACACCAAGGGTGCATAACATGGGCCTCCTCTCAATCTTAAGAGATGACAAAATCCACTCAAATGTGCATTCCTCGAAACTGAAAGCTTTTATCATGGGGACTCGTGAGCTAAGCCTCCAGGGCCAGAAGGAATCTCAGAGCCATTTGATTTAACCTGTTGTTTAAAGACAAGGAAACCAAGGTGAGGTAAACGGGTCATAACTAACCAATCAGTAAGCACCCTAGGACAAGCCATCAATTTCTAAAAGTTTTTTAGCCATCACTCTTCAAATGCAAGGGTCTTGTTCACTATAAGGATTTATCCTAGAAGCTACCAAAGACAAAAGAATATTGTTTTATCACTCAAGGCCCTAGAACAAAGCTTCGACGTATGAGAGGAGCAGGTATTAGAGGTGACTAGAATAGCAGGACATGTTTTATCCTGAAAGCTGTTTCTTACTCCTCCATTTCTCACTGATTTGTCTATTTTAAAATTATGATATCCTAAATAATTTAATACTTTAATAATCACACAGCTAAGGGTTCAACAATTATATGCCTGATGGATGCTTTCTGGGAATAATATAAAACTCTGGGCTAAAATAAAACTCTGAAAAGCTTTAGTTCAAAAGAGGTCAGCAAAACATCTTTAGTATTGGTTCTTTAGGACAGCTGTGTTAACACTGTCAAAAAGCAGTGGAAATGTGTGCTCTTGCGAGCTGCTTGAGATTTTAAATTATCAGATTTCTTAGGATCTTATTCCTACAAAAGAAGCACCACTCTATTTCAAAAGGTGTTGATATCTTACACAGAGATGACACAGGTTTATGAGATCAAAAGAAGTCCAACAAATAAAATTCAGAACTTTTGGTTACTTATATTTTTCTTTTCTTTTTTTGTGGGGTACAGGGGATTGAACCCAGGGGTCCTCTACTGTTGAGTCATATCCCCAGCCTTTTCTATTTTTTAAGACAGGGTCTAGCTAGGTGGGCCTTGAACTTTCAATTCTCTTGCCTCAATCTCCAGAATAGCTGGGATTACAGGCATACACCACCATAACCAGATGCTTGCTTGTTTTTTATCTCTAATGGATACAAGTTAATCAGGCGCCATGATTTGGGAGGCTCAGAAAGGAGATTGCAAGTTCAAGGCCAGCTTCAGTAACTTAATGAGACCCTGTCTTAAAATAAAAAATAAAACAGACTGGGACACTCTATGTGGTACAATACCCCTGGATTTAATCCCTAGCATCAAAATAAATAATTAAATAACATAATTTAAAAGTTGAAATTAATTTTCTGGGTTAAAAGTCTAAATTTCCAGGGCTGAAGCTGTAGCTCAGTGGAAAAGCACTTGCCTCACATGCGTGAGGCACTGAGTTCAATCCTCAGCACCACATAAAAATAAATAAAGATACTGTGTGTTCATCTACAACTAAAAAATATACATAAAAATATTTTTAAAAATATCTAAATTTCCAGAGAAACTTGCTAAAATAAATTTTAACCTCTACTTCTTTTAGACATCAAAAGATCCAACTGCAAATCAGTATAATATATTAACCAGCAATCCTATTAGTATTCAGAAAACCCAAAGAGAGGCAGATGAAGGGAGGAAACCAAATGATATGAATCAATATCAGCTGCCTACTCTCTATTGCTGTGGCTGCAGGATCACAATGTAATACCCCAACTCTATACATTACTACCAATTAGTTATTTAGATTTAAAAAAAATGCACTTGTTGGGGCTGGGGATGTGGCTCAAGCGGTAGCGCACTCGCCTGGCATGCATGTGTCCCGGGTTCGATCCTCAGCACCACATATAAATAAAGATGTTGTGTCCGCCAATAACTAAAAAATAAATATTAAAAAATTCTCTCTCGGGGCTGGGGATGTGGCTCAAGCGGTAGCGCGCTTGCCTGGCATGCGTGCGGCCCGGGTTCGATTCTCAGCACCACATACAAAGAAAGATGTTGTGTCTGCCAACAACTAATAAATAAATAAATAAATAAATAAATAAATAAAAGAAATTACATTGTTTAAAAAAAAAATTCTCTCTCTCTCTCTTTTAAAAAAAAAACCGCACTTGTGAACCCTAAATTATGGAAAAAATAAACACACTTTAGTATTGCCACAGAGGTACCCTAGACCACCTGTAAATAGCAGCTTATGATCAGGAATTTTAAAAGACTGCTGCCGGGGCTGGGGTATAGCTCAGTCAGTAGAGTGCTTGCCTCACATGTACAGCCCTGGGTTCGATCCCCAGCACCCCCCCCCAAAAAAAAAAAAAGATTGCTTCCACCCTCTATTATCCCTGAAAGTTCTGAGGGTGAACTAGCCAATTCCTGTCAAGGCAATTTCACATACTAGCATGACCTCTGAAGAACATACTGGTCTATCAAGCAGAATTTAAAAGGGCCAACTATCTCTCTGATCACTTGGCTCCCTAATTTGGAAAAGTCCACAGGCTGCTGAGCAGATCCAAAAGTCAACTTAGCAGAGAAAAGGAATCCAGGGAATTTAGAATGGATCCTCTAAGATGTCAGAGGGAGAGATAGACGTCTGAAGGTATAGCTCAGTGGTAGAACCCTTGCCTAGCATATGCAAAGATTCAATACTCAGTGCCACCAAAAAACGGAAACAAAGAAAGAGAAAGGTGAGATATAAATTCCAAGCCTCACAATAAAAACTAATCATTGATCCATGCATGTAAAAGGCTCAGCAATGTCCAACACACAGCAGTAATGGCAATAGGTAACATTTAATGGACATTTAACCATAGTGAGCTGGATGCAATGGTGCATACCTATAGTCCCAGGGACTCAGAAGCTGAGGCAGGAGGATCAAGTTAGAGGCTAGCCTCAGAAACATGGCAAAACTCTGTCTCAAAGTAAAAAAATAAATAAAAAGGGCTGGGGGTATGGCTCAGTGGTAGAGCATCCCGGGGTTCCATCCCCAGTATCATACACCCAAACACCAGCATAGTGAACCCTCAGCTACTCCCAGTCAGCAGCAACACTAGAGAAATATTTGAAGCAATTACCGACCTTGTCAAAGAAGTTTAATTTGGTTTTATTTTAGGTTCTCTTAACACAGGATGCCATACTTTGGATGTATTAAATGCAACAATCCCAAGGACACCTTTGAGGAATCAAAAAAGGCTGAAAGAGTAGATTTCAGATAAAAATTAAAGAGAAAGAGCTAAAGAAGCATCCTCTTAAAATTACAAAATCTCTGGACTCCATAGGGAAAGAGTTAACTGCCAACTTAGTAAAGCCAGAAAACTTTGGAGTGAGCACATTAGTTAAGCAATGTGAAAAATCAGCAAAACTAGTCTGCCACGAGCAGCAGTCTCCCTGAAATAGGCTCTCATTTACTTTTCATTTCTTCTGCTTTCCAGTCTCTTCTCTTTGAAGCAGTTCTTGATTAGTTTCTTTTTTAATTGCCACTTAATTGGGGAACAAAATTAGAACACTTATTTGATATCAGTGATGAGGTTTCTCTTTTCACTTCTGCTTTGATCTAGTTTTGAAAAACCAAAAGCTGAAGGGAGAAATGAAGAAAAAGGGACTAAAAAGATTTCTTCTTTCCAAGAGCTGGATGCAGTTATTAGTCATCAAGTAAACATGGACAGAACTACTTTTGGAGAATCTGAAGAAAAAAAGAAAAGCAAGTAAAGATAGCTTTATGGAATTTATTTTCAAAAGCCCATTCTTTCTTCTTAAGTTTCTTCATGGGCAACAATATCTTATGATAAGGAAATGAAAAAAAAACTTATGAGAATCCATGTCACCCTGCCCCAGGGAGAAGAGTAGGATGGAGAAGAGACATCCCTTATCAAAGAGCTCTTGACCCTTTCCTTACCAGCATCTTAATTATTACTGATGATATTATAAAATAAATTCCAAAAGGATTCTAAAAACAAAATAGTCTAATTCTTTCTTGTTCTAAAACTTTATATTTGTTAAAATCCACTGCTCAAGGCGTGCATGGTGGTACAAGGCTGTAATCCCAGTGATTTGGGAGGCTGAGGCAGGGGGATTGCAAGTTCAAGGCCAACCTCAGCAATTAAGTACCCAGCAACTCAAGGAGACCCTGTCTCAATAAAAGGGGGGGGGATGGGCAGGGGCTGGGGAGGTGGCTCAAAGGTTAAGAAAAAAAAAGTTTGAGACCGATTTAGGAGACCCTGTCTCAAAATAAAAAAATTAAAGGGCTAGGGATGTTAACTCAGTGATAGAGCATCCCTGGGTTTAATTCCTAGCACAGAAAAAGGAAAAAAAAAAATCCACTGTCAGCTGATGAGGTTTCTTTAGGAATACTTCTTAGAAAGCCTTTAATTTAAAAAGTGGCTGGGGAAGTAGCTCAGTGGTAGAGCACTTGCCTAGCAGAAGAGAGACCTTGGGTTCCACCCCAAGAACTACCCCCCACCCCCCGCCAAAAAAAGGGCAAATTAAACTATGTGGATGAATCAGGAATTGCAGAGGGATTCAGAGACGCACAAAGATTATCTTAGTCTGACTCTAAATTTTTCAGAGTAATTTACATCAGGCAAGTTAATTGTGGGAAAAATGCTACCCTCTTTCCTCTGTTGAGTATGGGTTGGTTGGTTGATTTGTGGTACTGGAGATTGAACAAAGGGAACTTTTCCACTGAGTTATTTCACCAGCTGGTTTTCTTATATTTTGGGGGGATGCTGGGGATTGAACTCAGGGGTAATCGACCACTAAGCCACCTCTCCAGACATATTTTGTATTTTATTTAGAGCAGGGTCTCACTGAGTTGCTAAGCACCTCACTATTGCTGAGACTAGTTTTGACCTTGAGATCCTCCTGCCTCATCCTCCCAAGCCGCTGGCTTTATAGACATGTACCACCATGCCCGGCTTTGTTATTTTTGAGACAGATTCTTGCTAAATTTCTGAAACTGACCTCAAATTTGCAATCCTCCTGCCTCATCTTCCCAGACTGCCAGGATTACAGGTCTACAGGTGTGTGCCACCGCACCCAGCTGAGTGGGTTTTTTTTTTTTTTTTTTAACAGCCATAGAAAAACTGTACACAGATCTGGGTGTGGTGGCACATGCTTATAGTCCCAGATTGAGATCACTTGAGCTCAGGAAAGACTAGCCTGAAAATAGTGAGACCCTCTCTCAAAAACAAAAAAGAGAAAAAAAAAAAAAAAAACTCTAGAAAGACACATAACTTTACCTATGTATATGCATACATATGTATGTATTTATACTTATGTATGAAGTTTATACTGACCAAGTATTTATATTTATTTAATTTTAAAAGAAAACACTAATGACAAATGTCAAGAAATAAACTCCTACATAAAGAAACAACAAACTAGCACAGCTACATTTCCTATTAATCCAGTGCAGGATTTCATTGGTAGAAAGCACTATGAACCCTCCTGGAAGAGATGCCTGAGAGAACAAAAGTTAGCTTTAACTGTTATTAACCTTTATTGAGTGTGGTACTTAGAATCACTAGCTTCAAAAGGAGAAATTTCTACCAGGTATGGTGAGAACCTGTTTTAAAATCAAAATTTAAAAAGGGCTGGATGTAGCTCAGTGGTATAGTGGCCCTGGGTTCAATCCTCAGTTATTTCGAAAACAAAACAAAACAAAAAACACTGGAGTACTTCCACAACAAACTGGAAGTTGCTTGATTTCTGTAGGCAATTGACAAAAATTTTAGTGAGGCTTAAAATGAGACTTCTTGGGAAAAAAAAAGTGTGTATATAAGGAAAAACAAATCGAACATTTTTCCACTCAATGAGGGGAAGTGAAACTCCATTAACAATGAATCAGGCATTTGCCATTCATTTATCCAATACTCATTAATACCCACTAAGTGCCAGGCATCTCAAAGAAACAATCCCAGTTCTTGTGCATCTTACAAGTCAGGGAAGCAGGACTGGACACATAAAACAAAAATTTAAAATGTTACTTACTATTGTTATGCTAAAGGTTACAAAAATAAAGACTGAGATAAGAGCAGAGGACAAGATAGGGGAGGAACAAAAGGAGAGGGAGGGGAGCTGCAATCTATGTTTATCACTTAATCTCTACAACTCTATGTTAATTTCCCAAGGTCAGAGGACCAGTGTCAGAATCAGGCTTTTGAAACCAGGTTTGAATGACTCCAAAGTTTATGCTTTCCCCATTGTGGCATGTTGCTTCTTCCCAAAACACTTTCCTCTGAAAATTAATGGAAAATTTTTGACTCTGTACCATATTCTAAGTGCGAGAATTAGACTCTCTCCTTCAGACTGGGTTCTGTTTTTCAATTGTCACCTCATTGAAATTCATTTTTATAGATCTCTAGATTTGGGATACTAATAAAAGTAATCTGTTTGCTCAAACCATAACCACATACAGAAACAACCACCAAAAAATAAACAAAAATACACACAAAAGTTTTACTTGGTTTGGTTATAATCCACTACAAAAAAGGAAAAGAGCTGGTCATGGTGGCACACACATGTAATCCCAGTGACCCGGGAGGCTGAGACAGGAGGATCACAAGTTCAAGACCACCCTTATCAACTTAGCAAGAACCTGTCTCAAAATAAAAAATAAAACATCGTATACAGGGGCTGGAGTTGTGGCTCAGCCGTAAAGTGCAAGCACCACATAAAAATAAAATAAAGGTATTGTTTCCAACTACCAACTAAAAATTAAAAAAAAATATTGTACAATCAGAGAAATGAAAAGTTGTGCTGCAATTGTGTACAATGAATCAAAATGCATTCTGCTGTCATATATACCTAATTAAAATAAATAAATAAACTTTTAAAAAAATTAAAAGGCTGGGAACATAGCTCAATGGTAAAGTGCCTCTGGGTTCAATTCCCAGTACCAAAAAACAGAAAAAGAATTTTCTATTACACAGATTTTCCTTTTTCTTTTTCGTTTTGTTGATGGGGATTGAACCTTTGGCCTCCAACAAGCTGAGCTTATGCTCTATCACTGAGCTATACTACCAGCCACTTTACAGGGAACAAAATTTATTGGGGAACAAAATCTATTAAAGAACTGTAGGCATCAGTCGGGGCAAGAATTCAGTTGAGAAAAATAAAAGTAATTACATAAAGAACAAAGAAAAAGCCATACTTTCACTTCTAAAATGACTCTCACATTCTGATCTCTACTCAAGAGGGCTGCCTTTTCCCTTCTTCTGGTTCCTGCTTCCTCTTTCTTGGCTCTTCCATTCTTAGGAATACCGAACATCAAAAAAAAAAAAAAAAAGGCTTTTGTTATGTTAGATCTGTGATGAGTTACAGCTACAGAATGCAGTCACAAAAATCAAACCTGGCAAACTTCCTTTTCCTCTACATTCTTCTTGTGATTTTTTTTGTTTGTTTTCTCTTACTGGGGATTGAACCCAGGAACCACTAAGGACATCTCCAGCCCTTTTTTATTTTGAGACAGGATCTTGCTGATGGTCTCACTCACTAAGGTGCAGAAGCTGGCCTTGATCTTATGATCTTCCTGTCTCAGCCTCCTGTATTGTTGGGATTAAAGGCCTGCTCCACTGCAAGTGGCTTTCTTCTGATATTTCATGCTGGTGGAAGAACAAGGAAGCTAGATCTTTCAATCTAAATTTCACTACAAGTAGATTATCAAGCATTTAAATAATCCTTTGCTATTCCACATCTACAATGTAGCAGAATAAAAATATAAAGGTTTACCCAAAGACCTCAATCTACCATTAACTTCATATTCCCTGAGGGAAGGGCAAAGCAAGGAATAGGCAGTTACCACAGATGACAAGCTGGCTATAAAAATCAGACCACCACAGATTGAGCAAAAGCTATATACCCAGAACATTCTCTCATGGCTTTCAGTTGGAAAAAAAAAAGGTACATGTAAATAGAGAGAGGAAGGGTGAGTGCCAACAATGTGAAGAAAGAAGAAAGATTAATTAAACTGTGGCTTACAAAAGTGAAAACTGACTTGGAGAAAAAGACCTTAACACTCAAATATCTAGGGCATTTTTTTGTTCCCGAGGGAAAAATACAGTTACTAATGACAAGACTCTAAAGTACAGGATACTCAGTATTAAATCCACAGATATCAAATACTGACCAATGTTTTGAAACTTTAGGCTACTTCACAAAGTTAACATAGCAAAGACTCTGGAAAACCTAATTACATATCGTTCAGGAAACTTATGGATTATTTGGAGCAAGATACCATAAAAATCAAAACACCATACGGTTAATTATGCAGGGTTTATAGGGTGAGTTTATATTTTGGAATTCTCTGGTAGTGATATTTTACAACATAATTATATATATGGTTTGTATACCCTGATGAATTTCCTCATTGAAGATGAATTGCAACGACATGTTTTATTATTCCTTCATTGCTAGTCACGTTGTTCAAAAAACACCTCGAGAAGTAACGTTCCCTCTCACTGTAGTTACTAGATTGACCCGTGTTGCGCCATCGAAAACCATCGTTCATCATGCTCTTTTCCACGGACGCGCCTGAAGCACACGAGTGGAACATTACACAGAACTTTTATATAATAAAAGTACTGAAGGTCTCTGGCTTTAATATACTGAGTCCCCACCCCTGGTAAATGACAAAGGGAGCAACCAATCACCAAGCGAGATCCTAATGTCTTAGCCAATAAGAACATGGGGGTGGGGTTAGATTAAGCTCCCTGTGACTTCCCCGCACCCCAAAGACCCAGGTGGAGGGAGACTGGAGGAAAATTGAACTCCGAGGATCTCGTTACCCCCGGTTGTAGCTGTTGTCCTCCTCGTTCTCGCAATCGCTGCAGTGTTCATGGCCGTTTCCGTTCCCTTCCATCATCTGCGGCAGCTGAGGTGCCGGCGGCTTCACTGCTGTCTCACTCTCGTCCGCCATCTTGGGTTGCGAGAGCCGGGCTCTGAGTCCCGCTACATGGGCGGCTCCTATTGGACGAAGAGCGCTTGCGCTGTAATCTGGGTTTTGTAGTTTTTATGAGGAAGGGAGCTGCCAATGGGAGCAATTCTTTCCCTAGAAACCGGAACAAGGTGAACTACAGTACCCAGAAATCACGAAGGGAGGCTGTCCTGGTGAGAGGGTTGTGGAAAGCAATCCCGGAAACCCCGACGTTCGGCCGCGCTTGGAGGGAGGCAGGGCCGCAAGGTTGGTGGGGCAGACCCTCTCGTACCCGGGCGGCCGCAGGGCATGCTGGGAGTTGTAGTTCGATGTTGGTTTAGGGTTTTGGGCGTGGAGGCTCCAAAGTCTAGGTTTGACTTCAGCCTGCCCCTGATAGATAGTTCCCGGGCCGCAGGTGAGCCGTTATTGACTGCCGTTAAGGACCGTTACTATTCTCGGGTAAGTGAGAGAGACAGGCCCGCGGGTGCGACTTGCCGGGACTCGAATGTCCGGCCCCTTCTCAGAGGGGACTTTCCTGCTAGAAGCCAGATCGGCTTCTGGCAGCTTTACTCACTCGGGATTCTAGACAGCTCCAGGTCGTTGGCAGTTCAAGGCCTCATGAGAGGAGACAGGATTGTAGTGTGCAAAACACTGCCTCCGAGCCTGGAGATCCGACTGCTCGGCAGGCAGGGCTTGCTGCATCTTGACCTCCAGATAACGAGGTACTGGTCTCTGCAGAGCCCTTCTGCACATGTTGTCCCTTTTATTCCCTGATGTATACCCACAAGAGCCTTCCACTATTTAATGGGCATATGATCTTATCAACAAGCTTAGAATGTAGTTGCCACCATTCCCCTTTTTCGCAGACGTTAAAAACAAAGTGGCCCAGGGGCTGGGGACGTGGCTCAAGCGGTAGCGCGCTCGCCTGGCATGCGTGCGGCCTGGTTCGATCCTCAGCACCACACACCAACAAAGATGTTGTGTCCGCCGAGAACTAAAAAAAAAAAAAAAACAAAGTGGCCCAGAGAGGTTGGTAAATCATTCAGTCGTATAGCTAGTAAGTGGCAACTAAGTATACAAATTTGGATCTGTCCGCCTCTAAGCCCTCTAAATTCGTTACCATCACAAAATTCCCATTGTCTGTTCCAGGCATCCACCTAAGGAAATCAGTTATTAGAAGATAATCTGCAGCATCTTAATTTTTAGACTCGAATGTTTCAGTCCCTTGGATCTCACTTCTTTGAGTAATCTTACCGAGTCTTGTAAATAGAGCACAAAGACGTGGTTCCCCTTCTCAGAGATTTCCTGTTCTGATTGGGTGTTGAGAGAAGGACTAGTTCTTACCATGAGAGAGTTGTGAGGCCAAAAAGGGAAATGATCTTTGCCTTTGTGAAACTCAACATGAGAAGAAGGACAGGGTGGGAAGAAACAGTTTCCATCTGACTCAGGGAAAGAAAACCAAATAAAATATAAAGCTAAATATAGTCAGCTCTTCTTATATTAGTCGGAGAAGCAGAAAAGTAAATATGATCCAAAGCTGCATATAAATCCCAATCATTTATACTTGACTTTGGAAGGAAGTCAAAGCTGCCTACTTGAGCTGAGATCTGTCACCACACTCATCTCTCCAGGGTCAAGACTGCTGTCAAGGGGCTGGGGAATGTGGCTCAAGTGGTAGCGCACTCGCCTGGCATGCATTCGGCCCAGGTTCGAGCCTCAGCACCACATACAAACAAAGATGTTGTGTCCGCCGAAAACTAAAAAATAAATATTAAAATTCTCTCTCTCTCTCTCTCTCTCTCTGTCTCTCTCTTTTAAAAAAAAAAAAGACTGCTGTCAACATGATGTCATATATGCAACTGCAGGGGAAGGGAAGTTCTGAGATTATAATAATAAAGCCTCACATGTGTTAGATGGGTTTAATTTGTTAATTTGTCTAAATGTTTTATCTACTTTAGCACATATGACCTTGTGAAGTAAACAGGGAAGGGGCCTTGAAGAAACCAGTACATGCCAAAAAAAAAAAAATTGACTGATACCCAATGGCAGAGCTTGGGCCAGAACTCACACTGCTATTCTAATTCTGAGCCCTGTGTTTTCTTTCCCCACAGACATACAGAGATTGAATGAACACTAATGAAGCATGACCAAGGAAGAGGGATTATAGGGAAGAAGGTGCTGGTTTCTATGAACACTGCCATTCTTGTAGTTCAAAGCCTAAGCAAGATATTTAGCCTTACATTTTAATGTAAACAGCAGTTTTTTGCTCAATGAAGAGCTTTTCTTGGAGGTAGGCAAGCAGTGTTGCTGTCGTGACCAAGCTGAGTAAAAGCCTAAGCCCAAAGTTAGGAATAGAGCACCACTGAGAACTCTGAGTTAGAAGGTACCTGGAGGCGCTTACTTGCTTTCTCTTGGATTGTTCAAGTTATAACCCTCACTTAGATTTAAAAAAAATTTTTTTTTTTAGTTGTAAACACAACACCTTTATTTTTATTTATTTATTTTTATGTGGGGCTGAGGATCATACCCAGTGCCTTGCACATGCCAGGCAAGTGCTCTACCAATAAGCCACAACCTTAGCCCCTTCACTTAGATTTTGTAGGATCCATGATTTATCAATCATAGAATTGAATTTGTAGGTAGTAAGTATAGCCAGCCACAGTGGTGCACACCTATAATCCCAGTGACTTGGGAGGTTGAGGCAGAAGGATCACAAATTCAAAACCAGCTTCAGCAAATTAGCAAGGCCCTCAGCAACTTAGTGACTTGACCCTGACTCAAAATAAAAAAGGGCTGGGCATGTAACTCAGTAGTAAATACCCTTGGATTCAATCCCCCATACAAGAAAAAAAAATAGTATATGTTATCTCTTCTTAATTAAATATTTTTTAAAAGTTTTTTTTTGGCTATAATCCCAGCAGCTCTAGAGGCTGAGGCAGGAGGATTGCAACTTTAAAGCCAGCTTCTGTAACTTAGTGAGATCCTGTATCAAAATAAAAAGGGTAGGGATGTAGCTTAGTGTTAGAGTACACCTAGGTTCCATCCCCAGTACTGCAAAAAAAAAAAAAAAAAAAAAAAAATTAAAGAAAATCCTTTTTTTGCTTTTGTTTTGTTTTTGTGGTGCTGGGATGGAACTCTGTGTCTCTAATATGCTAGGCAAGCAATATACTACTAAGCTACATCCCCAGCCCTGCCACTTATCATCTGATGCCTAAGTTTACATTTTGTTTTATAGTCAGTTAGCAAAGAATGATCACCCAAAGCCAGAGTTTCTAAATTGGGTTTAAGGATGATTTCTATGGGATTCCAAGAGTTTTTGTATGTGTTCTTTCTCACTTGCCTATAAAAGAGCTTTCCACTTTCAGATAGCTGTAATTGCTGAAAAATTGGCCATTTCTGCCTTATGCAGTTATGCAGAAATATGCAATCTTGTGTCCTTGTAGATAGTTGCTACACTTTCTGCAAATATTATCTAGCTCTCTAAAATTCTTTCTTTTTTTCAAGGTAAAACAATCCCAACTCTCTGAGCTTATCACATGAGAATGGTGGAACTCTTCCTTCTGGCCCTGCTGGTTCGTTCTCCCACCCATTCTGGCAGGAACATCATAAGAAGATAGTAGGTAGTGAGGTACAGCAGGGCTCAGAGGGGTGGCTGGGAACATGCCCATGAAGCTTGAGCTTACAGATTCTGAAATTTTCTCCTAGTTGTAAATACCTCCATTATCTCTTCATGATTGTTATTGGAGGCAGCAGAGTATAGTGGTTAGGAGTATAGGCTCCAGAAAGTGACTCCCTGGGTTCTAAGTCCTGGCTGTATCTCTGATTAATTAATGGTTTCAATGTCCTATATATTCAATATCAGGGTACAGTGGCACATGCCTGTAATCCCGGTGACTCAGGAGGCTGAGCAAAGGGGACTGCAAATTTGAGGCCAGCCTGGGCAACTTAGCAAGAGCCTGTCTCAAAATAAGAAGGACCAGTGTTAGAGCACCTTGGAGTTTAATCCCTAGTACTGTGAAATAATTTTTTTAATTAAAAAAAATAAAAGGGACTGAACATGATGGTGCTCACTTGTAATCTCAGAGACTCAGAAGACGGAGGCAGGAGGATCACAAATTCAAGGCCAGCCTCAGCAATTTAGCAAGGCCCTAAGCAATTTAGCAAGACCCTGTCTCAAAATAAAAAGGGCTGGGTGTGTAGCTCAGTGGTATAACACCCCTGGGTTAAATTCCTAGTGCCATTTAAGAGCGGGAGGAGGCTGAGAATGTAGCTCAGTGGTAGAATATCCCTGGGTTTGATCCCTAGAACCACAAATAAAGAAAAGGAAAGAAGGAAGGAAGGAATAGTTGCTCATAGTGTCCATTATTGATTGAAGTCCTTGATATACTCCCAGCATATCAGAGATAACTCTTTCTTGTAGGCATAGGAAGGATGAGCCAGGTTGTGATTCATATATTCTATATCTTAGAGCACTCATGACATGTTAGGTTCCATGGCCAGAACTGGAGAATCAGGCATAGGATAACAGTTCCTGCCCTGGGTTCACTCCACAAATTGGTAGGTATCCAGACTAATAGTTACAGTGCAGTACATAAGGGAACGTGGATTCCAGCAGGAGCCCAGAAGAGGGTTCCCTAACCTGAGGAAATGACAGCTGAGCTGAGTTTTCCAGGGAAAGCATACAGGTAGATGTTCTAGGCAGAAGATGTGAAAGTGCAGATGCCTGAGAGAAAGGTATTTTTGAGGTACCACAATGAGAATGATGAGACTGGAGGTTGGAGTGTGAGGAGCATTTCGGAAGTTGAGATTCAAGAAGCAAGCAGGAGTTGGGACATGGGACAGGAGTTTGGCCTTCATCCTAAAGACTTGGAGGCCACTGATGGATTTTTAGCTGGGGAGAAATAGGATAAAATTTTTGTTGGCTAAAGGTCATACTGGGCAGCAGCCTGCCCGTTCAAGGCAAGAGCATTTTTTTGCTGTGAAGAATGAGGGCCAGTGGGTTCAGTGTGCAATAAAGGATAGGAAAATGGCCTTTTGCATTTTCTTCTCTCCCCTGGATCTTGTCATCAAGAAGGCACTCCTTGTTTCCTGAGATACCCGGACACCTAGGCCTGTAACACGGTGGGCCCAGCCTTTTTGATGCTGTGGTTTTAAGAGTGTGACAGGCATTTCCTGCCCAAAAGGCACTTAAGGTAAAATCAGAAAGACCAGATGCACTTAAAAATAAAATAACAGGGGCTGGGGATATAGCTCAGTGCCACAGCTCTTGCTACCATGTGACAGCCTTGGGCTTGATCCCTTATACCATCAAAATAAAAAAATTGAGCTAGAAGGTAAGTGAAGTTGAGGGTGGGAGTGCATATCTTTGGGGCAGGGTTGTAGCGAGGGGAAGATTCCTGAAGACAGTAGACTTTGAGGTTGGCTTTGAAGCTGTTTAAGCTCTGGATTCTCCATTATAGTTTCTGAAGGCCCTATGAACTCCCTCCTGAGTTTAAGTCACAATTGTAGCCTTACTTTTGTTTGTGTGGTTATTAGGTTTGTGACCATTTCCCTCCACAAACCCTTAGGTTTTATGAGGTTGGATTTTCCTCACCTCTGTATCCATTGGGCCAGCACACAGTAAACCTTCAATTAATATTTGCTGGATAAGGTTGGGGGTATAACTCAGTGGTAGAGCCCTCCCTAGCATGTTTGAGGCCCTGGGTTGGATCCCCAGCACTGTGTGAAAAAGAAAAAAAATGTTGGATTAATTAATGTGTGAGTGAGCAAATGAGAAAATGTTGAGAAAGAAGGAATGAAATCTTCAGGGTAGAAAAATGTAATAAGCAAAGGGCAGGGGCAGGAACAGTATATTGATCTCTTATGTTTGTACAGTGCTTTATTGCTCAAAAAAGTCACCATCTTATTTGATCTCTATTGTCAACTATCTTGAAATGATTAAGACAGGTGTTATTCGTGGTTTACAATGAGAAAAGAAAGAAGTTCAGTGATTTGTCCAAAGTTTCACTGCTATTAAGTAAGGAGATCAGACTTGAACCTGAATATTTTAACACAAAGCTGGTGTAGTAACTTGATTTCCTTTCTTCTTTCTCCTTTCCCAAGGGGAACATTCAGTGAGACATGGGTCTAGAGTGGTGATCTGGCCAGGTCATGGAAAATCTTAAGTTTCAGTCTGAGGAATTTGGACTTTATCCTCCAGCCTATGGGAGGTTTTTTGTTTCATTTTGAGTTTTTGAAAGATTTTGTGTATTTATTTATTTGCATTATTGGAGATTGAACCCAGGCCCTTAAGCATGCTAGACAAGTGCTCTACCACTATGCCACATCCCTAGCCCTTTTTGTTTTTTTCAGGGTCTCACTAAGTTGCCCAGGCTGGCTTACAATGTGATCTTCCTGCCTCAGCTCCCAAGTAACTGGGATTACAAGCGTCCACCACAGCAACTGGCTTAGAAGATATCAAATAAAGGATAAATATTAATGGTATTTGTGAAGTGTGGTATAAATTTAATTGCATATTAATATTTATTTAAAATAAACATATGGAGGGCTGGGGATGTGGCTCAAGTGGTAGCGCGCTCTCCTGGCATGCTTGCAGCCCGGGTTCAATCCTCGGCACCACATACAAACAAAGATGTTGTATCCACCGAAAACTGAAAAATAAATACTAAAAAAAAAAAAAAACTCTCTAAAAAAATAATAAAATAAATAAAATAAACATATGGAAAATAAATTTAGTTTTAAGAACCAGGAGTCACTTCTAATGTTGTTCATCAAACAAAAGTTGAAGCAGTGCTATATACCAGGCATTGTGCTAGATGCTAAGGACATAGGGAGGGGGGACAACTAAGATGCTCATTACTGTCAGGGTGAAATGAGATGCTTGTGTAACCATCTGGAGCCAGCTCAAAGTTTATTATTCCTTTCCTGAATAATGGAGGATATGTATTTTAGCTGAAAAAGCTCTTGATGGCATCACCTCAGAATGCAAGGGCCAAGTTTCAGTATTGAGGTTCCTGGGTTGAAGCCCCACAGCAGCCCTTCAATCTGTCTTCTGGATCATCTCCAGACAGAGGTGCAGTTGACGATGGCAGATTGGACCACAGGATTCTTACTTAGAAGACAAAGTCCTTATTTGTACACTAATAGTTTCCAACACTGAGGCAGTATCTGGAAAAGTAGGATCATCTGGAAGAGTTTTTAAACATTATGCTCCAAGAAGTTCAGATAATTTGAAAAGGCAGGGAAGGTATATTGTCCATATTACTTTCATGACCTGCCATTGTTACTGATGGGAAGCTTAGGTATCCCTCTGATATGTCAGGAGTAGGGAAAAAGTTGAGAAACACTAAGCTATGTTATCTGTAAGTTGTTTGGTCAAGGGAGGAAATGAGACATTAGATCTGGCCATATAGCATAGGAATTTGTTCTGCACAGCCCCATGGCTCAGAACTAGGAGAGTTGTTATCTAGGCAAGATCTTTGACAGCGGCCATGTAGAGGAGATTCAAATACTAGCAGGGTATTTGGACCACATGGACCTTTTGATCATAAGATAGGATCCTATTTATTTGGTGATGGAAGTAAATGATTTATCTTGACTTGAAATATAGAAGAAAGTTTCAAGAACTAGAGTGATCAGAGAAGAATGTTTTATTACTTCATTCCTCAATATATTTAGTCCCTACTTTTAAAAAGGAAGTAGAGGGCAGAGATACACTTTAGGGAAAGGGAATGGGAAGTAGGGTAGGAGTTAAGGACCACCTACTATATATGTGATGTTTTCTAAGACACTTTTATGTATTTCCAATTATTTCAGCAACACTGCACAGTAGAGATTATCCACGCTTTAAGAGGCAACAGGATGAGAGGCTGACTTGCTAGGCTTGTATGGACAAAATGTGGGTTCTGCAATCAAATGACTGAATACCAGTTTCCTCTTATGCAAAACCGTGAGGATTGAGTTAAAGTCTACAGATTGCTTTTAAGGCCTAGCAGGCAGAAAGTGCTTCATTAACTGCCATAGCTACCATGGTTACTATTGCTAAGTTAGGACTTCACAGACCCCTACTGGGGCTTGGAGAAGCTCCAGCCGGGCCACGCCCACCCCTCCCCGCCCTGCCTTCCAGTCTCCGGCCCCGCCCCTTCCGATGGCCGGACGTCCGGTTCGCGAGCGCGTTCCCGAGCCCCTCCTGCCCGCTGGGAGCCAGCCAGTAAGCGCCGTGGAGATTGGTGAGCGGCGGCGGCTGCAGCCAGGCCGGGTCTGAGCGCCGGTACGTAGCGCCGCGCGGGCGGGTGGGAGCGTGCCTGGCGACCGCTGCTCGAAGCTCCTTTGTTTCTCTCCAGCGATCCCTCACCCGGCTGGGCCCGAGGTCCGGCCTGGGGCGCGCGAGACCACCGCCAGAGGCGCCGGATGGCGCTGAGCAGGGGGCGTAGTGTGCGCGCCTTCTTTTAAAGGTTGGGCGACAATTTATTGAGCATTTACCGTGTAGCTGACACTGGGACAAACAAGCACCGTTATATACAGAATTCATCGTCTTGACAGCAACCCCGAGAAGCAAGGTGTTTTTCTTCTATTTTACAGCCGTGGAAATGGTTCACAGTTAGGAAGGGGTGGAAATTGTGGTTTCAAACCTAGGTTTAGGTCAAAGCTGGTACGTCTTCGAACCATGTGGTCACACCTCCGTTTTATTTTTTAAATTCAGCTTCTGCCACTTAAAGTTGTGTGACCCGCCCTCATTTCGCACATCTGAAAAGTGGGGTTAATAGCTGTCTCATAAAGTGGTTGTAAAATGCTTTGCTGGGTAGTTGTTATTTTGTTAAGTTCTGAACCGTCTAAAAATCGATAATTACTTAACTCTCCTGATTCCTTCTCCTCAGGGAGACTAGAGTGGTTGGTTGCCCATAGTTTAAGTGAAGTACCCCAGGTCTTCACTCACTGGTGATGAGGGCCTCAGACGACTTGCTCCTTCTCTTGCTTCCCAGAGGCAGCATTAGCATCTCAGGTATTGAATTTGCTTATGAGTTTTCAAAGCTATTTCACTCTTCTTTAGTTTCTGGGAGATTATCACCCAAATGGATTTTCACATTATGTCCCAATTCTAAAGGTGAGGAAATGGAAGCTTTGAATGTTTTATTTGGAGTATTATTTTGTTGCAGGAGGGACTGTGCTGATTTCACCCGAATAAATCAGATTGGCTTAGTATGTATGGCAAAATACCAGCATAGGCCTGGGGGAAACAGGTGAAAGGTTAGATCTGGATGATGAATAGAAAATGGACAGAGCCCCTTGGGGTAGTTTTGTCTAGCAAGTCCCGAGATTGCCACCTGATCCTCTCCTGTCTGTATTGAGCAAGGTTTCAATCTCCTGGGTGAGACATTTAAAAGCCTTGGAGCCTCTCTTGGTGCCTAACCTTAAGGAGAAAAGATTAGAGCTGATAGCTGAAGACAGGCAAGCAATAAGCTTAGCTTTGTTTTGTTATCAACTAGCTGGCACATTTTTTATATTGACAGCTAAAATTTTTCTCTGAAAGTTGCAATAGGCGAAGAGAATATGATTTCCGGTTAATTGTAAATATTGACATTTTAAAATAAAGTATTAACACTCGTTTAAATTCACAATGGGATTTAAGTACTGTAATAATTTGATCGTGGGCTGGGGATGTGGCTCAAGCGGTATCGCGCTCGCCTGGCATGCGTGCGGCCTGCTTTTGATCCTCAGCACCACATACCAACAAAGATGTTGTGTCCGCGGAGAACTAAAAAATAATAAATATTAAAAAATTCTCTCTCTCTCTCTCTCTCTCTCTCTCTCTCTCCTCTTTCACTCTCTCTTAAAAAAAAATTTGATCGTGTTGTCCTAATTGTTTGAATAAAAGAACCACTTTTTTTTTAACAGCTAAAATTTTATATCCTTTTTTTTTCCTTCTTGAACATGTATTTCCATTTTGTTTCCTTACAAAAGGTTTTTCTAGTATGAATAGAATTTATGCTTAAAGTTTTTGGTTTATTATTCTTATCTGCAACAACAATGTCTACTTAAAAAAATATGTCTCTACTTAAAATTAAAGCACTTTTGCCCACAGTGGCGCACATCTGTTATCCCAGCAACTCAGGATGCTGAAGGCAGGTGGATTTGTGAGTTCAAAGACCGCCTGAGCAGATTAGTGGTGAGGCACTTGGCAACTCAGTGAGACCCTGTTTCTAAATAAAATTTACAAAGGGCTGGGGATGTAGCTCAGTGGTTAAGTACCCTGGCTGGGTTCAATCCCTGGTAATCTTCCCCCACTCCCCCCACCTCCTGCTCCCACCAAAAAAAAAAAAAAAAAACTAAAGCACTTTTAAAAATTGTGTTCTAGTCATGTATTAAACATCTTCTTTTGGATTGAGGTTTCTCCCCTGACCCCAGTTCTGGGAACTGAACCCAGGGTGCCTTGTAGTGAGCAGCATCCCCAGCCATTTATCTATTCAGTTTTTTATACAGGATCTTGCTAAATTGCCTTGGCTGGCCTTGAACTTGCTGTCTTTCTTCAGCTTCCCAATTAACTAGAATTATAGGCTTGTGCCACCAGGCCCAGTTTGGTTGAGTTTTTACAATGATAAAATACACAATTGATCAAAATAACAAAATTAGATTTTGTTTTGTTTTGTTTTGTCAGTTCTGGGGATCAAACCCAGGGCCTTGTGACTACTAGGCAAGCCCTCTTCTGCTAAGCCACATCTCTTAACCCAAAATGTTAGTTTTGATAAAACATTTTATTTCATCTAGGCATGGTGGCACATACCTGTAATGGAGGCTGAGGCAGGAGATTTACAGGTTCAACACCAGTCTAGGCAATTTAGCAAGGTCCTGTCTCAAAATTAAAAAGGGCTGAGGATGTAGTTTGGTGGTAGAGCATCCCTGGGTTCAGTCTCTAGTACCAAAAAGAAAGAAAGAAATCATCATCTCCTAGGGTTTCTTTTCTTTTCTTTTTTTTTTTTTTTTTAAGAGAGAGTGAGAGAGGAGAGAGAGAGAATTTTTTTTTTTTTTTTAAAGAGAGAGTGAGAGAGGGGAGAGAGAGAGAGAGAGAGAATTTTTAATATTTATTTTTTAGTTCTCGGCGGACACAACATCTTTGTTGGTATGTGGTGCTAAGGATCGAACCCGGGCCGCACGCATGCCAGGCAAGCGCGCTACCACTTGAGCCACATCCCCAGCCCGAGAGAGAGAATTTTTAATATTTATTTTCAGTTCTCGGCGGACACAACATCTTTGTTGGTATGTGGTGCTGAGGATCGAACCCGGGCCGCACGCATGCCAGGCGAGCACGCTACTGCTTGAGCCACATCCCCAGCCCAAGGGTTTCTCATTCTTCAGTGGAACTACATTAAACTTTTTTTTAACTTCCATTTCCTCATCTTTAGAATGAGAATTAAAGAAAGAACTGGTTTCATTGGATGGTTGTGCTGATCAGATAGGATCAGGGTGTTCCTGTCACAAAGTACTCAAACAGTGGATGGGGTGACTGCTCTTTACATGCTAGTTCCTGCCTTCTGGAGAACTCACCTTTTTACACTCTTTGCCTCAGTTTTCTCATCTGTGAACCCAAGATGTTGTAAGCCTAGAAATGTGGAGGTGGGAAGTAATTTTGAAAGGTTTTGTGATTTTTTTCACAGGTTTTCTGGAACAGATATTTTCTTATTTTAAAATAGTTAATGTTAGGGCTGGGGATGTGGCTCAAGCGGTAGTGCGCTCGCCTGGCATGCATGTGGCCCGAGTTCGATCCTCAGCACCACATACAAACAAAGATGTTGTGTCTGCTGAAAAACTAAAAAATAAATATATTTGTTTGTTTGTTTGTTTTTCTTTTTTTTTGAGTGGTGGTGATTGAATCCTGGGGTGCTTTACCACTGAGCTACACCCCAGCCCATGTTTATTTGTTTATTTATTTTATTTGTATGTGGTGCTGAGGATCGAACCCAGTGTCTCACTGCATGTGAGGCAAGTGCTCTACCACTGAGCTACAACCCCAGCCCTAAAAAATAAATATTAAAAAAAAATTCTCTCAAAAAATAGTTAATGTTAGCTGGGCATGGTGGTTCATGCCTGTAATCCAAGAAACTTGGGAGGCTGAGACAGGAGGATCGTAAGTTTGAGGACAGTCTGAGCAATTTAGTGAGACACTGCCTCAAAAATAATTTTTTTTTTTTTTAAATGGGCTGGGGATGTGGGTCAGAGGTAGAGCACCCCTGGGTTCAATAAAATAGTTAATGTTGACTACTTCCTTATACATGAGCTGGACATTTTGCTGCAAGCTTTATGTATTCATCCAACACATTTTTTTTTTAATCCACATCCCCAGCCTTTTTATTTATTTATAATTTGAGACAGGGTCTTGCTGAGTTGCTTAACTCCTCACCAAGTTGCTGAGGCTGGCTTTGAACTTGCCATCCTCCTGCCTCGGCCTCCTGAGTCACTAGGGTTACAGGTGGGTGCCACCACACCCAGCTCTAACAGATATTTTTGAGACCCTGTTTTAAGCACCTTAGATATGCAGTCCCCAACTTTTAGAGGGAGAGGCAAACTACAGTGAATAAACACATAGCTATATAATGTGTTGGGTGGTGATATGTTGATAGGAGCTGTGAAGAAAAATGAAACAGTAGGAAGACCCAAGGGCAAAGCGCAGGTGCTATTTTATATATTTGGGCACAGTGTCTTTGATGGAAGACAGTTGGGCAGAGAAAGGTGTTGAGCTGCTCAGTCCTCCCGGGGAAGTATTTCCATGCTGGGGGAACAGCATCCCCGCATACATGGGTGTGTGCTCAGCATGGTCAAGGAGCAGGGAAGGGAATGATCTAGGAGGGGAAATGGTGGAAAATGCTTCGAGGGGCTGGAGGACTCTACAGGACTTGGCTTGTACTTAGGTGAGGGGTGGGAGCTCTTGGAGGGTTTTGAGCAGAGGCCAACCTGAGCTGACTGGCATTCTAAAGGGTCCCATTAGCTGCTTTGTTAGGAATATGCTGTTGGGAAGCAACAGTGGCAGTAAGGAAATCACCTGGAACCTGCTGTACTGACCTAGGAGCAAGAAGACGGTCGTATCTGCAACAGGGGGTGTCTGGTTAGGTTGTGAATGCGGGAGGTAGAGCTGGCAGGGGCAGTAGTGAATTGGATGAAGGATGTGAGAGAAAAACGGGAGAATGCCAAGGTTTTTGGTATAGGAAAGAGACTTTTTGTTTATTTTTAAAATTTTATTATGAGACAGGGTCTTGTTATGTTGCCTAGACTGGCCTCAAACTCTTGGGCTCAATCAGTCTTCCTGCCTCAGCCTTCAGAATAGCTTCAACTATAGGTACATTCTACCACATAGGGCTTGAGGCCTCAGCAAGTGGAAGGAGGGAGGTGCCATTTAGGAAAATGAAAGAGACTGCAGTGACTGTGACATGTCACACTCTGAATTGGGAAGATAAGGTGATGTGACCTCTGTCACTTCATTTAATCCTGATAAGACCCCTATGAATAGTGGCGCGTGCACGCAGTACTAGGGATTGAACTCAGGGGCACTCTACTACTGAGCCACATCCCCAGCCTATTTTGTGTTTTATTTATAGACAGGGCCTCACTGAGTTGCTTAGCACCTTGGTTTTGCTGAGGCTGGCTTTAAACTTGCGATCCTCCTGCCTCAGCCTACCAAGCTGCTGGAATTACAGGTGTGTGCCACTGTGCTGGGCTTAAGAGTAGTCAGGTTTAATTCCATTTTTTAGTTAAGGAAAGAGAAGCTCAGAATGCGAAGGAAATTGCCCAAGGCTACATAACTAGTTAAGAGACTGTAGAAATCCCAAAGCCCTTGTGCCTGCAAAGCCTCTGAAGAGGCCTTCCCTGTGACCCTTTTTCTATATAAATGGCAACGTAGTAATCTAGCCCAACACCTCTGTACCTACTGAAGACACTCCCTGGAGTGGTGGTTTATGCTTGGTTTTTTTTTTTTTTTTTTTTTAAAGAGAGAGGAGAGGGGGAGAGAGAGAGAGAGAAAGAGAGAATTTATTTATTTATTTATTTTTTTAGTTCTCGGCGGACACAACATCTTTGTTGGTATGTGGTGCTGAGGATCGAACCCGGGCTGCACGCATGCCAGGCGAGCGCGCTACCGCTTGAGCCACATCCCCAGCCCCTATGCTTGGTTTTGCTTCAGTAGAGCCAAGATTTGTCCTCCTCTTTTTCCCTTCCCTTGTTGTTGGGCAGGGGAGGGAGAAGAGGTTACTGACCCCAGCACCCTCTCTTGCAGTTCCCTCCAGATAATTGGCAGCCTGGAAGAGGTGGTGATTTAATAGGCCTAGCAGACAAGAGAACTTTTCACCAATAATGGAAGATTAAGAGTGGGGAAATGATATAAAAATAGCACTTAATAGTTAACTGGAAAACAATATATTTTTGCAACCACTGGTTCTACAAGAAAATAATTGGGTCCCAAGGCAGGAATGACTCGTTTTCATGAATGATTATATTGATCATTGGAGGAAAATAGATATGTCCCCTTTGGAAAGCAATTCAGAGGAGAAGTGGCTGGCTAGCCAGGCATGCCCAGTGTGAAATCCTGAGAGGCTGTGGAGGAGGAGGAAGCCAGCTGCAGGCTAATAATGAGCAGCCAGGTCCTGGCCCTGTGCAAGCAGGTTTGGGGCTGTTGATTGGGAGTATGTGAAGCAATAGAACTTTCTTCCCACTTAGGTATTGAGCTCTCCCAAGGGAAGAGAGAAAGTGGCCATTCAAATATCAGTTCCTTGTTCTGTTTAACCCATTGGATGTTTTGTTTTTTTCCAGGAGAGATTTACTAGCAGCAGACAGCATGTTTTAGTGGCAAAAAGGGAAGGCTGGGAGGCTGATTCCAGCCTCTGCTTTACTACTAACAGAAGTGTTTCCCCTCTCCTTTCTGGACTGATCCAGGCTGGGTTATGGAGTCATTTGTCATTTACTCTATGATTATCAAATATTTCCTCTAGTAACTGGTAGGGAGCATGGATTCAATGCTTAATGTTTGCCAAGTATAATTCTAAGCACTTTACGTGTATCAATTCATTTACTCTTCACAGTGACTCAAAAGTAGGTGCCATTAGCTCCATTTTATAGATGAAGAAACTGAGTTGAACTGACTTGATCCATGTCACTCATCTAGTAAGTGACAGACATTGGACACCATACAAGATTCTGGAGACAGTACAAATTAGATATTCTGGTCTCATGAAACATGTTTTATTGAACCCTAAAAAGAGTTACTAAGGGGCTGGGAGTATGGTTCAATGGTAGAGCATTTACCTAGCATGGAAAAAAAAAAAGTCATATAAGCAAAAGTACAAATTATGATGGCTATGAAAGAGGGAAAGTAGAGTAATGAGCATTATCAGAGGCCTGATTTGGGGTGGGGGAGTCAAACAAGGCTGCTACTGTGACTTTCTCCCTTGTTGCTTTTAAGTTCTGGCTGAGTGACCTCTCTGGTTCCTCATCCAAAATGAAAATCACCATTGAGGTTTTTTTTTTTGTGTGTTTTTTTTTTTTTTTTAACCCCGTAACTATATCTTAAGCCTCTCTTTATTTTTTGTTTTGAGACAGGATCTTGCTAAGCTGCTAAGGGCTTCACAAATTTGCTGAGGCTGGCCTTGAACTTGGGATCTTCTTGCCTTAGCCTCTCTGTCACTGGGATTGCATGACCACACTGGACCCCCCCATTGCTGCTGATACCCTTCCCAGTTACCACCACCACATGTTGTAAACTTCATGAGGGCAGGAAATGTGGTTCTGTCCAGTTCCAGGGGTCTGATTGGTTGACAGGAAGGGTACAGGGTAAAGAAAGAGGAGTAGCTGGGTACTACTGTGGCACTCACCTCTGATCCCATCTACTCAGGAGCTGAGGCAGGAGGATCACAAGTTTTAGACCAACCTCAGTAAACTTAGGCCCTGACTCATTTATAAAGGGCTGAGCATATAGCTCAGTAGCAGAATGTTGGCCTAGCTTGTACAAGGCCCTGGGTTCCATCCCTAGTATCACAAAAAAAGATGGTGGTAGGAAGGAAGGAGTCAGCCAGAAAGTGAGTAAGTGGCAGAGGAAAGAATGCTTGGAAGTCCTTGAGCTAGGAAAGAGCCTCCATGTCCAGGGATAGAAGGAAGGCCAGTGCAACAAGCACAGGGCATGGATAGTGACTGAGGGGTTCACAGGGCTGGAGAGCTCTGTAGGAGGCCAGAAGAGAAGGAATAATGTAGTGATGGTTGCAAGCAAGGGAGTGACATGATTAGTTGACCCTTTAAACCATTACCCTGGCTTCCATTGGGAATACGCATGAGGGACTATAGGATCATCAGGCCACAAGGCTACTGCAATGGTCTGGGGACAAGATGCTGGGGCTTAGTTGAGCAGGGGGCATCTATGGTGTTAAAACAGCAGTGGGACTTTTGTCTAGGAGAGCCCACATGCTTTTTTCTCTATAAGAAACACTGCCAGAAGAGGCTCCAAGGGAGATGATTCATCCCAAGTGGGAAAAACTGAAAGGCAATTTGGAGAACTTCAATGAGAAGAGCCCACCATTTATGAAGCACTATAGAATCTGACCTTCCTTTCACAGGCTTCTGGACTCACACCAGATTCCACCTCTCCGAAGTTCTTGCCCCCCCCCCCCTTTTTTTTTTTGTACCCTGTTCCTTTCCACTGATGTAGAGAATGAAGGGAAAGAAAGCTTTGGATGTGGCTGTCCTGGCATCAAAGTCCTGTTTTTTTCCTCAGTCCCACCTTAGCTGATGAATCCCTGGCTTAGGTCCGGTTACCAGCTTTCTTGTCTTCAGAACTGGCATTGGCTTTCTAGCCAAGCCAGCTCTGCAAATGGCTTTCAGCATTGAGGAAGAAGATTCCAGGCTACCATTGGTGATGTCATTCCTTAATTCAATGAGTGAATGTTTATTGACTGCTCCCAGAAGGACAGGAAGAAAGCACTCCTGAACAGCCTCCCTGGGAATCTGACACTGTCACTGACACTGGAAGGCCAACCCTCTTGTTTACAGGTGTGGAGACTGAGTTCAGAGAAGTGAAAGCATCTGGAGTTTGGCCATTTCTCATTTATGGAACACTTACCACCAAGGGCCAGATTCATGAGACAGACTCCCCATAAACCCCCCTGTGTAACCCCCAGTTACACAGGGGGGGTTTATGGCAGTCTTGGAGACTGGGATCTTGCCTGTCAGCTCCAGCCCACCACCTTCCCTTTTAGCCAGCGCTTCCAAGCCTAGTTGATTCAGACCCAGGGAACTGGGATAGAGCCTGGTTTCTGTACCTTTTTAAAGTTTTGTAGATGATTCAGGTCATAGCCAGGCTTAGGAGTGACTGTGGGGTCCCATTGCCTCTGTGAAAGTGGCAGTGGACTGAGGAAAATGGAATAGAGTCTGAAAAATGAGGGCTTAAATCATGGTCTGTAGGAAAAAATCATGAACACAGATTGTCAAAGGTGACCCCTTATCCATCTGTATCTGGGATAGTTACCAACAGGTTTGACTGGGATTTGGAAGCAACTTGGAATCTAAGCCTCTGGTTCCCCCTTGCCAAGCTTTGAGGGGATAATGGGTTCTCACTTGCTGTAACTTCCTACCCACAAGATCCACCTGGCAGATCTGGGAGCAGTCACCAGTAGGAAGGCATTCACACATTAGGTCCAGGCCGAAGACCTTCTTATTACTGTTGCTCCTCTGTCAGCTCTCTGCTCCTCCCAGCCGTTTTTTTTTTTTTTTTCTTAAAACTTTTATTTTTTAGTTATAGATGGACACAATATCTTTATTTTATTTTTATGTGGTGCTGAGGCTAGAGCCCAGTGCCTCATGCATGCTAGGCAAGTGCTCTACCACTGAGCCACAATCCCAGCCTCCAGCGTTTCTTATTTGTTACTGTCTCTCTCTCCAATTTTCCCCTGGGGTTGGGGGAGGACCTATGTTTTCCTTGGGTTGTGTGAAAAGTCCCCATCACCATTGCTGTGAAGCAGCCAGCAGTTAGTGAAGGAATGAGTCACAGAAGGGCTTTCTAGACAGGAACAGTTGTTATTTGTCCAGCCTCTTCAGGCTAGCAGCCCAGAGTCTCCCTGGGCCTGTACTCCTCTACCCTCCTTGGTCTTTCTTACAGGGCCCAAGCAGCTGCTGATCTGTTTCTGCAGATGGCCATCTAAGGCACCAAGAAGGGAAGCTATTCATTAGAGTCCCCTGAGAGCCTATAGTGTACATCTGTGCCCTGGTCACTGTCTATAGGCCACTTTCCCCCCATTCTGCAGAAGAAAGCAATATGGTAATAAGAAAGCATTTCTCTTTGATTCTGAATTCATTTGTCTACAGATAGATTTACCTTTCTTGTTAGTTTAAAGGTAAATTATTTTTTTAGGGCTAAGATTTAGGAACTCTGAATTCTATCTAGCTGCTGCTAATCGCTGTGGCCTAATAAAATCCCTTGCCTGCTCTTGTCCTCAATCTCCACTGCTGTAAAGAAGAGCTGGGATCTATCCCAAGCCCTGCTACATATCAGAACTGCTTGGGCAGCTCCATTCCCACAGATTGGGATTCCCTAGGTTTCAGAGGGGGTTTAGCCATCTGTGTACTGGTAGGTTGAGGTTGGCTTGGGCAGAAGGTCTTCCAGGCCCCTTCAGCTAAGCCTGGCAAAATTAAGTGACTGGGTGACAGTGGCTTTCCTTTCATGATGAGCTATGAGAAATACCCTTGCCCCCTCACTAGACCTGTCCTGTCCTCAAGTCCCACTCCCACCCCTTTAGTCTTATGTAGAGAAGAAATAGACCCTCATTACTTTAGGAGCAGGAGCAAATGGCATTGGATTCTGTATTATAGAGCTTCAGCCAAGTGGCCCAACTTTATTTTTTTTTTTTTTTACTGAACCTAGGCTTTACTCCTGTTTTTGCAATCTGGAGGGAGATCACTGGGGGGTCTAGCCTCAGAGACATAGAGGAAACATGATTTTCAAATGGTTGAATACTTCGGTCTCTAGATGAGGAGGCTGGTGGATATTCTCTCTGCTGTGGCTCTCCTGGCTGAGAACAAGGCTAGGCAGATTTAAACATCCAAGTTGGTTCTCTGCCACCTCAAGTCATTCACCCACACAGCTTACATCTGAGTGGCTGCCTCCCCTGTTGTTTGGCATCCTCAGCAGAGGCAAACTCATTTCAATATAAGCCAAAGCAAAGTCTAATTAGGACAGTAAATCTGCTGTTTAACTAAAAGAGGTCCTACAACAGATTTCAAAGTCCTGGAGAAGTAATTTGATGCTGAGCCTTTGATGTAATTGCTTCTAGCCTGGAAACAAAAGTCAATTCGAGGTAACCTGTTTGCTGCAGAAAATGCAACATGCCTGTTGTGAGACAGTTTGAGGTGGCAGGAATGGGGACATCATGAAAACCTTTTTTTCTTTCTGTGCTTGGCTATATAACTTTAACCTTATACCTACTAACCTGCATCAGCATCCTCACTTCCGTTTATTGGACATTTACCACTTATCAGGCCATGAAATACAGATTTTATATGCATTTTCTCTTCAGTGCATAATAGCCCTATGAGGCAGATTCTGGTAATCCCATTTTATGGGTGATAAAACTGAAGTTCACAGAGGCTAGTGACTTCCAGAGTTGCACGTCATGTAAGCAGAGGAGCTAGATTTGAAGCCATCCGTGCTCCTAAACTTTGTGCTGCCTTGCTGCTGCTTAAACTAAGGAGGCCACAAACCATGATGCTGAGCTCCAGGTTAGGTTCCCTCCACCCACCCCAGCCTCTCCTCCTTTCCTTCATATTCCTCAGCAAGATCTATACTTCTCCACACATCAGGCTTATGGCCTGTAAGCCATACTTGCCTCTGAGCTCCCATCTGGGCCACTTCTCAGCTAGGGAGGAAAGGACTGTTCATCTCACTCTGGTGGTCCTAGTGCTGGTGCTCAAGGTAGGGTGGACAGTGGGAGCTTCTGTGGAGAAGGGCATTTGGGCAAAAGAAGGGCCTAGGCACCTGGACTTCATTTGCTCCTCCATTTGGGTGGCTGCAGGCAGGACTTTTGTTCCCCATGAGCCACAGTGTTCCAGACCAGAAAGGATTCAGTGGGATTGAGGGCATCTGAAAATGACTTTGGGGTCATCCTGATTGCTGAGCTACCACTGTGTTCCTTAGTCTGCCTGCTTTATCAGTGCTTTTTGAAGAACACTAGAGACTTTTCTGCAGGGTTTCCTCCTGAAAGTGGCCCCTGCTCCCCAAGCCCAGGGCTGGACTTTGCTGGCCCAGCTGTCTCCCTTCCCTTCTTCTGCCTCCCCTCCCCTCCCCTCCCCTCCCCTAGCTCTTGTGGCCCAACACTGACCAGGCTGCCCACCTCTAACAGCAGGTCCTTTTGGCGTTGGTTTGGTGAATCGCTGATCGGCCCAGCTTGCCCTACGCTCCAGTGATTCCCTGGCTCCTGGCTTCTAGTCTGTCTGAGCTCCCTCTTTCCTGGGAAGATGTTCCTGGTGGGCCTGACAGGGGGCATTGCCTCAGGCAAGAGTTCTGTGATCCAGGTGTTCCAGCAGCTGGGCTGTGCAGTAATTGATGTGGATGTCATTGCTCGGCATGGTGAGTTGGAGTGGGTGGGTTGGGGGATCATGCATAGCAGCTCCTCTGTGCTTCCTTTTCTGTCAGCCTCCCCTTTTGTCAGTCCCTTAGAGGCCTCAGAAGTGAGGGAGGCTTTCCCGTCGCTGTGGCCTGGTTTCCTGTCTCTGCCTCTGCTGGTGCTCGTGCTTCTTCTGTTTACTCTTCTTTCCCTTAGGAGTCTCCCCATCCTCCACCTGGTTCCTTCACCAGCATGGAGGATTCTGTGCACTGTGCTGTTAGCTTCAATTGCTTTTCTCTTCCTTATTTTGTTTTTGCTTCAACTAAAAGAAATACCCTTGGGTTCCCTCATTATTTTTCCTCTGGTCACTTGGGGTCCTCTGACTTGCTGGAGGTTCCGTAGAGTTGACTCAGTCTCCTCTTTATGCCGTAGTCGTCCAGCCAGGATATCCTGCACACCGGCGCATTGTGGAGGCCTTTGGCACTGAGGTCTTACTAGAGAATGGCGATATCAATCGCAAGGTCCTGGGGGACCTGATCTTCAACCAACCTGACCGGCGACATTTACTCAATACCATCACCCATCCTGAGATCCGTAAGGAAATGATGAAGGAGACCTTCAAGTACTTCCTTCGTGGTGAGACCCTGGGCCTGAGGTGGGAAGGGGGAGCTGGTTAGCTAGGTCAATGAGTTCACATTGCTTATTGGCAATCCCCCTCCATGCAGAGACCTGTGCCAGCCCCAGAGGAAAGAAGCACATTTCCCTCAACTCTTAAGGAAGTTGACAGTTTAATGAGAAGAGACACATGAGGCTTTTGAGCCATGATTCCCAGGAAGTAAGTTGATTTTTCTAGTAGGGACAGAAATAATGATAGTTGACGAGTATTGGAGTCACAGACCTGAAGTCAAGTTCTGACCCTGACTGTTTGTAGCTGTGTGACTTTGTCAGGTGGTCCAGTTCCTCAGCCTGTTTCCTCATCTGCACAGTGCAGATCATGCCAGCCTTGAAAACACTGGAAGATTGAATGTCCCTGTTAGTGACGTCATTACACAGTATAAACTATAGTCAGAGTCAGTTTTGGTGCTGGTGCTGGCTACTTGGGAAAATGTATAGACTGGAAATAGGAAGACCCAAGATGACCTGGGTGAGGGCCGGAGGGGTTCCAAATAAAGGATCATCCTCTGGGAATAGGACCTCTCAGAGTTAGGCTAGCAGGTGCAGGGACAGCCAGGAATGTGCCACAACTGAAAGGAAGAGAGAATTTGAAAAGGAGGGGTCTATGGTCAGTTGATAAGAACCTGCCAAGGCCTATACCCTGGTTCAAGCCCTGTTTTTCTGGATAGTGTTGGGCATCCTGACTCTTACTGTCCAGAATGGAGTCCAGGACAGGTACGAGGATAGAAAGACTGGCCTGGGGCCCTGGAGCATTTTGTACCAGCCTTTGGAATATATGACCCCTAGCCTGGACCTGGCTGCCTGCCTCCTGTCAGTGATGATGAGAAGACTACTTCCAAGGGAGTACAGGGAAGGCTTTTAGACTGTCACCTCAAGTTCTTAGGTATGAGTGGGAGACTTCCCCCTCCCCCAGTCCCCGTTGACTAGTACCTCCCTCCAGAGAAAGAGGGGAGACAGATATGCATGCTACCACCCTGCCACTCCCTGCAGTCCAGGGATTGACCTGTCTCTGGGCATCCACCCTGCGAGATCACCTCACGCTATCCATCCCAGTAGCCCCTTGCCACAGGCCTCCTCCTTTCCTCACTCAAGAAAAGTCTCTGGATTCTGTCTTCTGTGTCTGTGTTGTCCCCTCCTAGCCCCACCCAAGAGCAAGCCTTCTGCCTTTCATTCCTGCCCTTTGTATTTGCTCCCAGGCCAGTTACAAGTACATCTGCAGGGCTGTGAGGCGTGAGTGGCTCTCCCCTTCCAAAATTGAGCATCGGATAATGTCACCCGCTCCAGAGCTCTCCCACTGTGTCATCCACCCAGCCTCCCCGCCTCCCCGCCTCCCCAACCACCACCACTTTAATAAAAGCCAGAAAGCTCTTTTCAGCTCGATAAGGTGAAAAATGGGGACGACAGCTGTGGCTTCCACAGTCCCAGTTTTTCCCTGATGAGTAGAACAAATACAACTGTCAGAGTTGGTATAATCAAACGTCAGATAAGATCACCAGCTGTTGGGGAGGTCTCTGTGTAGGCAGAGGGATGTCTTAATAGAGTCAGGATAGTTTGCAGGGCTTATCAAGCAGGAGGGATGTGACAGCTGAATAGCCCTTTGCTGGTGAACCAAAGAGCTGGCCACCAGCTCCCGAGAGGGACTCAGGAGAAAGGATAGTGTGGGGAGAAGAAGCAGTGGGAGCAGAGCAGGAAAAGGAGATAAGCGGCCCAGAGAGGATCTGGTCTTTTCTCCTGCTCTGAGCTGGGAAGAGTGAGTTGGCGGGCAGGGTGGGGAATCTGCACTGCTTTCCTCCCTCCTCTGAGGAACAATAGCAATAATACCCATCATGTATGGGGTACTTAGTGAGGGGCGAGGTGGTTTACATGCATTCAAAATTCTTTTTTAATCTTTACCGTCATCCTGAAAAGCAGCTATTTCTTTTAGTCATGACACAGATGAGGTTTGTCTTAACACCAGAGTCACATGAAGGGATGTGGGGGATTACAAACCAGGGTGTGTCAGCAGAGCCCTTGCACCAACCTGTCTTAACTTCAGGCTTCTCTTATGCTTCCTGGGCAGCAGGTCTTGGGAACCCAACAGCACTCCCTGCATCATATTGAGGGCTCATTTCCCATGACAGTCCTAAAATTGGTTTGATGATGTCCGGTTCTGTGAAACACCATCTTGGCTAGGAGTCTCTGTCCCTTATCCTGACTGCTCCCCACCCCTCCCACTTCTGTACACCCACACAAGGATGACTGGTATAAAGAAATAAGCATGTCATCAACTTTTCTGGGCAGATATCACTCATAGTAGGTGAGGGAGCACCCTGACTGGCTTTGGCTTGTGGTGGGAAAGCCAACAGCACCTTTTCTCCATTGAATGATTGGGTGCCATTAGTCATCACCATGCCCACTGCCTCTGACCTCTTTCCTTTTGGGCTGTTGCTGCCACCCCTCTGTGGGTCTTTCATAGAGCTAGCCACAAGATCCTTAGCAGCAGAGGGCCAGGCCTAGACCTGGATCCTGGAGGAGAACCTAACCTTTGGGGTTTTTTGGTTTGTTTTTGTTTGTGGGTTGTTGGGTTTTTTTGTTTGTTTGTTTTGTTTTGAGCAAAGGTAAGATGAAGTAAGGCAGAAAGAGCCCAGATGCTCCTGGAAACTCTCCCCAGCCTCCTGCAACTCTGGCTGTGTCCTGTCCCTACTCAAAAATAGCACCTCTTGGGGTTCAAGATCAAGGTGAACTAAACCCTCTGTGCTTATGCTGACCACCTGCAGCCCCCCTCTGCTCTGCTTAAAGCTTCCATTTTGGCCACACAGGAGCTCTGTATGCGACTTCCCACCTCTTCTCATTTCAAGTATCAGCAATCATCCCTACTTTCCAAGGCCAGAACAAATGCCAGCCCTTCTTCAAGGTCTTCCCTTATCAAGCAGCTAGAAATGATTTTTTGTAGCAGTCTGCTCTGCATGGCATTGAACTGGCTGCTGTTCAGAGTATGTCTGCCTTGGAAGGCCTCCTCTCTGCTGGGGTGCTGTAGATGGTGGGGCCAGTCATGTAAGCAGTCCTCTGTGAGTGCTTGCAGAATTGAACTTGTAGGCTTTCCCACCTCTCCCCAGGATACCGCTATGTGATTCTGGATATCCCCCTGCTGTTTGAGACCAAGAAGCTGCTCAAGTACATGAAGCACACGGTGGTAGTGTACTGGTGAGTATGTGATACCTGGCCCGGCCTGACTGAGGTGGGAAAGGAAGGCCCCTGGGTTAAGGTGTGTATTTGGGAAATAGCCCACATCACTTTTTCTTCTCCCTGTGGGGATAGCCAGGACACACGGAGGGTTTGGGCAGCAGTGCTCTGAGCCTGTAGAAACCAACTTCTGTGAATGACCCAGATATATCTGGGGCAGGTATGGGAAGTGATAGGCCCCCAAACCCTAGTGCTTGGGAAGGACTCCCCCTGCTGGCCATTGGAGGCACTTCAGCCCAGATGGCAGGCCTTGCCCTTGGCTACCACTGACTCCCTTCTTCCTCCTGGAGCACCTCTCAACTTTCCAAACAGCTACCACATTTGCCCCTTCATTCACTTTACCTTTCAGCATGAGATGGTCAGGACAAGGGTGGATATTTTTTAATTATTAGAATAGAAATTAAAGGGAACGGTTACAAAACTTTTCGAGGGGCTGCTCATTGGTGACACTATGAACAGAAAACTGGAGAGAGCTGTCAGAGCCCAGCTGAATAAGGAGCTTTGTTTTCAGAATCTTCCAGGACAAGAAGCAAACCAGAATCCAGGTTTGGCAAACAGAAGAATCAAACTGTCAGGGAGAATGAGTCACACAGTCCCTGAGGGGTAAGAGAGTAGAGAGGCTGTGGGGTGTCTCTGCTTCCCAGAAACTTTTTGAATGCCACCCACAAATATAGCAGCACATAGGTGGGCACTTGGCTCTGCAAGTATTTTGGGCACAGGTGGCTCTCAAGAGATCAATGTGTGGGAGGCTGCTTGCACACTGGAGGTGGGGCCTGAAATGCTCAGTGCCCTGGGAACCACCCTGCCCTCTCTGGCACCTCTCCTGTGGCTGTCACTTAAAGCTCAGTCTGAATTCCTTGAGCCAGGTGGGGGACTCAGGCATCCTCTGAGCTCTCCCAGTGGGTTAGGCCTCTGCACGTAAATCTGGAATCTGTCTTTGTTCTTTGTTTCCTGTTTGTGAAAGACTCAACTGAGGCAAGGTGGGCCCCATGAAGTCCTGGGATTTTCTTTGCCTTAATAATGCAATTGGAACTTTATACCTAGGGGTAAAACACACACACACACACACACACACACACACTTAGATCTTAGTGTAGGTGAGAAAATGAAAAATAGGAGTCAGTTGTTTCTGCAGCCTCCAGATGACTCCATATCTGCCCTTGCCACCTTCTCTCAAAGACAAGCATCTTTGAGGTTGGCCTGTTTGCTAAGAGCAATGATAAATAGTTGCAACTTCTGGTGGATGAGTAGGATTATGTTGATTCTGCCTGCTCTCTAGGGGAACTTTCAGCCCCACTTGCAGGTAGATTCCTGGTAGTCTCATGTCCCACCTATAGCACATGAGGGTGTACAGCTCTCAAGAGAAGCCAAAGAGACAAGTGATTATTTGCTTTTCACCAAATTGATCTATGCTTTACTTGGTGAACTATGTCTGGATAAATTTGAAATAATGTGGGAGATTTCCAGAGTGCTTATACTCTAATATGATTATTCATGTATTTGAGGAATTTGACAATTATGGAATAAGTGTTTGGGTAAGAATACCAAAGTCATAAATACCTAAGCCTTAAACTAACTATAATAGTCCTATTTATCAGCCCCAGGAAGGGCTGTGAAAGGGTGCTGCCTTCACATCTGGGAGGGGGTCCTTTGGGCTGGGCCATACCTTCTGAAGGATTTCCACTCAGCCTCAAGCCACCTTCATTCTCACTTGGATCCCCAGTCACAGACATGTGCATTCCTGACTAAGGGTGAATATAGTCCTGTTCTTAGCCAGACAGGAAGCAGCTCCAAGACCTCAGCAGTACACTGTACTCCCATGAGGAAGGAAGTTCATTTTCAGGGAGGGTGACCTTGTTCTTAGGGTCTCAGAGAAGGGACTAAACTGGAGTGATGAGATCCCATTTCATTTCATAGCTGGGAAAATTCATGCCTGTTACAATCTGAGAAGAGATGGTCACAAACAGGTACTGCAGCCTCTTCCCCTCTTGTTCTCATTGAGGGGCTGAGGTAGCTCATAGAGCTGAGGTGTTCCAGGGGACACTGACCACAACCAGACAAGTGGCATGGATCCTGTGTAGCAGAAGACAGGAGAGGGAGTTTACTGAGAAAGGTCCTGATGGCCATATCAGGGTGGGTAAGAGGAATTCTTTGGCTAGGCCCACTGGCACATGTCTGTGATCTCAGTGACTTGGGAGGCTGAGTCAGGAGGATCACAAGTTCAGGGCCAGTATGGGCAACTTAGCAAAAGCCCATCTCAAAATAAAAACCAAAAGGCTGGGGGTGTAGCTCACTGTTAGAGCACTCCTGGGTTCAGTCCCTTTAGAATTTTTCTTGGAATTGAGAACAGTATTAGTTAGCTTGATCCACAGTGATTGGTCCTATTCTAAGTCTGAGAGGGTTCAAGTTTGGAGCCCTCTTTACTCTTTGAAGGGACTCACCTGTCCTTCATCAGTGGCATCAAGCATAGCAGCCACCATCTCAGCACAGTCTTTGCTTTAAATGCACAGGCATAGGGGTGTGGAGGCAAGGAGAGGAGTCTTTTTCAGTGTCCCAGGAAGCTAGTTTTGATAATGCAGACCTGGGTCCCCAGGGGACCTGCCAGAAGTGTTCAGCTTGTGAGCACAGGCATTTCAGCAAAGGTCATCCATCCAGAGATCCAGGATATAGCTGATCCCAGGTGATTCAATTCTCCTATCTTACATCTGGGGACTCTAAGGCCTAGTGGCAAAGCAGAGAGACCCCAGATGGCAGAAAACAGCTGCCCCTCCTTTTTGATATTAAGGGGCTTAGGTGGCCCACAGAGCTATATGGCCCTTACCAAGAGTGGGGTGAGGGGGAAGAAACTAATGAGCTTCCGGGCCTCTCTCCCTGGTTATGGGACCCTTAGTATCCCAGAGCAGCATAGGATTCGAGGAAAGATCCCATCCCCAGACCCCTGCCCACCCTTATACCTTGCTGGCAAGAGGGAGGCTGGGGCCTATAGTGCCCTTTTGCCCTGTCCTTAGTGATCGAGACACACAACTGGCGCGGCTGATGAAGAGGAACAACTTGAACCGGGAGGATGCAGAGGCCCGCATCAAGGCCCAGCTGCCCCTGAAGGACAAGGCCCGCATGGCTGATCACGTTCTAGACAACTCGGGCGAGTGGAGCATCACCAAACGCCAGGTCATCCTCTTGCATGCTCAATTGGAGCGCTCCCTGGAGTACCTGCCACTAAGGCTCGGGGTCCTCACAGGTCTGGCTGGAATTGCCAGCCTCCTCTACCTGTTTACCCGCTACCTTCTGCCTTCCCCCTAGGTGGGCAAACCAAAGCAGGAAGCCCCAGGCCTTTGTCTCCTTGGAGGCCAAAGCTAGGTACCACCTTCTGTCTTCCTCCAGCTTCTTCAACATACACACATGCACCACACATACACAACACACACACACAGACACACTATGAATCTTGGCTGGACCACTGCTCTGGGCCAACCTTTCTTTATAGTGTATTCTTTCTGAGGCTGAGAAGTAATCTATTGTCAATAGGTACACCTTCCCAGCCTCCCCAGTGCCCCTCCCTCCCCTGGCAGCACCTATAGAACACTACAGAACAATGTCTGTGATGGCAAAAAGCATCAGTTACATTGGTATGGACTCCTGTGGGCAGGAATGGGAGCAGTGTTTTGTGGCCCTCACCAGTGTTTACAGCTGGGAGGCCAAGGAATCCCTGAGCTTGAACCTTCTCTGAACACCTGCCCCATCAAAGCCAAAACTTGGTTGAGACCATGGGGATGCCTTCAGCCTTCCATCTTCAAACAGGGTTCTCCCCTAGGTTAAAGTGAGGATTCACTCATGGGTAATGAGTAACTAGGCAGAAGCAGAAGTTCTGGGAGACTCCCCTTCTTAGTGGGTTCTTCCTCCAGTGTTCACCATCCCTTGCCCACTGCCTCCTACCACTAAGCCTCCTAGCCCTGAACCCTTGGTACTCCACAGCCACCACGCTGTTTCTCACCTCTGTGCCTTTCTCCAGGTGCTGCCTGGCCTGGAATATTTTTTTCCCCACTACAGCTGGCTAACAGCTCAGACACCAAGCCCCAGGCTGGGTTAGGTGCTCTGGGATACCACCCTCTTGTGTTTTTCCTTAATCATTGGCATAGTAATCAACCAAAAGTTGGTTGGTTTCTTCTAGACTGTTCGCCTCTTGTGGGCAGGGTCCGTCTCCTTCATACCTGTTTTCCTAGTGCAGAGCTGGCTCGCCAATGGTGCTCAATAAAGTATGTTGATTTGAAATACCTTGAACCAACTAAGGTGTCCAAATCTGGTGGATACCATTTGGGGTTCCACTTGGCTTCTTCCCACATGGAAACCTGGGTGCTGGGAGGACTTATGCTAAGCCCACTGTACCTTTGTGAAAGGTGGGTTGGGGTGCTTGGGCAGCATTACACACACCCATAGCCACCACCTCAACTGATCTGTAATCCCAGTGATTTTAGGAGGCTAAGGCAGAGAATTGCAAGTTTGAGACCAGTCTAGGCAACTTAATGAGACCCTGCCTCAAAATAAAATGGTAAAGCACTTGCCTACCATGTGTGAGGCCCTGGGTTCAATCCCCAGAGTTGCCAAAATAAAAAAAAATAGACACTAGCCTTCACTACCAGCACCCACAGATCTGCTGATATGTGCGAATCCAGCACTAGCAGCCTCTTAAGGCCAGAAATAAGTGACTAATGTGGTACAGTTGTGGCCATAGTTGATGCCTCTTTCCTAGAGCTGCTCAGACTTCAGAGACCAGCTCATTAACTCACTGCAAATTCCCAAGGAGCAAAGAACACTGGGCTTGGAAGTGGCAAAACCTGCTGCTTCCCCAGTTTGATAGGGCCTGGCAGGACCTGGGGGTAGGGAGGGGGGATATGGACTTTCATGATGCTGTTAGCCCAGTAATTAAGAAAATGATTTGATGGCTGGGTGTGGTGGTACACGTACTTGCAATCCCAGCAACGGGAGGCTGAAACAGGAGGATCTCGAGTTCAAAGCCAGCCTCAGCAACTTGGCAAGACTGCTCCAAAAGTGGCAAGGGATGTGGCCCAGTGGTTACATGCCCCTGGGTTCAATCCCTGGTACCAAAAAGAAAAAGAAAGAAAATGATGGGGCTGGGGATGTGGCTCAAGCAGTAGCGCGCTCGCCTGGCATGCGTGCGGCCCGGGTTCGATCCTCAGCACCACATACCAACAAAGATGTTGTGTCCGCCGAGAACTAAAAAAAAAATAAATATTAAAAATTCTCTCTCTCTCTCTCTCTCTCTCTCTCCTCTCTCACTCTCTCTTAAAAAGAAAGAAAGAAAATGACTTAATTGACGTAATGGATGTCTGTAAACACTATTGCATGTGTCCAGTCTGTAGCTGACATTCATTTGTATTTACTCCAGGCCTTCTGGTTGAGGGGTTCAACTTGGGGTGACCAGCCAGACTCCATACTCTGCCCCCTTCTTAGGAGGATAAGGAGACCTGGGAATTTTTTTTTAATATTAATTTTTTTAGTTGTAGGTTGGACATGATACTTTTATTTTAATTATTTATAAATGGAACCCAGGGCCTTGCACATACTAGGCAAGCGCTTTGCTGCTGAGCCACAACCCCAGGCACCAGGGTCCAGAGCTTGGGTTGAAGTAACCAACAAGAGTAACGCGAAGCTTCTCAAAATCCCCCACCTAGGATTTTGACCCAGCTCTCTACTTGCTATTTGACCTCCTGCCTTAGATTTATAAAGGCAGGCTTTTATATGACGTAACAAAAGGTTGACAGTGAAAAACCTTTGGTTACTGTAAAATTCCAAATAATTCACTTCCCTGGCCCAGCCTGCCGAGTTTGATGTAGAACTCAGAGGTGGGGCAGGCTGGAAGGTGTGGAGAAGCTGTAAATGCGTCCTGTCCTGGCCCTGGTCGTACCTCTGCTCTGCTGCTCTTTACTCCTGGTCTCCCTGTCCCAGGCTGGTGGAAGGCAGCCTTAGAAGGCCTGCCTTCCAAGGGTCAGACTTCAGCTAGAGGCTACTTGTGCAAACAGCCAGAGGCCAGCCCCGCGCCGAAGGGAGCGGCCTCCCCTGCGGCCGGCAGGTGGCAGCACACTCCGGTATTGGAACCCAGCCCAGGAGGCGCGCGCTCGCGGAGCGCTTCCTAACTTTCCCTCGGGATGGTGGCGGGCACCATGCTGCGTGTGGACGCCGAGGCGCGGGAGAATTGCCTGCTCCTGAGCGCCGAGGCTACGGTCCCCGATACCCTGCGTGCTCTCCTGATGTGTCGGGGACGAAGGGACGTGGCTCTATCCCCTACCCGCAGCTATGTGCCCGGGGCCTTTTTCCCATTCCCCAGCTTCACTCAACACCCGGGCGGAGCAACAAGGACGCCTGCGAGGGCTGCAGGCTCACCCGCCCCTTGGACCGATGAAGGGCAGGGCACGGGCAGGCCCTTAAAACCATTCTTGTCCGCAGGCCGGGCTGGCCCAATGGAAATTTGCAGTTTTACAGTTTTCAAAGCACCTTCACGCGGTTATCTCAAGTCTGAAGTCTTCGAGGTAGTGAGGGAGGCAGGGCCAGGATATTACAGAGGTCCCAAGCTTGGGCTGAAGTAACCCACGAGAGTAACGCGAAGCTGCTCAACTCCAGCATGGTGCCCCTCTCGCTACTTTCACTGCCCGGGTCAATTACACCTTGGTAGTGGCGATTTTGTTTTTTGGCACGGGGGATTGAACACAGGGCCTCACCCGCGCTGAGCAAGCACTCTAACACTGAGTTACACTCCCAGCCCTTTAAAAAAAATTATTTTTTTGCGTGATACTGGTGATTGAAACCAGGAGAGCTCAACCACTGAACTACTTCCCCCAGCCCTTTATTTATGTATTATTTTGAGACAGGGGCTTGCTAAATTGTGCGGGCTGGCCTCCAACTTGCTATCCTCCTGCCCATCCTCCCAAGTTGGTGGGATTAGACCTGTGCCACTGCACTGATTCCTTGGTCTTTAGTAGTTATTGACGATCTTTCTTCAGCTCTGTTCTGTTTCCTTAGGGCGATGGGAGGGTCAAGGAAAGATTTGGGACTCTCCATGATCAGCTTTCATGATTAGAAATGGGATGGGAAAGGAATCGTGTCTGCTGAGCACCCCTTGTCCTCACAAAAGCACTTGAGGTCACTGAAAAAGAGTCTCAGGGGCAGGAGAAGGAATAGGGTGGCAGTGATGACCCCAGGCCATGGGGGCACATGGGAGCCGGCAGGGGAGACCCCTGGAGATGTCTGGAGAGAAGGTTAGAAGTGGAAGAGGTGATGTGGTGCCATGGGTTGCTTTCCTGCTTGTTTCAGGAAAGAGGAGTCATGGCTGGTTGTGACTCCTCTGTCTTCCCAGTAGAGCTGAGGCTGCACCCAGCTGGGTCCCAAAGCTGCTTCTCTTTGCCCCCACCTTCCCTCCCCTCCCCATCGCTCAGATTCCAATACAATTTCCAGCTAACCAGCATGTCGATAGAACAAGTCGGGCGGCCGGATTGCTGGCCAATTACAGGAAATCATTCTGCTCCACAGCTCAGCGCTTCAGGAGAGGGAGGGAGGGACTGAAGGAGCAGTCGCCCAGCTAGCAGGCTGGGAAGGGGCTCCAGGCAGAAAGCAGGGAGTGCTGCAGCCCCCAGGGCAGGAGAGGATGGATGGGAAGGCTCCTGGGGACAGACTGGCCTGGGGCTCTTCCTCAGCCTCACTCAAAGCTCTGGATCCAGTTTCCCTGTGATGGGGAGGTTGATGCCCCAAGCCACAAAGAGAGCTGGGGGCTGAGGGCGGATGAAGAGGGTCCTGGAGGGAAGGCATTTGCTTGGAGCTGAAGAGGATAGGATGGGGGGAGAGTGAGACCAACCTCCTCTAGAACCCCAAGGAGTGGGGGTGGAAATGGGGATGGCACCCAGGCCTCACCCAGGGGAGCCCTGTAGGGCTATCTGGGGGCCTGAAGCTGGAGCCACACATGCAAGACCTGTACTTCCACAGCAGGCCCTGGCCAAGGGTATCCCAAGGGAAGGGGGAATTGGGGAGGAAAGGGGCCCAGCCTGCAGCTGAGAGGACTAGCAGCAGCCTGGCTTGAGGAAAGGGTGAGTTTTCCACCCCAGCTTCCCTTCCACTCCAGAAGGCAGGCTGCAGAAGTTGGGGGCGGGGGTCAGACAGTACTCTTCACTTAGCTTCCCAGCTCTTTAATTTCCACCTCTGGCTCTCAGGTTAAAGTCCCCTCTACCCCCTATCTATCCCACCTTCTGTGCCCACCTGGAGGCTTGTTTGCCCACTCCACCCCTACCCCTCATCATGTCTCTCCCCAACTGTTTTAGGCCCTCTTCCAAACTGCCTGCCCAACCAGCAGACCCAGCTCCCCAGCTCAAAGAGGAGCTCCTCTTCCCTGCTCCTGGGTGTTTCCTTCAAAGTACTGGAAGATCCTTGAGGAACAGAAAATTACCTAGGACTAATTCCACCCAATGATTGACTATTGTTGCTGTTTACAACCCCAAAAGGAGACTTCTGGGATCCAGTGACTTCCTCTGCTCCAGTCTGTATAGCCACCAACCCAGGTACCTTCCCCAATTCCCCAGGATCTCACTGCTCTTTCCCCAATTCCAAACCCTCTTGGAATCCCTCCCGGCTGGGGCCTGGGTTGAATTCACTTCTAGCTCTTTGGCCAAGTTAGTGGTAGACATATGGATCGACCTGAAAGGAGAGATGCTGAAGGATTGTTCGAAGTTCCTTTGCTGCGGTGAACCTGGGTGGGGTGGGGAGCAGCAAGGCCAGTGCTCCGGGACCTCTCTTTCTCCGGGTCTCTGCCCCAGTTCACAGGTTCAGACAGGCGGGGAGGAAGTGTCCGAACTGCCTCTATTTGTGTCCATCGCATGGCACATGGTGGGCGGTTGTCCGCTCCTGCGAGCTGAGATTAAGCTCCTGCGCTCTAATGCCGCCTCCGCGGTCCCTCCCTCGCCATAGCCTCTCGCAGGCCGGGAGCCCGGTGCTCGGCGATCCGGAAGAGGGCGCCCGCCCTGCCCTAGTCCGCGGTGTCCCCCGCCCGGCTCGCGGCGCTCTGCAGCCCGCAGGCTCGGTGCCATCGATCGGGCCGCAGGGACCCGGGCACGCCGCCTACCCACCCCTCGCTTTTCGCTTTTAATTGAAGTTTGTTTGAGCAGAGCGTGGAGCAGGCAGAAGCAGAAACCAAATATTTAGTTGCTGCAAATTGGCACCTCCAGATCAATTACCCGGCCCGTGTCAGGGCCTGCGCCGCCCCCCGCGCCCTGCAGAATCTCAATGCCGCGCTGCCTGCACCCGGGCAGCCCGCGCCGCCCGCCTCCATTCCAGCGCACGTTTCTCATCAGCTCCAGCCATACATCACCCGTGGCCGCGAGGGAACAGATTTTCAATGGGAAAAGTTCCCCGGGAGGGTCCTTGTTTCTGATTCCCACCGAGCCGTGCGCGGTCTGGGCCCCCGCCTCCACCGGGCCTGACTGATGGGGACAACCCGAGAGTAGCAGTGAGTTCCAAAGAAAGGACTTTGGGTCATAAGGACCTAGCCCCAATCCTAGCAACTCCTCTAACCCACTAGGTGA